>NC_092551.1:925714-1234285 GCF_037038585.1 Patagioenas fasciata | reverse complement strand
CAATGGGCCCTGGGGGAAAAGGGGGCTCCTGGGATGTGACAATGGGCCCTGGAGTCAAAGGGGTGTCCCCATGGTGTCACAATGGGCCCTGGGGACAATTGGGGGGTCCTGGGATGTGACAATGGGCCCTGGAGTCAAAGGGGTGTCCCCATGGTGTCACAATGGGCCCTGAGGACAATGGGGGTCCTGGGATGTCACAATGGGCACTGGGAAGAAAGAGGGGGTCCCCAGGGTGCCACTATGGGCCCTGGGGACAAGAGGGTCCCCAGGATATCACAATGGGCCCTGGGGACAACGAGGGTTCCGACGGTGTCACAATGGGCCCTAGGGCCAAAGGCTGTCCCCTGAATGTCACAATGGGCCCTGGGGACAATGGGGGTCCCCAGGATGTCACAATGGGCTCTGGGGAGAAAGGGGTGGTCCCCATGGTGTCACAATGGGCCCAAGTGACAAGGAGGGTCTCCATGGTTCCACGATGGGCCCTGCGGACAACGGGGTCCACCGGATGTCACAATGGGCCCTGGGGACAAAGGGAGGTCCTAGGATGTCACAGTGGGCCCTGGGGACAAAGTGGGGTCCCCTGACTGTCACAATGGGAGCTGGGGACAAAGGGGGTCCTGGGATGTCACAATGGGCCCCAGTGACAAAGGGGGTCCCCATGGTGTCACAATGGGCCATGGGGACAAAGGGGGGTCCTCGGATGCCACAATGGGCCCTCGGGACAACTGGGGGGTCCTGAGATGTCGCAGTGGGCCCTGGGGACACTGGGGGGTCCCCACGGTGCCACAATGGGTCCCCAGTGACAAGGGGAGTCCCCAGGATGTCACAATGGGCCCTGGGGATAAAGGGGGTCCCCAAGATGCCACAATGGGCCCTGTGGAAAAAGGGGGGTCCTGGGATGTCACAATGGGCCCTTGGGAAAAAGGCTGTCCCCTGAATGTCACAATGGGCCCTGGGGACAATGGGGGTCCCCAGGATGTCACAATGGGCCTTCAGTATAAAGTGGGGTCCTGGGATGTCACAATGGGCCCTGGGGATCAAGGATGGTGCCCAGGATGTCACAATGGGCTCTGGGGACAATGGGGGGTCCTGGAATGTCACAATGGGCCCTAGGGACAAAGGTTGGTCCCCAGGTTGTCACAATGGGTCCTGGGGACAACTGGGGGTCCCCAGGATGTCACAATGGGCCCTGGGGACAAGGGGGATACCCACGGTGTCAAAATGGGCCCTGGGGACAAAGGGAGGTCCCCAGGATGTCACAATGGGCCCTGGGGATGACGGGGGGTCCTGGGACGTCACAATGGGCCCTGGGGACAATGGGGCGTCCTGATATGTTACAATGAGCCCTGGGCACAACTGGGGGGTCCTTAGATGGGGGGTCCTTATGTGGGGGGTGATGGTTAAAGTATAAGTATGGAGAAGCTTGGCAGATTGATTATATTACACTTCCACAAACACGCCAAGGTAAGCGTTATGTACTTACAATGGTGGAAGCAACCACTGGATGGTTGGAAACATCTGCCGTACCTCATGCTACAGCCCGAAATACCATCTTGGGCCTTGAGAAGCAAGTCCTTTGGTGGCCGGGTACGCCAGAAAGAACTGAATCAGACAATGGTACTCATTTCAAAAACAGTATTATAGACAATTGGGCCAAAGAACATGGTATTGAGTGGGTGTATCATATTCCATATCATGCACCAGCCTCTGGGAAAACTGAAAGGTACAATGGTTTGTTAAAATCTACACTAAAGGCACTGGGTGGTGGAGCCTTTAAAAACTGGGATTCACATTTAGCAAAAGCCACTTGGTTGGTCAACACCAGGGGATCAACCAATGGAGCCGGGCCTGCCCAATCAGAAATTCTATGGACTGTAGAAGGAGATAAAGTCCCTGTAGTACACATGGAAAATATCTTAGGAAAGGCAGTCTGGGTTCCTCCTGCCTCAGGCACAGGCAAACCTATTCGTGGGATTGTTTTTGCCCAGGGACCTGGCAGCACCTGGTGGGTGATGCTTAAGGATGGAGAAGTTCGGTGTGCACCTCAAGGGGATTTGATTTTAGGTGAAAATGTGCAATGCTGAACTGTATGATGTGAATTGCCGCACTAACAATGTTTAATAAGTGTCTTTCAGATCAAGACAATGGTGATGAAACCAGCGCTGGCTTCTTCGAGTGGCGCCCGACACCTTCTTGGAAGTTGGTGTCCTTAACCCACCAACAGGGGTCATGAGATGCACTTGGACCATTTTCCCTGCCCTGGGAGACTGTGGTGACAAAATGAACTTAATGAACTTTTCAAAGGATGGTCCACTGATTAATTACTCCTGTGTATATATGTACATATGTATATATATATATATAGTAGTAGTGATTAATTAGATTGTATTGATAGATTGTATTGATAAGGTTTAAGTATTCAGTGAATGTCATATGATAAGGGGTGGAATGTCCTGGTCTTGTTAAAAACAAGTTTCTCTTTTAGTGAATTTGCCTGTCAGCTAAAGCCTTCATGTCAGCTGCATTTTCCTGGAGAACCCAACACATGTTTTGGTTAAACCCAGCAAGGGAATGCAAACTTATTGATAAGCACGGATGGACATCTCGCGAGGGGGGCAATGAGAAAACTGATGACTGAGAGACTGACCAACGGTGAATAACATTCCGTTCACGTGAATACTTCATATAAAAGTGGGAGATCACGAGGATCTCACCCCTTTTCCCTTTTTTTCCTCATGGCCGACATTAGGAGAGGACCTTGCTGGTCGTCCCTGCGAACTGAGGCCAGTGAGAGACTGAATCCAGCTCCGGTTGGCTACAGAGTCTAATCCAGGACTTTGGGTGCTGGCTCTGCAGTTGCTGAGACTTAGAAGATTGGTTTTGTATATTTTGTATTATTTTCTCTATTCTTATTACTAGCATTAGTAAAACATCTTTAACTTTTCCAACTCTCTTCTCTCTGTCCTTCTTTCCCTCTTGATCGCCTGTCCTGAGTGGGAAGGGGGGAGAGGGAGGGGCAAAAGGGGGAAGTGGGGGGGAGAGGAGGTTGACAACACATCTGCCAGGGTTTGATTGTCACCCTGCAATCCTAACCCTCGACAGGCTGGGACAGAGAAAAGGATGAGAAGGAAATAAGGCAAGGCAAGGCAAGGCTAGGCCAAAGGACATTTCCTTGGTTACATATTTTGTACCAGATTCATCTGGAGACGAGCACGGAAGCCATCTGACCTGATGGATTAGGCCCAATCAAAAACCCCGGCTACTTGAGACACTTAGACTAAGCCTAAAATGCAAAGATCTGTCCATAAGGATGGGTTTTATACTCTACTTCCACAATCTGCTGGCAGTACAAAAGAATAAGCGGCAGATCTCCTTAGGCTGAGTCACGGTGCTTTGCTCCTAAGACCATGCATACCATGGGAATATTTCAGCATTTCTGCTCTGGTTTTCAGTGTATTACACCAAAACACCCACCTGATGACGTCATTTCAAGAGCAACAGCAGCAATTTGCAGAATTCAGCTTCTTTGGGGAACTGAGAAATTGCTGAGCTGACACCAAGTCCTGCTGTGTCCCTGTCACCCGCAGAGTGAGAAAAGGAGAGCTGGGTGTGGCAGCCGAGCACCCCATGCAGCCAGACGAGGGCTTAGTGAGAGAGGCTGGGACAGAGAACAGGATGAGAAGGAAATAAGGCAAGGCTGGGCCAAAGGACGTTTCCTTGCTTTATATTTTCTACCACATTCATCTGGAGACGAGCAGGGAAGCCATCAGACCTGATGGATTAGGCCCAAACAAAAACCCCGGCTACTTGAGACACTTAGACTAAGCCTAAAATGCAAAGATCTCTCCATAAGGATGGGTTTTATACTCTACTTCCACAATCTGCTGGCAGTACAAAAGAATAAGCGGCAGATCTACTTAGGCTGAGTCACGGTGGTTTTGTGCAGAAGGATATGGAACAAAGGGAGAAAGCAAAGGGAGCAGGACAAAGGGAGGGAAGAGGAAAAACCAGTGCTGAGCTGCAGGACTGAAATGGAGGAGGTTTTGCATTTTCTTATGATACAGTTGTATAGGTGGCTTCAAGCCTAGACAACACGATTTCACGTTTTTCTTCTGGAGTTATGCATTTGCTGTTCTTTCTTTCTTCTTGTTCTTTTAGCAGGATCATTTTATCTGAGCATGGCAGTGGCCCTAAAGGCACTTGCTTTGATAGAGCTGTCCAATAAGGTGTTGAACAAGTCCTCGCAGACACGCAATGATGTAGCACGCTATAGAAATCAGTGCTTCTGTTACTTCGATTAAAGAAGTAATTTCTCTCAATGTTCCAAACCAAGATTCTAACAATCCCATGAGTGGACTATCTACACCTGAATTCTCAGCCAATTCTTCTGCTGAAGCTGTGGTTAGACATATATCACCTTTTTCTGCCAACATCGTATCTGGGACCATGTTATTTTCCCATGCCATTCTACTAGTAGCATCTAATTGTTTGGTGATTCATTTAACTGCTTGTCTAGTATAACTTATAAATAAATGTTATTTATCCCGTCTACATTCTTGTTTGTAGTTACCTACCAAAACAAAAAGGACTCAGAACCCGCAGCTAACTTGACTTCTTGCTTTGTGTTCCTTGGGGACTCCTCTGGGGACCCCAATCTAATTGAAATAAACCCTGTCATCAGAGGAAAGCCCTCAACTCCTTTTTCTGTTGCCCTGATGGATCACAGTGTTCAAATGCCAGGGTAAAAGGAATTTCCAATTGTACGACGTCACAGGTACCTTCCCAGTGGGGGATAAAATGGAATGAAGTGTCATCTTCCCACAGTACCACCAAAGATCCACTCAAGAAGCATTTGAGGACATATGAGGACCAACTTCCCGTGTCTCTGCACACCTACTCATGTTCCTAGGAACTTGGTATCATTCCTGCCGCGTCGTGAGAGACAGGCAGTATGATTTCCAATTATTCCTGAAAATGCCAGGGGGATTTTGATATTTTTCCCTGCAAAGCTGGAAACAGTAGGGAGAGAGTATGACACGACTTATTTCTCCATGCCGTAGAGTCTTGGCATAAGGCTAAGACGCACTCCATCCCCTGTCAATCTTCGCTCCACCCCAGAGGGAAGGGTACCACTTGGGCCACAGGCCTTCCTGCTGCACAGGCATAGCAATTGCTCGTTTAGGCTTTGCACCATATATTTGATCCATTCTACCCAGGCATTTGTACCTCCATATATGTTGAACCTTCCCAGGGCATCTTTTCTACTAATGTCTATTTGTGATCCATAAACCCCACTTACTGAATCATCTGCTCTCTGCCTTGCAATTAGCAAAGGGTTGCACTGCAGAGACTCACATCCTGGGAGAGACTGTCCTTTAGATAGGGTCATTTTTCTTTGCAACTCTATAACCGTTCATTGCTCACTGTCCATCCCCTAAACTCTGTGCTCCAAATAACACTGTACCAGGAGGGGCAATGAGAGACAGTAACAAAAACTGTGCACTTCTTTAAATCATCCTTAGACTCAGGCCCCTTGGACACGTTTCTTTTCATAACTCCATTCTCTTTAGCTCTGTACATCCCCACAGTTAAGGATGTGGCAATCATCTACTCAAATTGTTAGGGAACCTTCAGTTTCAGTGACGTTTGTTAAGTAACCCATTTGTAAATTCTACATACACAGGATTAACAATCCCCAAAGGTTTCATTTCATTTTCATCTCTGTATCTTTAGTCGAAGGGGGTCATCAGTTGTCAATACTTGCCACTCGTCATTGTCCTTTGGAGGTTCCATTGGCTCTTTAATCCGTGTCTAATGAGTCCACCCTTTCTCAGCTGGTCGTACCACTGTCTCGGTGAGCAGCAGAACTTGAAATGCTCCTTCCCAATCTGGCTGAAGCTTCCGTTTCTTTCCAGGATTTGACCAGGACCCAGTTTTCAGGCTGAAACTTGTGAGCTGAAAACTCTAAAGGCAGAGTTTGTGCCAGAAGGCCTTGTGCCTGAGAGAAGATAGGCAAGACAACCCGAGTATACAGTTTTTGAGAAATAAATCCTTAGTTTCAAACTGCGGAGGTCCACCTGTTATTAAACTTTTGCTACCACTGCTGCTGCGGCAGTGCTCAGGAGGAAAGCTTCTCCCCAGCTGGCAAGGTGATCAACCAACACTAGTATGTATTTAATTCGACCAGCTACAGGCAAATCACCTTGAATATTTTGAGAGAGTTGTAAACTTGGACCCTGCCCTCCTGCAGGCTGCTTTTTAAGTGCCTTTTTATTTCTTCTTTTACAAACCACCCATCTTTCACAAATTTGCTTGGCTATAGTATAAATTCCCGTATTACGTCACACATTGCTTGAGTTCCCCAATAACTCTCCTGATGTAGAATCGCTAATACCTCCCTCATGATTTGCTTATTTAACATTTCTCTACCATCTGGGAGTACCCATTTCCCACTCTGTTCCCTGGCTCCTAATTCTTGGAGGACTTCTTCTTATTTTTCATCAAAAACTGGAATTTCCTGTGAGGCCAGGACCTCAAGCGTGAGATAACTTACAGTTATCACTTCAGGTTTTAAGGCTGCTTCTCAGGCCATTTCATCTGATAACCAATCTCCCCTGACACAAAAGGAGTTTCCCCTCTGATGTCCCAATGGACATCATGCACTACAGCCACTTCTATTGGTGACATCAGATTATGTAACACTTGTCCAACTGGTTCTTCACAAACCAATTCTTTCCCTTTGCTATTCATTAGACCCCATTCTTCCCAGATTTTCCCAAAGGTGTGCACTACTCCAAATGCATATCTAGAACCATTACAGACGGTACCTTCTTTTCCATCTAACATTTGCAGTGCCTGATTGACAGCGTATAGCTGGCATGTTTGAGCTGACCAGTTATTAGGTAACCTGCCCGTTTCTTATTTCACCACTCACACCTTCAACGATGGCACACCCATTGTGTCTTTTCCCCTGAATTATCCCCGAAGTCCCATCTATGAGGAGGTGCAGCCCATTGTCATCTCTCCGCAGGAAAGCAGCAGGGTTTAATTTCCTGCTTTCTTTCACCAGAAGAGCGGTGACTGCTGCAGTTTGCACACACTCAAGACACTGGCTCTAAGAGCTTAGATAAGTGTGCCACTGGCTGTCGCTTCCCCCCAGCCCACTTGCTGGTGGAGCAGTGTGGGAGGCAGAACAGGCCACCCTGTGCAAGCATTGCTCAACAGTACCAAAAACATCTCTGTATTATCAACACTGCTTTTAGCACGAATCAAAAAACATAGTCCCATACTAGGTACCACAAAGAACATTAACTCCACCCTGGCCAAAACCAACACAAACTTCCAGGTAATAGAATAGCTCTCACATTTTCTCCTTATCACCCCCCCAGGCAGTAACTGTGCTTCCACACCCAGAGCCTGTAAAACGTTTGTCTCTAATAAATAAGCTGGGGAATCTTCCACTAATATATTCCTTCCCCATACACTTTTAATTCTTATTATCACAGATAGGGCTGGAGCGCCGCTCCCCGCGGCCGCCGTCCTGTCCGCGCCAGAGACCGCCCCGCCGCCATCTCTAGTGAGGGCACACCGGCCGCGCTCTCCCCGCCCCGCCACAGACACCTCATCAGCCACCGCCCGAACGGCGCCGGTACCCGAGCAGGAGGACTCGAAGGACGTTAACTCCCCCTCCTCGGCGGGGTGCGCCGCCCGCTTCCCAAGAGCGGCTCCCAGAGCGACCAGCTCCCCTCCTCCCCGGCGGCACGGGGCACGGCCTCAGTGCGGCGGCTTCACTGCCCGCGCCGAAGATGGCGGCGCGACGGGAGCGGGAAAGCGTGAGGCGCTGCAGGCGTCAGGCCCGGCCCGGGAGCCCCCAGCCGCTCCTGCTCCCACGCACCCCCCCCGTTTGCTTTACATTTGTGTATCGTATATAAATGCAGGGACAAGGAGCAGCGGCACGGAGCAGGCTGCTGGGTACGAGGTGTTCCCTCAGCACACACACCCACACCCCCCCGTCCCGGGCCGGGCCGCTCCGCACGAAAGGGAAGGTGAGGGAAAAACAAAAACTAAAGGCACAGAGGCGTCCCGGCTGAAGCCGAGCTGTGCTCATCTACCCTTTGAATGACAATTCCAAAGGCACATCCCCACTCACGAAAGCTGGCGGCTCCGCAGGGTCCCCAGCAGACACAACCACCGGCCGGCGGGGCGGGGGGGGCTCTGCCCGGGGAGCTCCCGCAGGGTCCGCAGTCTGAGGACAACGCTCCGCCCGCAGCCCCGCACCGAAACCGCCGGAAGGTCCCACAGCCTCCTTGTCAAGCCCAAGGGAATCCGAGCTGGGCCCGTATACGGTCAGTGCTCCAGAAGCTTCCCTGCTCCCAGGCGTTTCACTAAACGAGGGCCCCGTCTGTCAGCCGAGGGCTGTGGGCGTGACCAGAGCGCCCATCCACCGGAAGTGCCGGGCGCTTTCCTGCGGCTGCAAAGTGCTGCGACATGGGGCTGTGGGCCCCCCGGGGCGGGGCGCGGAGCTGCTGCGTCCCCCCAGTTCTGGCTCCCCCGACCCAGAGCAAAGCGCTCCCCTCCTCCGGCTGCCGACAGTCAGCCCGGCTTCTTGCACAGCCGCCTGGTTACCCCCTCACCCCGTCCCCCCAGTTAGTCCCTAGCTTCAGTGCTGGAGAGCCTGGCTTCCGCACTCCTTTGTTTTGCTAGGAAGAACCTGTCCTCACCCAGGGCTATGCTGGAGCTGGTTCAGCTTGGTGTGGTGGAAGCAGATCCAGGAACTACCACAGCTGCTCCTTGAGCAGCCCCATCTCTCTGCCAGCTCCTGCACCCCTCATTCCAGTGGGTCCTCCAGATACCCCGATAGTTGACACCCTGGGGGCAGCGCATCCCACCACCACCCGCCCAGACCACGCGCTTTCCAGCTTTGCCTGGTGGGACTCAACTCCTGCAGCCTGGAGTATCCAGGAAGGGAATTTGGCAAGGCCCCCTCAGAGTGATGCAAAGGGAACAGAGGCCAGCAGAGCTGCGCGCGTTTCTACACATTCACGTGCCTTGGTACAGCCCAGATGACCACCAGTTGGGTCACTGTTGGACTTGTTTTAAGCCCTGACATAACCTGCTCCAGACCTGGTCTGTCATTTGTCATTCTGCAGCCCCCTGCTGCAGGCATGAAATGAGGCATCTCCTCCAATTACAAAGTCTGCCACTGTGCCTTGCCATGACCCTGTGGCTTCACCCAGCCAGGCCTTGGAGATCTTCCCCTGCCCATCCCGCAGTTCCTCACCCAGAAGCGGACATCACTTTGAGCCTGCGCAAAACGTCGTTGGAGCTGCTCCAGCTCATTTTGGCACTGCAGGATCTCAGCTGCTTTCTCTGCCTCGTACTGATCCAGGAGCACCTTGGCTTGCTCCATCATTTCCCTGTCCTTCTCTTGGGACTGCTGCAGGTCCTTGCGCGTCCTCACCAGCAGCTTGTAGCGGGAAATGACGTCCTGGATGTCCTCAAACTGCAGCACAAGGATCCTGGGTTTAGTAACGCCCCTGCCCTCCCCTCATGACTGCAAGTCTCGTGCTGTTTGGCACCCTGTCCTGACCAGGGACAACACCTCCCCCAGCTGAAAGATTTCCCCTCTTGGCAAGCCTGCTGCCCCAGTTGGTTTGTGAGCGTCACACATTCCCTGTTTGATGGCCCCATTGTGCCGGTCCCAGAGCTGCCACTGCCAGCAGCAAGGGGAGATGTCGTACCGCCCCCCAGTGCTCTGGTAGGAAACAAAGCGCAAGTGCAGCTGCCAGGGCCAAGTCACCCAGCCATGGGAGTGGGGCAGCCGGGCCGCAGGAGTGCGAGCGATGCAGGGAGGGACGCCCGCACACCCTTGAGAAGGGCTCAGCTTTCCCGACAGCTGCCTGGGCTCCCATTCTTGGGCAGCTTGGCCCTCCTCCCAAACCATCCATGTCACGTGAAACAGTGACACAAAGGGGTCCCCATGCCCCTCAGCTCTGTGCTGTTCCCCCTTCTAACACTTTTTCTTTGGTTTTCTCAAGCTTTTGTCTCCTTTTCTGCTTTTCCTCCCCTCACTCTGGTCCCCTTGGCTCACCTGGCTTGCAGGGAACCTCCTCCCATCCCACCTGAGGTCTCTGGGTTTGACCAAGTGTCATGATTTCCCTGGACTTGCCTTATCTCCTCCAGGTTTAACATCCACATACAGCCCTCCCTGAGGCCATGATCTGTCTCTCATGTCCAAACTCACCTGTGGGGAGATCTTCACCACAGCCTCCAGGTAGTTTTTGAAGATGGAGTGCTTCTGCACTTGGCTGCTGAGCTTCTGGTGTTCCTTTTTCAGGGCTTCGAGTTTCTTCTTAGCCCTCAAAAGCTCCATCTCCTTTTGTGTTTTCTCCTCTCTTTCTCTCACGGCTTTCTTCAGAGCTTGGACTCGCAGCTGATCGTCTTCCTAGTGATGTTTCCCCCACCAATACACACACACACAGAAGGAAAGGAAGGCAAGGGCAGATGGAGCTGGGTCACCCAGCAGCACTGGGAGGAGATGCACTCACAGGGGACAGAGCAGTGCTGCAGCACCCCGGGGAACATCTTCCACATCTTTCCACACAAGCAGAGCTGTGGAGCCCTGTGTGTCCTTGTCTGCAGTGGCTGTGCTGCTCTGGCTGAAAACGAGTTCATTTCCTTCCTGCAGTTAGAAACCTTTCTTTATCACAGCTAGCACGCTCATTATTTGGAAGGCATCCAAATGCACCCAAAGCATTTCAAGATGAAAGAAACCTGTGAGCGTCCCCAGGTCATGAGCAAGGGAAAGAACACGTTTCAGAGCCAATATATTCCTATTGCTTCACTGAGGTTATACCGCCCATGACACACACTCCGTGCTGTCAGACCACAGACTAGTGCAGAGATCATTGCTAAAAATGCAGTTGCAACCAAAGAAAGATTTTCTAAAACTTGATTCCTATGTCTTATCTTGATTTCAGAATTGAAATAGTTGCTTTTAAAGGAAATTATCAAACTTAAAAAAAATCATGTAGGAAGATACATCACAGGTGACAATCTGTCACTACAGTGGTACTAATCAAGGTGAAATTAAGCCGTATTCAGTGTAAAGCACACACACACATATTTATATGAAAAGAATTGCAACCATCATTTCTATGTTTCTTTTTAATGAAATATTTTCTTCTATTTTGTGGTTCTTCTATGTGAGCCACAATCTACCTCCATGTCACACGTTCAATGTGATTTTGTTAGTCTGCAGAAAGACACAGGGCAATACTCATCCTTCAAAATCTCCCCGGAAACATCAATGGCTCTTTCAAAAGAAAAAGCTACTTTCCTGTTTTAATTAAATGCTTCAGAAGCATTCAGCGAGATTTAACCTGAAGAACATGAAAGCATAAAACTCCTTCAGCGGTTGCATAAAACAGATCTAAATCGGCACAGGAAGGGACTTTTCTGCTGTTTGTCTTTGACCCCGGATATCTGAGCATCTCAGAGTCCCAAACGCATTTGTCGGCAAAGCAGCCGCCTGTGCCGCAGCCGGGCTGCACGCGGCTCTTCCAACGCAGGCACACAGATATTCAAGATGAAGGGTCTTTTTTCCCAAGTTTCCCAGTACCCAAGCACGCAGCAGGTGAACTCCGCACTTTTGGGGAACACTTTCCTGCCCTTTTTCATGTGTCTGGGAAAACTCACCCGAAATCTAAACAGTTCTGAAAATCCAGGCTAAAGCAATTTGCTGAAGGTCACTTAAGAAGGTCTGAGAGTACGAAATGTGGAACAGAGCACAACTCTGCATGTCCAAAGCAAAAAGCTTAACCATTTGACTTCTATATTTATCACTGCATGCTACATTGGGATAGATGCAAACAGATATTTTACTTTATATACAGATTACAGCCAATCAGAGAATCCTGCATCACTTCTAGACGTACCTTTGTACTGGGATGCAGCTGCCACCAGCTCCACCAGCAGTAGCAGCTTCAACAACACAGAGACCAACCTGCACCCCTGAAGATGGGCAGAGCAGGCAGGATGGTCTCCTGGAGATACAGGCCGAGTCTCTTGGGAAAGAGAGCGGTTCAAACACAGCATCTCCCCTGCCGCTGGGAGGAAGAGCAGCACGGCCGCTTGCCTTTCAGGGCTGCTGCAGGCCCAGGCTGCAGGTCACAAAGCAGGGGCCACACGTTTCAGTGAGTTTTGCCAGGTCACAGGACAGGCTCGGCAGCTGTGCACATATCCCTCACCCAAAACAGGGCACGGGAGGAGCTCTGCACATGAAGAGCTGCAATGTGTGAACGCAACTGCCTAAGTCCAGACCTCCACCTGCATCTTCCCTGCAGGTCTAGCATGTCGGATATTTTAAAAACATGGAAAAATTGGGGCTTTCCACTGAGATTATATCAATGTGTTCAGTTTTTGGCCCCTCACACCAAGAAAGGCCTTGAGGTGCTGGAGAGAGTTGAGAGAAGGGAGCGGAGCTGGTGAGGGGCTGGAGCACAAGTGTGATGGGAGCGGCTGAGGGACCTGGGGGTTCAGCTGGAGAACAGGAGCTGAGGGGAGACCTTCTGATCTCTGAACTGCCTGAAGGGAGCTTGGAGCCTGGGGTTCGGGCTCTGCTCCCCAGGAACAAGCGATGGGATGAGAGGAAACGGCCTCAAGTTGCGCCAGGGGAGGCTGAGGTTGGATCTGGGGAACAATTTCTTCCCCAAAGGGCTGTGGGGCATTGGAACAGGCTGCCCAGGGCAGTGCTGGAGTCACCAGCCCTGGAGGGGTTGAATAGATGGAGATGACACTCTCAGGGACATGGGGCAGTGCCAGGGTGGGTTAACTGTTCGACTTGATGATCTTGAGGGGCTCTTCCAACCAAATGATTCTGTGATTCTATGATAATGGTGCCTTTGTGTGCAAGAGGGGGAGCTTGAGTCAGCAGAATCAGCTGCTAGAACCAGCTCCAACACCACCGCCTGGCAGGGCAGAGCTCAAGCACCAGTCAGTCTCCTGCAGCCCTGTTCCATTGCTCAGAGGAAGAACTGGCTCGCTCGGAGCTGACAGCCAGTGCGGAAGCCAAAATGCAAAGCATTAAGGGCAATTAAGGCACTGGATGTGAGCTGGGGCTCCAGCTAGTGTGAACAGAAGCCATCATCTCTCAGTGTCTTATCTGTGAAGTAGTGACAAGGGCATTGCCCCTGCAGAGGACTAGGAGGCTGCGTATTTTGAAGATACAATAGATTGCAATGCATAGCGATGGACTGATAATGGAGACATGCGCTGCTTTTTTAGAGCTTTTCACTATTAACTTTTCATAATTTCTAAACCTGCAAAGCTACTGGCATATTCCTGTCTTTTTTTTTTTTAATGATACGATTTTTGAGTAATATAGTTTTGGCTCATCAGTACTTGATCAAGCTTTTAAGTAACAAAAAGGAGATGAGACCTGTGAAGAGGGTATAGCAATACGAGCAGTGCCTACCCTGATGTATGAAAACAGCCAATGCAAAATCATTTTCATTACTGAAACTTGCTGCAGTGCAGGAAACATATTCCAAAAAAATGAGAGGATGTAACGTGCTGTGCGCACGTGGTTCGCATCTCAGCAGCACCTGGTACCTCCCATTCATGCCACCAGAGCTGCATCTGCTGACACTCACCAGTCGATTCGCAAGAGCAATGGTACACGCTGTCGCTTCGGCTTCTTGCTGACACTTGAGTTTGTCGGAAGTGGCCTTCTCAAACTTGGCTGTGAGCTTCCTCAGGTTCTCGTTGAGGCGCTGTACATGAGAAAAGAAAATAAAAGGAGAAAATCACAGCACAGTTTTAAGGCAAACCCTTCTGGAGAGATACTCCCCCTGCAGCAGCAGGAGCAGCGCGGAGCAGCCGGGTCCTGGGTTACATTGTGTGCTTGGAACTCACACCCTCAGCGCAGGGCACAGGCGAAGAACCTGCAAAACGAATGTATTTGGTGTGAATTTAAACTGGGAAAAGGGGTCCTTATGGCCAAGCACCTATGAGTGGTGCTATAGCTATGAACAGGGCAGCTAAGAAAACCAAGTCTTTTGTTCTCTGATGCTGCAGCCCCTCTGGTCTCGGTCCAGTCCTTGAGGCTCTGCTGAGTTGCGCGCAGAACCCCAAGGGGCTCCTGGGGCTTGAACCATCGCCAGAACACACCTCCTGTGCCCTCTTTCTAGAAAGGACTATGACATAGAAGTCAATAAAGTGATCCTGCTCCTAAAGCTGCTGAGCTGCCTTGGACACTGTGACAGAGGAGCGCAAGCAGCTCCAGGTGGGACCATCTCACGTGCAGGCCGGCTGCAAAGTGTTTGAGGGCTGGGAAGGGGCAGAAGCTCCCAAAGCACCTGGAGCCCCCCACACTGTCCCTTTGCTTGGCCAGAGCTGCTCACACTCAGGTCTAAAACAAATCAAGGGCTCCCACAAGCACTTGGAGCATCTCACTTCTGATAAGAGAGGCAGAAGTAATAATAGATTTTATCTCCACCCAGTGCAAACTGCTTAAGGATAAACTGCTCGTAAATCACTCTAACGCTGTTTGAGCTACACTAGAAACAAACCTGAAAATAAAAAAGGATTCTATTCTATTCTATTCTATTCTATTCTATTCTATTCTATTCTATTCTATTCTATTCTATTCTATTCTATTCTATTCTATTCTATTCTATTCTATTCTATCCTATCCTATCCTATCCTATCCTATCCTATCCTATTCCATTCCATTCCAGTATCTGCAGCTCTCCAGGATACTGGAAAACACAAAGCGCTCCCTCCTTGACCTGTCTTGGAATTAATAACACAAAAAGTTTCTGTCCCTGCAGGTACATGAATGTGTGTGCATACGTACACTCCTATATATAAAACCCCATTACACAAGCACAATCTGATACATGAGCGTGAGCTGTGAGAACAGGTCAGAGCTGCAATGCCCACCAGACCCACTCTGCAGTAACACACAAACACATCTGTGTGCAGCTGGGAGGACAGCTCTCACTTCTATATCTACCCTCCCCAGATTTGTAGTGACCTTACTTCCCAGGCAAAGTGATAAGTATTTTTGAAAATCCAAATAGTCTCATTTATTCCTAAAAATAGATATGCGGCAGCTCAGGGCCCTGTTGTGAGCAGGTATGAATCAGCCTCACGTCAATGAAGGTATCCAAGATATCACAGTTTGATAAGCAGGGATACCCCTACAGATCCAGCCCTGCGCCGAGCAGTGTGTCATTACCCATCTGCAGAGGGGAAAACTCACCTAAACCAATCAGTTTTGCAAGCGCATGCTGGTGAGGTACCAGTAATCCCCCCAAAGATTGGGGGGATTGCCACTTCCTTAACCAAATCCCACTTCTTCGAAAAAAGAAAGAAGAGAAAAAGCTCAGACATTAAAAGCTTCAGAAACAAGAACCATAAAGGGATAAAAAAATGTTTCCCAGTGCTGTATTTCACATCTGAGATGGGAGAATTAGAGGCTAAATAGCTCTAAATCCAGCCCTGCTCCAGGTGCTGTGCCCACCTCTGCAGCAGGAAGGGGCTACTGGAGGAATCTGCAGCCTTTTCTTTAATATTTTTAGTTAAAAAGTGTAGTAAGCATTTTAAGAAGCCTAGGAGGCATCAAAAGAGCTATATATTTTCTAAAACGAAGATGGAACAGATGAGTCCTCGCACGAGCTGGGCTGCAGGAACAGCGCTGCCCCTCTCTAAGTGCACATCTCAAAGCCGCATATTTCAACACAGAACTGTCAGCCCAGCTGACAACACATGTTGATTTTTAAAGGGGATTTTGCACACACTGTGGTGTCAGTACGAAGGCACAGACACACAGGATCCTTCACTCATGAAGGAGGATGCCAGATCCACAGCATGTTAAGAAAAGGCAGGTTTCGGGGCACATGCTCCAAAATAAGTCAATATTTTTACTTACTTGTCAATATTTTTTACGTATTTTGATTTTATTGACTTATTTGTCTGGGTTTTTTGTGGGGTTTTTTTGCTGTCTGCAGTGCTGGTCCAGCTCTGGGTCCTCAGCACAGGACACACATGGACCTGCTGGAGCGGGGCCAGAGGAGCCACAGGAATGATCCGAGGCTGGAACAGCTCTGCTGGGAGGACAGGATGAGAGAGCTGGGGGGTTCAGCTGGAGAAGAGAAGCTCCGGGGAGACCTTAGTGTGGCCTTTTCATACGTCAATGGGGTTGATAAGAAAGATGGGGACAGACTTTTGAGCAGGGCCTGTTGCGATAGGACAAGGGGTGATGGTTTAAACTAAAGGAGGGAGATTCAGGCTGGACATGAGGAAGAAATTGTTGCCCTGAGGGTGGTGAGAGCCTGGCCCAGCTTGGCCAGAGAGGTGGTGGATGAACCATCCCTGGAGACACCCCAGGCCAGGCTGGGTAAAGATGTCCCTGCTGCGCTGCCTTTTTTCTTTTTTTTTTTTTAATTAGCAAAAAACTAAATAAGGATGATGCACAAGATTTGCCATCAGGGAGCTGTGCAGGGACAAACTTTTAGCCTCGTACTTCAGCAGTCGTCATCCTGCAAAAAACGCCCATCATCGGGGACTGAGCGCAGGGAGCCAGCCCAGCACATGCTGTGAGTGCTCTGAATGAGCCTCCGGTTCCTCTTCCCCCCCAGGAACACACTGGTTTGAGACAATGAGTGTCCTGAGGACCCAGGTGTAGAGGTAAATTACGTTTTGAAAAACTAGGTGGGAATAATAAGAATTATTAATTAGCCTTTCTTTCAAGGTGTAAGCAAGGCTGGCGAAGAACAGATGAAATGTAGAAAGCAGCAGTAAAAAAAAATCTTTGGATTCCCACTCCATACGTGAGCACAGAGAAGCAGTTTGCTCCAAAGTGGAGGATTTCTCCCCAGGCAGTGACCAGTGTGACAAGTCACGGAATCCCAGAATGTCAGGGGTTGAAGGGCCCTGGAAAGCTCATCCAGTGCAATCCCCCCGGAGCAGGAACACCCAGCTGAGGTTCCACAGGAAGGTGTCCAGGGGGTTTGAATGTCTGCAGAGAAGGAGACTCCACAACCTCCCTGGGCAGCCTGGGCCAGGCTCTGCCACCCTCACCAGGAAGAAGTTTCTTCTCGTATTTAAGTGGAACCTCCTGTGTTCCAGTTTGCACCCATTCCCCCTTGTCCTATCACTGGTTGTCACCGAGAAGAGCCTGGCTCCATCCTCCTGACACTTCCCCTTTCCATATTGATCCCCATGAATGAGTCCCCCCTCAGTCTCCTCTTCTCCAGCTCCAGAGCCCCAGCTCCCTCAGCCTTTCCTCACACGGGAGATGCTCCACTCCCTCCAGCATCTTGGTGGCTGCGCTGGACTCTCTCCAGCAGTTCCCTGTCCTTCTGGAACGGAGGGGCCACAACTGGACACAATATTCCAGGGGTGGTCTCCCCAGGGCAGAGTAGAGGGGCAGGAGAACCTCTCTGACCTACTGACCACCCCCTTCTAACCCACCCCAGGTACCATTGGCCTTCCTGGCCACAAGGGCCCAGTGCTGGCTCATGGTCACCCTGCTGTCCCCAGGACCCCCAGCTCCCTTTCCCTTACACTGCTCCCACCGAAGGGCAAGCACTTACAGCAATCTTGGCCTTGATACTGGCCAGCTTGTCCTGGGCAGCCGCCAGCTCGGCGTTGGCCCTGCTCAGAGCCTGCCGCTTGGGCTGCACCTCGCAGAACACAGCGTGGAACCGCACCATGTTCACCACCCAGGAGCAGAGCCCGGCCGCCGCCAAGGACTTGGTGGTCACAAATTCGGGTTTAAACTTGGGATCCTGTAAATAGGGCTGAAGGGCTTTGAGGCAGTTCTCATGGATGTTCTCCTTGTCGAACTTGATCAAGGAGTCCAGGAAGCCATCCACCCTGGCCATGGCGGCTTTGGCTGCTTTCCAGCTCCTGTCCTTGGGAATCTTTCCTCCTGGGGCCATCAGCACCATCACGGCTGCGGTGACATTGCTGACAGCTGAAGGTGGTGAGCCAAAGGACCTCAGCTCCGTCAGATTCTTCTGAAAACGGGAAAACAAGGTTGTTAGACAAAAATTAATGGGTTTGCTTTCTACTTTGCAACTAATAGAGTCAGGCTCCCAAGCTATCAATCTGATAAATTGGGTTTCTTCCAGCCCAAACATTCTTGCCTCTAAATCACCGCTGTGCATGTCTGCAGCACATGTGCTCAGTTCCCTGCACCCGGACCAGCCCAGCCCCATGTTCCTCCCCACACTCCCACCCTTTCCCTGCTGCAGGAGGTTTTTTGCCGTCTCAGAAGATCAGGATAAGGAAAAAGGAAAACTTTCCAAATAATAACCTCTTCAAATTGCCCCCAGCCCCTCTAAAACTGCCTTGAAGCTCTTCTCTTTGTGCTCAACTACTCCCTGTGCCAGACACCCTTGCACTGAGGTCTTGTTGAACTATCTGTGTGCACCCCTGGGGCCATCATCCAGCCCAAATTTAGGCACTTAAACAAAGCACCTTTAGCAGGATGGCAGTCATTGGGGTGAACAGACAGTCCCCTCACAAGAAAATCAGCTAATCCACCTCCTCCACTGTCAACACAGGCAGCTTCAGTGAGTCCCTAATAGAAAGTGGGATGAATCTTAACCTAAGTTAAAAAAAGGTGAATTGCGGAGAAAGCACCTATTTCCTAACACCCTTGCAACTGTGACAATAAAGCAGTGCTGAGGATTTGATCTGCTGACATCTTAAATCTTGTCTCCACGCACACGCGATTTAGCTTTAGCATAGGAAAAACCAGCGCGGGTAACTCAGCTGTGCTCAGATGACACGCTGTTGTCAAAACAAGGATAAGGGCTGTTTCAACACTGGTTTAAGGAAAATCTATGAGTTTCAGTCAGCTCCTGTTTCTATCAGTTCTGAATAGTTTTTAATCTATTTTCTCTGATGTTCTGCTTCTATCAGTTTCTATCTGTGGCAGCAAGGTGCGAGAGTCTGGTACTTCTGAGCATTCATTTTTTAGATAAAGGTATCTGCCATGAATCTATTCCTAAATGTGTCTTCGTTTGCTTTGAGCTTTTCTTAATCATCGAGCTGGCAGAAACAGGCCCTTGGGAGCTGTGTGCATTTCCAGTGTGAAACGTCTCTAATTAACATGCTCGATGACACGGAGCCAACCGTGAGCACAGGCGAGCAGCCCGACATTCCCTCCTGTGTCCCCAGCACCCAGCTCAGCTCAGCCGGGAGCAGCACGGACGATGTGGCCTCTCCGGAGCCCCCGTGTGCTGGGGGTGCTGCTTGGGGGGCTCTGGCAAAGCAGCCTGTCTTTCACAGCCTGCATCTTGCTGGCAATGGGATGCTGAGTGGGTGCTGTTGTTCTTTCCCTAGGAAGTGAACACTTCACGGCGTGACAGGAACGGGGACGCCACTGCCCTGGGTGGAGGGGAGGATGATGCTGTCCTGGTCAGGAGATGGAGGAAGCCCTGGGCAGCATGGGGTGCCTGGTTTCCTTCCCTATTGTGAGAGTTTCTGGCGCCACGGGAAGAGGACAAGTCAAGCCCATGGTGAGCGCCACGCTGATGAACTTGAGTACCATGTAAAAGGAGCTCTGCCCTTTTCCCTGATGGCATCAATCTGTTGCATTTTAATCACAGAATCATGGAATCATTTTGGTTGGAAGAGACCCTCAAGATCATCAAGTTCAACCCATGACCTGACTCTGGCACTAATCCATGTTCCTATGAACCTCATCTCCGCATCTGTTCCACCCCTCCAGGGATGGTGGCTCCACCACTGCCCTGGGCAGCCTGTTCCAATGCTTGACAACCCTTTCCATTCAGAAATTTTTCCTGATATCCAATCTAAACCTCCCCTCGTGCAACTTGAAGCCATTCCCTCTCATCCTATCGCTTGCTATTCAGGAGAAGAGATCAACACCCTCCATGCTACAACCTTATATCACTCTAAATTCTTCTTCTGCACACTGGAGTATCCCCAGGATGGAAACCAGACAGGACACTGACACCGAGTGCCACCTGCCTCAGGAACCACTACGGCATCCTCAGATGTCTCTGGACCATCTCCAGGGGGATATTCCTTGCAGGCAATTGCATGGCAAGTTTGTTGCTTTTGATACTGTCACTGTTTTCTGCTCTCTGTAACCTGTGCGGAGACTGAGCAGCACTGGCCAAGCACCATCCTCCTCCTCACACGGGCACAGGCTGCCCAGAGAGACAACTCTGCCTCCTCTTGCAAGTGCTTTGTGCCAAGCAGAGACCCACGGGCAGGGGAAGGCAGTCCCGGAGTCGCTGTGCCTTCATCTCCTCCTTCCCTCCTCCCAAAATGAGATGAGGATGTCGAAACATCAGATCCCCCGAGTTCCACGTCCTGCACTCCTTAGGGGATGCAGATGCTGAGGAACAGCCCGCAGACAAATTGCACTGCAAGAGATAAAGGGCATTTTTGTCTCTAAAACCTGATTTCCTAAGTTTTCAAACTCACTGTCACATCTGGCTTTGCATTTTTTTGATTTTGCAGGTGCTCTGTGCTGGGTCTGTCATAACCTGCTGGGCATCCATCATGGTCCATATACTTATTACCTTAATTATTTTATGCATATACTATACAAGTCTGAATAGACATGGTTGTTCTTCTTTTAAACTAGCAGGTGACACTGGCACAGAAATGTCCATGTATCCACATACTTACTGAGCTTCTTGGTAGCTAACTATGTATATTTACTGCTGCATTCTACTTGACAGTTTTTCTCGCTATTTTCCATATTAATGTTGCATATAGCAGTGCTGCCCAAAGAAGACAGATAATTGGGGAGAAACTGTATATACACACACAAATATTGCAGATTATTCACATTAGTAAGCAGGTCAAGCTCTCCGGCGCATCTCCGATCAGCAGGTAAAGGAGACCATGCCTTCCAGTGCTCTGCTACTGCAGCTTCACAGGTCCCTAGAGAAAAATCCCAGCATCTCCCTAATCTTTGCCTAATGAAATATTCTACAGCTCCAGCACGAAACCAAAACTAATAAGGAGACAAACATTTTCCCTTTGTACAGTCCTTTCCCTTCCAGGAACAAGAGCCAAAGCAACACATCTCTGCAGCAAAGCCATGTTTTCTGAAAGCTAATTAAACAGCAAACCCATTCCTGATGACGGAGAGTTGTTTTCCTCTCCCCCAACAGGGCTATGACTGAGCCATGGTTTGAGGCATGACAGAGCCTTGCCTTGCTGCAATCATGGGATTCATTCTGATTTTCCAGCTGCACCAGGTGCTTGGCCACTCCTCTGCCCTGGGTGCAGCAGGAGTTTTCTGCTCCAGGATGCCGTGTGAACTTCAAGTCAAGATAAATTGTAGGTCCGTCCAGGTTCCAGTATAAGTTGGGGAATGACCTGAGCAACCTGAGCTGTTGAAGGTGTCCCTGCTCAGGGCAGGGGTGGCACTGGGGGAGCTTTGAAGGTCCCTCCGACCTAAACCATCCTGTGATTCTATGGATCTATGATTCTAAGGTGACCTTCCCTTCCTTGTGGGGCAGAACCAACGAGCAGTGGAGCCAGCCAACAGTGGAGAAGAGGTGCAAACGAAACACCCACCTCCAGTTCCTCCTGCTCTCCATAAACATGAGTAAAAGGCAACTTGGTGCAGCCTTGCTGCTACTCTAAGTTACACCAAGAACCCAGTATGCACCAGCTGGGAGGAAGCTGGAGGAGGGTGAATACATCGCCCAAAAATTTGGGCCATCAGATGATATTTCCCCCTGCTCCAATGCAGTCGGCAGATACTGGATTCCCAGGGGAATCTTTACCCTACCTTGTTAAGGGTGTTCAGAGCAGCCTGGGCAGCCTCCAGGGCAGGCTCAGCTTTGGCCAGGTCCTCCTCGCAGTCCTTCTGTTTCTGCTCGACCTCCTGGGTGATCAGTGCCACTTTCTGCTCCTCCTCATCAGCAATCGCCTTTTCCCTGCTCACTTTCTCCGTCTCCACTCCCACCACCCGGATCAGCTTGTCAGCATCCTCATTCTTCTGCTTCAGCTCCACTTCTTGGGCTGCCAGCCTGGCCTTCAGCTCATCCACCTGGAGGGAAGAAACACATGTGGGAGCACAGACATGCACCAACCTGTTCCTGCCCTGCACAGCAGCACAGGGTCACACTCCGGAGGGGCTGAGCAGCACTCAAAAGCACAGAGGGCCTGTGGGCAAAGCAAGCAATGCCACGGTAGCACAGAAAAGTGGTATTCTAGCTGTTAGCAAGATTTGCTGCTCTCCTTTGCCCATGGTTGCTTGGGTCAGGGTCGGTGTGTGTGGTGCACACAGTGGAGCAGCCTGCGAGCGGTGAGGAACCCAGCAGGGGAGAAACCCCATCAGCAGATGGAGCTGCTGAGGTTGTCCCAGCCCTGCTCCCTGCCTGGAAAGAGGACTGAGGTGCCAGGGCAATGCAAATGCTGCTTTGAGTATGATCTGATGGGAAGCAGGTGGAAACTTTCATTTCAGCTGTTCCTGGGATTGCCTTTGTGCAATCAGGAGCCTCACCATAGGCCAGGCACTTGCAGCAAGCTGTTCTCATCAGAAAACCAAATACACCCAGCTGTCACCTCTCTTTGAACACGAGATCTGGTGTCACATCACGTCCCCTCTAACAGAGGCACGCGTGCACTGTACATATGTGTTTGGCAGTGGCGATGACGCACTACAATTCAGCTACGCTTTCTTTCTCTTCTCAGCCTTGACACCTACAGAACAGAGCAGGTGTTATTTTGCCACGTGCAGGTTTTGAGGAGGTCCTGTGCACCAGGAACCCCCTGCTTGCCAGGCACACCCTGCAACACACCTCCTCCCCCCCGCACCCCGCACACACACGGCAGAAGAAGATGCCCATCAGTTCCCTTACAACCATCAGGTCCTACAGACTTGTGGCACTAAGGGCATTTTTCACACCACAAACATCATGACTGTGATCTGCTGACACATACAGCCCTTGTCAGACGCACAAGGCTTGAGGGACTTTACATTGTGGAATCATAGAATCATTTTGGTTGGAAAAGACCTTTAAGATCACCAAGTTCAACTGTTTAACCTACACTGGCACTAACTCACATCCGTAAGAACCTCATCTCCACGTCTGTCCAGCCCTCCAGGGATGGTGACTCCAGCACTGCCCTGGGCAGCCTGTTCCAATGCCCCACAGCCCTTTGGGGAAGAAATTGTTCCCCACATCCAACCTCAACCTCCCCTGGGCAACTTGAGGCCGTTTCCTCTGCTCCTGGCGCTTGTTCCTGGGGAGCAGAGCCCGACCCCCCTGGCTCCAAGCTCCTTTCAGGCAGTTCAGAGATCAGAAGGTCTCCCCTCAGCTCCTGTTCTCCAGCTGAACCCCCCAGGTCCCTCAGCCGCTCCCATCACACTTGTGTTCCAATTCGTGATGTCAAATGAGCTTGAGAAGGGATCCCCCATTCAGCTGGCAGCCTCGAGGCACAGCAGTGGTAGCAGCTCCACCAAGCAGCTACTCAGACGCGTAAGGTAGGAGCACTTTCAGCAACAGGCTGGAGCGCTCACATGGTGGGGCAGCTCACACTGGCTCTCACTCCAAGACAGAAAGTCTCTTTCTAAAAGCACCGTATCGATTAATTTCCACAGGCTCTGTGCAGACCATGGAGTTTTTCCCTGTCCTGAGGTCAGGCGCATAAAGGATTACTTAATGCTCCTTCAATACATCTTTACCTACATAAAAGTACTTACTAGAAGGGAAGTCAGACACTTGCTTTTGTTGATAATTCCATTTTTATACCAGAAGAGAGAGCAAGATTTGCAATCATATAAACTGAAGCTATTGACATTCGGCATCAGCTTCAAGTGGAGGGCGGTTTCTTAGAAGTCTCTTTGTGCGCTTCAGTCATTGTCACCTCCTGCTGCCCAGCACTACAATGCTGTTTTCACCTGGGCAAAGACGCAACTGTAAATCCAGATGACTCCAGCCTTCAGGAGCATGTAATCCCTTCATTCAGCAAACTCAGCAGCAGCTTCTTGTTCAGCTCCACATCTTTGGGGATTGCAGGAAACTGAAGTGGGAGGCTTCACTGATAGCAGATATGGCTTGTGAGCTTCTGCCCAAAAATGATGTGCTGGATATAGACATGAATGGGAGCTTTAGGGGTTTACGTGGCCACAACAAAACAAGTGAGGGATTAAAACCCACCAGCACTCAACAGCTGATGTAAATTCAGCCCTCAGCACAGCCCCTGAGAACAGAAAATGTTCTGACAAAACCTTCTTTCAGCCAAGCACATGTAATAGCGGAAGGGTAAATGACTTGCTATAACACTGTCAGGATTTTAAAATCAAGAAATTCAGTTGGGGCTTTGCCCGAATGAAACATTTGGAAGGCCAGAGGTGTGTGTTACTGTGAAGGTGTGTGTTACTGCCCAGTTTGGCTTGGGCAACACGTTAAATTCCCAGTGGAAATGATCCAAGTGGGAGCTGAGGACCCTCTGCTAACAGACCTCGCCACATCTGGGGGACGTTTGCTGACCTCCAGCCTCCCTCACCTGTGTAAGGAAACAAATCACACTTCCCCAGTGAGGCTACAGCTCAAACACAGTTGAACAGGGACAATTTAATAGTGTTTGTGCAGTGGAAAGAGAGAAACAGGAGCTACGCCTAAACAACTAAATCCACTCTCTTTAGTGGTATCCTGGGGGCAGCACCAGGAATGCAGATTTATGAACTGCACTCCTCCAGTTTCACCCCCTCAACACATCAAACAAGTTTCCTTTAATGTCAGGCTCGTTTCCACAGCAAAACCGGTCTGTCACATCCATTTCTCCTCCCTTCCCACACAGCCTGATGCCCAGCCATGAAAACGCCTGATGAGACAGCGCTGAGCGGGGCGGGCTCACACCGCCGCCTCGGGAAGGCACAGCTGAAATATTTAATGCGCTCCCATGGGTGGCCTGCGGAGCCGTCCCTGGCACAGCAATGCCAGGAATAAAGGCATGAAAAATTCTCCTCTTTCTATAAACGTCACGGTAACCAGGTACTCAGATTTCCCCTCTCTCACACCAAAAAGGGTGGCAGCTTGCACACAGAGCTATTTGCTGCTTCTTCGGAAACTTTTGGGTAACACTTCAAGAATAATTGTACAAAGAGAGACCGAGGTGGCAGGAAAAATGACAGCAGACCATCACCCCAGAGTGAGGAGAGAACACTATTAATCTCTCTGTGTGTGGTATTTCCAGCAGACATTGGTGGGTTGAAGTCCCCCACAAGAACAAGGGCTGGCGATCAGGAGACTTCTCCCAGCTGCCCACAGAATATTGCACCTGCCTCTTCATCCTGGTTGGGTGGGCTGTAACAAACCCCCACCAGGATATTGGCCTTGTTGGTCTTCTTACCCATGAACACTCAACCAGGACAGAGCAAGAAGAATTATTAAAGAACAGAAAACCTGCAGGGCAGGTTCCCAGAAGACTCATTTTACCTCATTTTCCCTGCTTTGTTTCAAGAACACAAAACACATCACAAAGGTCAGCGACTAATTGATAGAGCAAGCAAGACTTGGATCTGGAATCCAGTGATGCAATATTAACCAAGGTCATCCAAAAAATGACTCAGCAATGAGCTCTGAACAGAGCGCTGACCTCTTCATGGTGAACATCACTTGGAAAAACAAATTACTCATCCCATGCATCTTCCTAAGTCTTCTATGTCCTAATAACTGGAAGCCGGCTCCTGCTTTTCAGGGTACTGAGGACAGTCGCTGTCTTCAGGGAAAGATGGTGAGGAAACATAGGAAATGGAAAACATTTCTTTAGAAGAAAAGTTGGTCAACAGTATCAAGTTGTCCAGAGCAGGGACGAGGGGTGGAGAGGGGAAACAAGTCAAAGGAGGGGGAAGAGGTTATTTTGAAGTTGGAATGGTTAAGTCAAAATGTACCCCGCAACTATTTGCACAACAGCTCCCTCATGCTGAGGCCACACTGGAAGGTCTATAGAAATGCATAAAACTCATAATTAACTTGTCGTGGCATCCAAGCAGCAGGAAACTGGAGAATCCTGGTGACAGGAGCACTAGTCCTCAGACGTAAGGCCACACCCAGGTATCGAAATCCTCCACCTTTGCTTTGAAATTTAAAGAAAAAAACAAAACCAAAACAACCCACAACATATCACTTTCAAGCACCACGACACAGCTTGGAGATGACACACCTGAGACATAAGACTCGTCAGCTCCTCAGCACCAGGACCAACCATGGGTGAGTGTAAAGTTCAGGCAAGATTGAACGTTCTGGTATGATTTTCACTACTGCTAAATATCCACACCCTTGTTTCAACTCGGCAGCAGTTTTGACTATTGCACACATCTGATATTTCAGGTGTTTAATTTTAGGCCCCCAGTGCTAATCTCAGATTCAAATTTGACACATTTCTCCTCACTGCTCTGCATCTTCAGGAACCTCACAAACAGGCGTTTCTCACCCAGCCTTACTCCAACCAGATATGAACATCGCTTCCTTTTATCCTTCTCGCAACAGTAAAATAGACAAGACCCCAAGGTGCTGTGGCTCCCCATCTCCTCCCCAGCCCTCCACCACTCCTCAGCACCTCTTCTGTGGCTGGTCAGAGAACCCTTGCCAACAAAACACCCATATGCAGATACAACTGAAGAATACAAAAGGTTCCCATGTTTGACCGACACTACAGGGACTTGTTTCCCCTCAAAAGGTTGGTTTCATATTAGTTGCTTGCAATAAAAAATAGACCTAACACAAATTTTCCATCACTGGGACACCACCAAAACCAGCAGCAATGCACAGGTCAGCAAAATGATTTCCCCCCATAGGTAGGGTGGGTGTGAGGTCGCTCTGGTTGACATCACTGGTTCTAACTGGTGTTCTCTGCTACTGGCTGTTCAACCGCAGCCCCATCCTTCCGCAGGAGATGACAGAACCTGCAAAGGGGACATGAAACATGCCCCCTCCCATTCTGTGTCCTCAAAGACCTGTCCTGCACCATGAAGAAAGCAAGTGCTCAAGTGAGACGCAGGCTCTCAGAGCCAAGAGGCACTAATAAAGCCCATACATCACCCTCCAGCGAGGCACATACCCTTCTGAGCACGACAGACGTTGTTGATGTCAGCAGCATTACCCAGAGCACATAGGCAGAAGGGAGTGAACCCGCTAGTCCTTCATTCCCACCAACCCCCTGCATTTCCTCAGAGCAGCTTCAGGAGAGGCCCATTTGCCACAGCAGAAGCTTGTAAGAGAACATTTGAAACAGTTCATAGAATATGAAATGGAGAGAAAAACGGGAGCTAGCAACTGGTGTAGACAGCAAAGCTCTGAAAGGCAGTTTGAGTCACTACAGAGGGGTTTGTGAAATCCTCAGAACAACATCTAGTCTTTACTGCACAAGAGTGCCAGTGCTGGTCCTTAGCAGGGCGATTTGGGGATGGCTGGTCTACATTTCAGACACGCAGTAGTTTCCCTCAAAGATGGACAGCATAATGCAAGGAAAAATGACCATCAGCTATATTTTAAAAGGATTCTTGCTGAAGTCATTGTAGATCCCCTGGATGCTACTCCAAAAATCACTGATCTCCCTCTATTTTATAAGGTATTTTGTCACAACTGAAAGATAATAATTAAAAGATGTACATAGCCAGTTGGATCCCTATCTCATTTCAGTTCCTGTGATCTGTCACCAGGGACTGGCACCACCCCAGCAGCAGGGACTGAATATACATCCCTCCCCTTCTCCTTTCCAGTACAGACACAACTCCTGCTCCTCAAAGAACCAGTTCACACCAGACTAGAGCCAGGATCTAGTGCAAATTTTACACTCTGCACAGTTCCAGCCGGTAAAGTTCTCCTTCAAACCAGGATGAGGAGATGCCTCTGACAGAGAAACACGAAAACCCATCAGCTTTTAACCCCAAGGGTTTGCTTACCTGTGCAGATGTGCTCTTGAGCTTCTCCAGGCCATTCTCCAGCCGCTCCATTTTTGCTTTTAAATCCTTGCCCTTCTTCAGTAGCAAATTCTGATAGAGTTTGATTTGCTCAAGGAAGGACTTTGGAGTGGTGTAGTTCTATCGTCGCTCATTGCTCAGATACAATCGCGAAATCTCGTTGACACTTGTGTGGACATAGGCCATGAATTTGCTTATTGAATCTTTCACTGAATCCTAAAAGTAAGATGAGAAGACAAGGAGAAAATATTTCAAACTGAACAACTATATGTAGTGCAGATCTGTGCCATATACAAAGGAATTTATTAACATTTTATTCTGCTGCAGCAAAATCCAGGCTGCAACATCTAAGTTGATCCCTTTTCATTTGTTATCTCTAAAATAACTTTGTCTGTTCATGTACTGTATACCTCTTTTTATATCTTTTTATCTCATATTTTATCTTATTCCAAGCAATTTTTCTAGCATTAAGCTCTATAAAATAACAGCCTTTCAAGCATAAATTTGGGCTTTTCTCCTCTACAAATAGGGAAAGCACACACATAAAAAGAAACATTGTAGACTTTATTCTACAAAAATCCTGCCCAGAAAAGCTAAATAAACATAACTGAATCTCTTTTAGTCTAGCAGCAGGTTGTCATCAATGAGAACTTGACATAATTTTGCCCTTGAGAATTACAGGCGCTCAGACGCCTGTGGAGAGCAAAGCCCATGTTCCCTGCAATAACCATAAGCATTAGGTTATTTCCTGCACCGATTTGTAAGCTGCCGCTCTTGCTTGCAAAGCAGTGGTGTGTCTGGCAGTGCTATCAGTGCACAAACACAACATGGTGCCCACGGCCATGCTTCAGCTGAGGGCTGTGCCCCTCTCTGAAAAACCTGCTTTGCTTAAGTTAATTAGCATCATAGAAACATTTTGGTTGGAAGAGACACTTGAGAACATCAAGTGTAACGATAACTTAACTCTGGTATTAAATCATGGCCCTAAGAACTTAATCTCTGTCTAACCCCTCCACAAGGATGGTGACTCCATCACTGCCCTGGGCAGCCTGTTCCAATGCCCGACAGCCCTTTGGGGAAGAAACCTTAGTTAATATCCAATCTGAACCTTCCCTGGCACAACTTGAGGCCATTTTCTCTCATCCTAAAGCAGTAGAGAGTTACCAGCAATTCCTCTCTGAACGGTCACCCAGATGTCCTGGGTGAGTGCTGTCCCTGCAGTGCTGTCCCCATCGCGAGAGGCACTGCTTGCACCAAGCAGAGGGACATGTCACACCTGGCTGCCACCAGCACCCCCCGCAGAGGAACCCAAACCCAGGCACGGCCATGGCAGCCCCAGATGCCAGTGGGTGAGGTGCTCACCTCCACGGTCTCTGTTTCTTGCAGAAAGCGGAGGCTGACAGACTCGAGGGCCTCCTGCGGCCACTCCTGGAACCAGTCTATGGCCGTGCAGCTGATGATGGCAGGGAACCTCCTGCTGCGGACACGGAGCTTGCTGCCCACGGGCGAAAAACACAGCACAACCTGCAGAGCCCAGGGAAGGAGAACGTGAGAAGACACAGCCAGGAGCAGGCATGGGGTTCCAGCTGCACAGCCCAGCTCAGGCTCTTCCATCCACTTCCAACAGGCACAGACTGAAACACAGGAGGCTCCATCTGAACATGAGCAGAAACTTGTTTGCTGGGAGGTGCCAGAGCCTGGCCCAGGCTGCCCAGAGCGGGTGTGGAGTCTCCTTCTCTGAGACATTGAAACCCGCCTGGACCCACCTGTGTGATCTGCTCTGGGACCCTGCGTGAGCAGGGCTTGGACTGGGGATCTGCAGAGGTCCCTTCAGCCCCCACCAGGCTGGGATTCCATGAATGGAAGATCTCACAGCACCAGCTGAGGTTACAGCAACCTCAGTCCTTGAGCCCTTGCACTTCAGGCCAGCAAGCCTGGCATGGAAAAAAACGTAATGTGGCAGTGAACACATTTTTTCTCTGCAATAAAGACAAGCAGTGGTGTTAAACATTGCCATGGTCAAAAGCAGAAGCCTGGCACACTTTCAAGCTTGAAGCTGGGTTTTAATAAAACCACCCTTCCCTGCTTCAGCAGTGAAACAAAGCTTTGCCCAGCAGGGAACTGGCATCTGTATTCAAGTGGTGCAACCAGGAATTAAAGTGAATGGATCTAAATTCTCCTGGCAGGACCACAGGCCCACCTGGGCTGTTTCCCCGAAAGCAGCATTGAAAAGAGTCGAGGTGGCTCAAACTCAAAATCTGCTTTTATCAGAGTGAGACATTTTTTGAATAGAGAAACCTCAAAACAAAGCAGAACAGAAATAAAAGCATTTATGAATATATTTTCCCTACTCATTGCATTTTTGTGCAGCAGGTCCTTTGCTTTTCAGGCTTTTATTTCAGTCCAGCTGCTAAAAGTTTCTGAGTTGCAGCAAATTGTGCAGTGTATGTGGGCCCCTGGGGTCTCTCTTTGCATTATTCTGGGGCCTGGTCAAGGGGCTGTTACTCCCTTGCCCAGCATCCCCTCTGCCCTGCACCATTTCCCCTTCCCTCATCCCCTGCCTTTCCTGCAGGCTGGGAGCCTCCTGCCCCACAGCCGCTTGGCCCACAGCTCCTCTTGGCAGCACAAGCTCTGCCTTTGCCAGCAGGAAACTCCTTCTGGAAGGACGTAAAGTCAGGACAAGGCAAAGTACCTTTCCTCTTTGTTGCCTCACAACCAGCTTTAACAGCAAGATAAGACCCAAGAACCAAAACCTACCACTACTGTTCATCACAGCCCTTTTCCTGTGAGCCCGCTGTGGCTCATAAATCCATATAAGCTTTGTTAATTGGCCACAAAGAAGGACATGGACAAGATGCCACCATGCAATGAAGTAGCAACATGTGAGCAAGGACCAGCTTGGGAAGCAGTGTATCTCACTCAGTGCATCATCCCTCTCCCACTTGTTAGCCCTGGCTGGTACCTTAGCAAGTGTCATAGGACAGGCTGCTGTTAGCTCAGATGTCGCTATAGTGGGTCAACACCTCCATCATGATCTGTTTTTTAGAAGCCACAAAAGAACTGCCTGTAACAAACCCACTTTAGTTTCCATTTCAGAAGAGGTAGCTGAACTTAGAGCTCCTGCTCCTCTGCCATGGCCACTGCGCATGGGGACAGACACACAGAAATCCTTCCTGCACCTTCAAGCATATGCCTTGGGCACCTCTACGTTTTTCTGTCAGGGCCAGGCAAGTTTCAGGAAGCTGTCCATGTACAAAAGCCTCTTCACAGGATCCCAGACGATTGGGCTGAAGGGACCTCTGCAGATCCCCCAGTCCGAGCCCTGCTCACGCAGGGTCACAGAGCAGATCACACAGGTGGGTCCAGGCGGGTTTCAATGTCTCAGAGAAGGAGACTCCACACCCGCTCTGGGCAGCCTGGGCCAGGCTCTGGCACCTCCCAGCAAACAAGTTTCTGCTCATGTTCAGATGGAGCCTCCTGTGTTTCAGTCTGTGCCTGTTGCCCCTCACCCTGGCGCTGGGCACCACTGTCCATCCTCTGACACCCACCCTGGAGATATTTATAAGCATAAATAATACTTCCTAGCTGACCCCATCCATCTGCTGTAACACACGGTTAAGGAGAGGGTAGAAAAAAGAGAAGGGATCAGCCTCAAGTAAATCATATTCACACTGCCCTTCCAGTGCACCACAATAACAGGAATAGATCCATGAGGGGACGGGAGGCAGAAGACAACCAAGATGCTGAAAAGTCACAAAACAGCATCAGGACTCATCAGAAAATCCCCTCTACACCCAGAGAGGGAAAGAGCAGGACTGCATTCCCTCTCCTTGGGCACCTACACTGTGGCATGGTCCTCAAATTTTCCCTCAAAAATTCATTTTCCAGTTGTTCCCCATCCTAAACATGTACCTTCCCACATCAAAAAAGCAACGGGCCACCCTATCTCAGTGACCGTGTCCCACCAACACAAACGGAGCAGTAAGGAGGAGGACATGCTTTCATTGAGCAAAGATCAAGGCTTCTCTCTTTGCCCTCCCCAGCTCCTGGCCCTGTGCCGGCAGCAGTGAACAGCGCTGCAGAGGGGTAAACACCTTCTGGAACAGTCTCACTCTCCTGTGCGCCTCACTGTGCTTTCCCCGTGAGCTGAGCACACATGGGAAACAGTCCTGAAACTGTTCTGGGATCTTTTGGACATATTCATAAGGCCTTTCTATGCTGGATTATGGGCTGTGCTGGAAGAAATCCTGTAGGCACATTGCATGCCACTCAGTTTCCAGCACTCTGTTTTTAACATAATACTTCATTTCTTCTGGCAATGGAACCCCAACAACATGAACACTGATCCCTTCAGCAGCTCTTTCAAGCAGCAAGACCTCGTCCTGATGCACCCCTGTGCCCGGCTTTGAAAAGGGAGCGGCTGGTCCTGCTCAGCTCTTGAAAGAGAACGTTCTCAACTTCCATAGTGCTTTCTAACGCCCAAGAAGTGATGGCAACAGAGAGCATTTCCTGCACTTCAGTACTACTTGCTGAGTGCATCACAGTTCTCATCATGAACAGGCAGAAAAGCCTTTCAGGCTGCTGTCTGACCTTCCTACCAGGCAGCCCAAAGCATCTTCACCCCATGCTCCTGCACCAAGGCAGATGGCGAAGACCTGAACTCCCCCAGCCTGTCTCACCTTCAGCTGCCGTCGAACACGCTCTATAAAAAACTCCCAGCAAGTCTCCCTGGAGTCCACCAGCCCTCGGCCTTTGACTTCATTCCTCACGCTGTTGATTATGTTTTCTACTTCATCATCGGGGAAGAGATCAGGGATTTCACCTGAGAAGAAGGCAGGTTTGGGTTTACTGGTCTGGATTTTGTTGCAGTCGCAGAGCAAAGTGAAGCAGGTGCCTCCCTCTTCAGGGCCTTGGGGAAAACCCTTCCTTGAGAAAAATCGTTGTGCCAGGCGCCCATAGGCCCCAGCAGCAGCAAAGTGGCACAGAACATCATTCTGCTAAAAAATAAGCCCTTGTGAGAGCAACATCTCTCATAAAAGTATGAGCTAAACAAACACAGAATAAAGCCAAAGTACAGAAAGTCCATTTTTGTCAGATCGACAGTGCTGATTAGATTACGAAAAAAAATCGCAAATACCTAATATGCTATACACAATAATGAAATAATTTCAGTTTTGCAAATCAATTCGTTACCTGTACCGTTCCTGCAGCTGTTCAATGCCATTGCCAGTGCTGGTAAAATAACTCCCACATCACCAAAACATTTTAAAAGTCAGAAATCTTTTAAAAACTTTTTAAAGTTAATAGTTATGCAACTGATTGCCAAAAACATAACCAGCCAATTTTTCTTTTTTTTCTGGTTACTTAATTTATCACCTATTCACTTCCCTTCTGGCTTCTGATTTGATTGAAATCATTATTATTGAGTGAGATACTGTCAATATGAGCACTAATTACTTAGGAAAATACACTAATCAGATATCTGCTTGTTTATAAGAGAGTCTAAAATATATATTCTGTTCTAGCTCCTTAGGTGATGGAAAGAAGTGAAACAAGTAAGAAAAACAAGCCTGCAGAGAGCGGGAAGCAGCCAGAGCCCTCAGGCAGCACCCGCTGGGTGGCACTAGGTCACGTTTTGGGAGGTCATAGAACCACAGAACGTCCTGACATGGACAGGACCCCCAAGGATCATGGAGTCCAACTCCTGTCCCTGCAATGACAACCCCACAGGTCACCCCGTGTGTCTGAGGACATTGCCCAGTCTCTCCTTGAACACTGTCAGGCTGGGGCCGTGACATCGCCCTGGGAGCCTGTTCAGTGTCCAGCACCTCTGGGTGAAGAACCTTTTCCTCATGTCCCACTGCCCTCCCTGGCACATCTGCTGCCATTCCCTGGGTTCTGTCACTGTCACAGAGAAGAGCTCAGCCCTGCCCCTCCTGCTCCTGCTGAGGAACCTGCAGCCCCATGAGCTCTGCCCTCAGTCTGCTCTGCTCCAGCTGAGCAAACCCAGGGACTTCAGCTGCTCCTCATATGGCTTCCCCTCCAAACCTTCACCAGCTTCATGTCCCTCTGGACACTCTCCAGTAGCTTTATCTCCTTTTCTCCTGTGTCCCCAGCCCTGCACACAGTGAATGCTGCAGGTGAGGCCGCCCCAGCACAGAGCAGAGCGGGACAATCCCCTCCCTGCTCGGCTGGCCGTGCCGTGCTGGATGCACCAGGACACGGGGCCCTCTTGGCTCCAGGGACACTGTTGGTTCATGTTCAACTTGCCACTGACCAGAACCCCCAGAGCTCTCCATGGAGCTGCTCTCCAGCATCTCGTCCCCCAGTCTGTCTGTACAGCCAGGGTTGCTGTGTCCCAGGTGCAAAATCTGGCACTTGCCCTTGTTACACTTGTCATGGTCCCTCCCATGGTCCCTTCCTCAGTCCTCAGTCCAGCCACAATTCTGAGCTGCCTCCCCAGACCCTGAGTGAGGACTTCTGATCTGTCCCCTCTTCCCCACATAGCAGCTACAGGAAAATGTGACACCTTTCTGAACCACCGCAAAATGACCTGGACATCCCAAACCAGGCTGCTTGGCCTGCCCCTTGCTGCAGGACACTGCAGAGCTTCACTTCATGTCATGAGATATTTGTGCCATCTACACAGGTGACAGGAGCTACTCACCAGCCTCCACAACAACCCCTGTCTTTACTCCTGATTACAAATTTATCACAGGCAGAGATTGTTTGCTGCTCAAACCATCTGGCCAATTTACAGCCACATATGTCAACTCTGGAGTTTCGCACAAACTATCGCTTCCCTGTGCTTTCAACTCTCCAGTCCTCACCATGCACAGAGGTCACCCGAACCAGCTGGAGTCTTCCCACTCCTGACTCATAAATAAGGAAAAAAGCATCATGCAGTTGGTAGCAGTGATTTTCCAGGGACTCTGGGGAATATGCCCAGGCTGGGTTACCCCCTGCGGTCACGGTGACACAGCCGCACGCTCCCATGTGCGCTGTAGCTGCAGTGCGCCCTGCATGGGGAGTGCTCCACCACACATACTCATGCCATGTTCTGCAGCGAAACAGAGCATCTGTGTGTAGGCTGGCTATTCTGCAATTGTTTGGGCAAGCAACAACTCAAAAACTTTAATGGAAAAACAAAGAGGAAAAGGACTGCAATGGGACAAGCAGCTAGGTGACGCACACAGACACGGTCATTTGGTGGCTTTGTACCATCCACCAACTTGCAGTCAAATATTCCAGCCAGGAAAAACCTTATTAGGTAACTAGAGTGTGGATGCATGAGATCCACAGGTCAAACTCTTCATCTGTTGATACATTCCTTGGGCTCTGTCCTCAGCTGCAATGTCACAACAGACACGTCTCTTAACTGTAGAGAGTATACCATGAAGTATGGAAAAACTAGGTACACAACATCAGAGAAAGAAAAACTATCAGATGATGGAGTACATCCTCACAAAGGAGACCTTATCATGGCTTTTAGTCCAGAACTTAACCCACATATCTTCTAGCTCACTTCATATATTGCCCTTCTGTATATTCTAAAACCACAGATGCTACCATGAGCACAACCACACTGAGAAGGGGGAAAGGGGAAATCAAGCAATGACAGAGGTACCTGATGCTAAGAAGTCACTCACCAGCACCAAGAACTGCTCATCTGCCACTTGAGCGTCGGTCATCAGGAACACGATGCCTATGTTCTTCACACCGGCTTTCAGGTACAGGTTTGCCAGGTCTGCCTGGACGTTGAAAAGCAAGAGGACTTAGGGGGTGCACCTCCATTCTGCAAAACTCAGGTAGGTACCACATCTGCAAGCAGGATATTTCAGAATCTTCCCATTAACCAAGAATAAAGCAATGGCAATTAATTAGCGTGAAACTGCACTTTGGCCACTCTCCATCTTCATGGCTGAGTCTGCCAGGTTATATGGGGGAGTCTATCGCTGTCATCATTGGAAGACTTCACCCAGTAAGACTTGACGTTACGGCCAGGTCTGTGTAACACAAAAAAAAAGAGAAAGAAGCCCTGGCCAGCACCGCTACACACAGGGAAATGCTTGTAGCTGGAACACCTGGAGGTCAATGGATGTGGCTAAAGACATCAGTGCAGTCCCTGGTTGTGGAGGCTGCCCTGGGAGTTCAGAAAGGCTTACTGTGGGCACAATAAGTCACTATACGGGGACATTAAAGCACCACAGGGACTGGGAGGGACAGCAGCCACTGAAAATGTTGGACCTTGGTGTCCCCATGCTGTAGATTTCTCTGATTTCACAACTATACCTGAATTTTCTTTTTTTTTTCTGAGGTGCTGCAACACATTTCTTTCTGCTTGTGAAGAAAGGAGAAGGACACCTTGTGCAAACAGGGATGTTTTCAGTTTTATTCCTTTCCAGAGTCTGAGCAGGGACTCGCCCTTCAGTGTCCCACTCAGTGCAGTGATGCTGACAGAGAAACTGCTCATATGGAAAAGCTGTTTCACCTCAAAGGGGACAGTGTCCTGACGAAGGACACAGTGTCCTCCTGATGAAGGACACCAACTTCTTGAAATCCAAGTTGTTCATGAGATGGGAAAAACGCCATCATCCCGCTCAAACTCCATCATTTCCTTCCTGCCCCTCCAAGCAGGATACAAGGCATGCGGGAGACACTGAAGGAATTTACTGGCCTGTGTTCCAGAAACTTTCTTAGAAATTCAGCAAATACACACACTCCCTCAAAAAGAATCATTTGTTACTTCCATCACTGGAAATTTGAATTAGATCAATTATAACAGCACGAGGGGCCAATGCCAGACAGGGTAATCTGTCACCATCCTGCTCTTCCATATCGAAGAAAAAAAGATGACTCCATATTTCATAAACTCTTTGAAAATGAATAGAGAGTGAAGGGAACATCAAATTATCTTCCACCTCCACAGACAGAAGTAAAGACATGCTTTGAAAACAAGTTTATTAATGCTGGTTTCAAGCTATATTCCTAGATGGGAGCACAGGTTTTCTCAATGAACAGGCAGGTAGGAGCTAGAAAATTGTACGAGTGGGGCTGAAGAACACAGAGGAAAGTTGAAAATACCCAATGGATGGAGGATCAGGCTTGTGTGACGTGACAAAAACATGACAAAAACAACCTGTACACAACTACAGGTCATCAGGCCCTGCCTCTGATGGGGAAGGAAGGCAAGGGTTCATTGGCCATCGCATCTCCCGAGCAGAATGGCGTGAAGTTACTGAGGTTGTAATTTTTACAACATTTCTGATGAGAATCCTTTTGCCAGCAGCTAAAATACTTGAAAATCATTTCAACGATATTTTACAATGTTGATTTGTAACTTCTGTGCTCACCAGCCTGCGCATAGATATAAGCACAGGCACCTGTTCTCTATAGTGAACCATCCACCATCCCCTCAGTCCCTCCCTCATACAAAATCCTGGTGGAAGGACTGGATACGACTTTGGAACTCTCCTCCTGCTCTCTCCTGCTCCTTTTCCACCTCCAAATCACTCCACAACAGGCATCTCACAGATGAGCTAATTACCACATCTTGGTTTAATTAGAAATAATAGTCAAATACGGTTTCTTGAACAAGCATTAACTGAATGTCCACACCAGGGGTTTATCATCGGAGCCCAGCGCTGACTCTGAGCCTTGGGCTGGGATGTTGTTGGGTCTGGCCAGCTCAGAGGGCTGGCAGGGGACATCAGGCCTGTCTGCACCCCACAGATGTGTTGGGAAGCACTGCTCCTCTCTGCAGTCCCATATAGTCTCTGGAGCTTTTTACTGTCTTCACAATGGCGTCATTCAACACGCAACAAGACAGAATCACAGGATCCCAGCCTGGTGGGGGCTGAAGGGACCTCTGCAGATCCCCCAGTCCAAGCCCTGCTCACGCAGGGTCACAGAGCAGATCACACAGGTGGGTCCAGGCGGGTTTCAATGTCTCAGAGAAGGAGACTCCACACCCGCTCTGGGCAGCCTGGGCCAGGCTCTGGCACCTCCCAGCAAACAAGTTTCTGCTCATGTTCAGATGGAGCCTCCTGTGTTTCAGTCTGTGCCCGTTGCCCCTCACCCTGGCGTTGGGCACCACTGAACAGAGTCTGGTCCATCCTCTGACACCCACCCTGAGATATTGATCCATTGATCAGATCCCTCTCAGCTTCTCCAGCTCAACAGCCCCAACTCTCACTGAGTCTTTCCTCATCAGAAAGATGCTCCAGACCCCTCAGCATCTTTGTCTCCCTCTGGTAATTCCTTGTCCTTCTTAAATTGGGGATCCCAAAGTTTTCAGGGCAAGTTCTGCTTTTTATTCCCTTCCGCTCCACCTCAGCCCCAGGAGTCACTCACCTTCAGGTCAGGGATCCCGTACCCTTTCCTCAGCGTGATCTGGAAAAGCTCCAGGGAGCTGATGAAGGCCGCCAGCCTGGTCAGGCTCTGCTTCCCGCTTCCACCCACGCCGACCAGGAGAGCGTTCCCTCGGGGGGACTCCAGGATCCGGTTGATGCGGCAACTAAATTGAAGCATATAAAATCTGTCATTAATAAGAGTATTTTTCTTATTCTCTGCCCACTGCTTTTCAATATATATTTTAATCACTAGGAAACCGTAGTCTGAATGGGATGAAAAATGTCAATCTAAGAGACATGTCAGCAATCAATCCCCATCTCTGCTGAGGCCCAAACAAAGGACGTAGCTGATTAAAAAAATAGTTTGGTGGCGATTCAAACTGTGTCCAATATTTTTCCACCTGCCAAGTCCTGCTGGATAGAAATATTTTAAGGTGAAGGCCTGGATGTCTTTGCAGGGAGGACAAGGGAAAAAACACATTACATGGACATGCAAATAGTGAGAACAGAATTCATGGCTCTGGTGCACCTCTCCAGTGAAGGTTCCTCTTCACAAAGCATTTTGGGTTCATGTTCAGGTGAAGGGTCCTGCTATGCATTAAAGCATATTCATATACATCTGGAATAGCATAATACCTGTCTGGAAAATACAGTCCAACATTATTTATCCAAGCCACCATTAAGAGTGAGATTTTGTCACACTTAAAATGAACTTGCTATTGTTTTTCAGGTCTGTTCACTTGTCCTTGAGAGTTGCACAGTGAGCTCTGCCCCCAGTCTATTCTCTTTAAGCAATTGCTGACATCCCCACGTTAAAATCCCAAGTGAGGGAGGTTTAGAGGATCCTACCTGTGAAAACCTCACTGTCAGGTGTCTGAAATGCAAGCACCATTCCCCTCTTGACATCACTGCCTTTATTCAACTCACTTAACTGAGTATTTTCCTAGACTAATCTAATTAATTTTTCAAATAAGACTGCAAGAAATACTGTACTGCTTTATTACAACTCAAGCGTCTTATGATCTATGTGCAGACTCCCACAGATTGTGAAATTAAACCCAGAATAGCAATCCAGCTTGTGTGGAGAGCTGGAATGTTCCTGCTTTTCATTCTCTAGCTGGCTGTCCCCAAAAGCAAGGGCACGGGGTGTGCGCTGGGAATGGGCACCATGAGCCCCGGGTCAGGAGGTGACTGACCCATATCCCCCACCTCCCCACATACATTAACTCCCTTACTTTTTTTTCCCAACAGAAACTTCACAACAAATTCAAGATGTCATCCATAAGCTGTTGGAGATGGAATAATTTGTGTGTTTCAGCAAAACGCAATTTCCAAATGCGCTGAATCGAAATCACTCAGCTCCAGTGAAAATCATGCTGAATACTCAAACCTCGCCTTCCCGATTACTCACAATATTAACTGGAGGGATACTGACAGGTTTTGTTGAAAATCCCAATTTATGTAAAGTGCAAAAGAAGCACAAGATTAAAATTACTGTCACCTTTCTGCAAGCAGAAACACCAATGGACATCAGGTTGCATATGACTCATTAATACAAAGAAGTAAATGCCCAAACTATAAGGGAAGCCATGCCCCAGCACAGCCAGCACGCTGCACCGCAAAAGGAACAGATTGCTGAGCTCTTAGAACAGAACTGGTTAAACAGCTAGTTAAAAGGAGTAGAAATTTATATATATATATGTATTTTTTTAATTTGCATGAGAGTAACTGCATTAGGTTACCAGGTCCAGCAAACCTGAAATCACCCACACAAGCGTGCAGCAGGACAGCGGCTTCCTTCTAGCTCAGTCACAAACCTGCTCTTCATGATACAATGTTTCCAGGCAAAATCAGTTAAAACTATGATTTACAGGGGAGGTTCATCTTCAGAAATTATCTGAGGCCAGGTCTGCATTTCAGCCCCCAAAAATCAGACCACACCTGGAATATTGTGTCCAGTTGTGGCCCCTCAGCTCCAGAAGGACAGGGAACTGCTGCAGAGAGTCCAGCGCAGCCACCAAGATGCTGGAGGGAGTGGAGCATCTCCCGTGTGAGGAAAGGCTGAGGGAGCTGGGGCTCTGGAGCTGGACAAGAGGAGACTGAGGGGGGACTCATTCATGTTTACAGATATCTAAAGGGTGAGTGTCAGGAGGATGGAGCCAGGCTCTTCTCGGTGACAACCAATGACAGGACAAGAGGCAATGGGTACAAACTGGAACACAGGAGGTTCCACTTAAATTGGAGAAGAAACTTCTTCATGGTGAGGGTGGCAGAGCCTGGCCCAGGCTGCCCAGGGAGGTTGTGGAGTCTCCTTCTCTGCAGACATTCAAACCCGCCTGGACCCCTTCCTGTGGAACCTCAGCTGGGTGTTCCTGCTCCATGGGGGATTGCACTGGATGAGCTTTCCAGGTCCCTTCAACCCCTGACATTCTGGGATTCTGTGATTCTGTGGAATTCCCAACAAGCATTTAAATCATGTATAAGAGCTGGAGGTACGTGTCACGATCCATACCACAGGCATGTAAATAGCTTCATAATGATCAACGGAGGCTCGCTATTTTCATATAGTCCCACGTGTCCAGTTTCCACAGGGAATCCAGCTGGACCTCCAGGCATCGGAATGCAAGCAGGCTTTCCAAAGGATCCAGGCAATTTAAGTGCCTCAGTCCATTCAAACTATTAGCCTGAATTCACGTAATCTCACATTATATACATTTGAAAATCCCACTGAGAATTGTGTAAACGTGCCTCTAACCCAGTTGTGAAAGCATTTAGGGACATCCTGGTGTAACTAGTTCTGTGGCTGGCTGTCAAGTGAAGACAAAAAGCACTTGATCAATGTCATGTACAATAAACGTCTGTGCCGTATGCAGAGCATCAAGGGCCAAAGATGTAACAGCAACCAGACTTCAAACGACCAGCAGCATGCTGACCCTCCATCCGACAGCCCCGCATCCTCACAGTGTCAAAAGATCCCCCCAGCAGCAGCTGGAGAAGCAGGGCAGTATTTGTGCAGGACACACCACGTGGGCAGATGAAGCTTCTGCACACCTCCAGCTCCTTCTGCTCTAATAATGGATACCGACATCCTCCAGAAACCTCCATGGAAACAATCTGCATGGATAAAAGCTACAGTGAGAGCATAAAGACAGAAAACTCCCTTACACGTGGCACATGGCGTCCTCAAACAGCACCAGGCTCATGGCAGCGTTGACTTCGTTGTAGCTGCCCAAGGCTTCCACAAGGATCTTGTTCAGCTCCTCCCAGGTCGGAACTGGCCTGTAGCTGGGTTCTCCAACGCCTTTAGCGAAATGGCAATAAATGTTCATTCGCTTGGTCTGCTCTAAAGTTTCCTCAATGTCCTGTCAAATTTAAAAATAATTTTTAAAAAAGGTATATAAGAAGTAAAGGAGAAAACACTGCAGCTCTATGTCATCTTTCCAAGTGAAGCACAGTGTTCCAAAAAATGTCCATATAGCTGCACCTGTGTGTTGAAAAAGGGGAAAGAGCGACAAAAGGGAAGGAAAGGGAAAGGATAAAGCCCCAATACTTGCTCTGGACCTTTTGTAAATCACAAGAACTCATCACCTTAAGAAAATGTGAGCACAAGAAAAGCCCCACAGCAACAGCTACAGCACGACACTGTTGCATGGACAATGATTAACAGCCAGAGGAAAAAGCACTGTCTGCGTTACTGTGATATTTGCGGGACTCCAATGGCAACACTGCCGGGTGATGACAGGACTGAAGCAAAGCAGGTCTAGAGCTTCCATTAGGAAGATATTTTGGAAAAAAAGGAAAGCACTAGGGATTTGTGCCTGCATCTCACTTTACTCCCACCAAGACTGGGGATCTGACTCTTTTGCTTTTGCCACAAGACTCAAGACATTTAAATAAAATAATTTAATTAATTCACAGAGCCGAAATCTCCTCTCCCCGGTGCCCTTAGGGAGAGCATCGTTCACCCAAATACCAACATTGGCAGCCCAGGAAGCAGTTGACAGAGATTTTGCTCCTGGTGTCCCACCAAGAGCATCACACTCCCTGCAAGTGAGAGACTGGCAGACCTTGGGTCAAACTTCTCTTGCCCAAGGAACCTTTGTCCTGTAAGCACGTACGTTATTATCAGAGTTATGAACCTCAACACTTACGTCATATAATTTCTTCACCGTCTCCAGCTGGATTTTATCAAAGGTACCATAATCCTTTTCTTCAACCATCTTATCCCGGTAGACTCGGTTTGACTCGTGCAGGTAGAGTTTCACCAGGTCTTGGGGGTGCTGCAGACATTCCGGGGTAGAGAACAGAAGGCCCTGTGGGGTGCAGAGACCAGCAGTAAACCCCACCTTGACCTGAAGGGCCTGATGTCTCCCCAGCATCCAGGCTGAATGGGGCTGAATCACTCAAAATGCAGAGTTACTGTAACAACCTGCAAATAAACTTCTGAAGAAGCCCCTGGAGAACGTGCCCTTCGTTACCTCCAATTTCCCAAAGCAATTGTATATATTACACCAATTTTAACAGCCAAAGTGCATCCCCAGCGCAGCCGGATCTCCAAGAGTGCGTAGGGTCAGACACCAGCCCGACGGGCGGGTTTCTGCATCCCAACACCACAGCACGGCTGCTTTGTCAAGAAGAAGATAGTTTGGACATCTTAGCGGTGATGATTTTTTTCTAAAATCAATTAATTTTAATTAGGTGCATTCTGGCTGCAGGAAATATTAGTTTCTGTCTGCTTATCACAGCATGTTTACCATGAACTCTATTAAAATGCATAAAAGAATTATATTTCAAAGAGGTGTCACCTATTACTAAGCCTATTAACAGCACCCAGGGTTTTCAATGGCATGTATTAAACAGACAGTTTTTATTCCTAACATCTAATTATTTACACACAAAACATAAAATGTATTAAAAGCAATGTAAAGCAGGCCATCTCAGCTCGATGGATCATGGCTCAAATCATTTGGGTTTCACATTTGTCATTACAGCTGTCAAGCTGTTATTTTATTTATTTCAGAGAAAAGATAGTGAGAAGAGCTGATGACTCAAAGAGAATAAGGTGAAACCCATCAGGTCCTAAAAAAAAGTCACTCTAAAGACACTCCAAGCCACAAAAGTTGTGTTCTTGATGCAAGCAAATGTAAGGCTCAGAGGGAAGAAAATCCACGTTTCACAAATCTGTAAGCAGTTTATTAACTTAACACCTGAACATCTCCCCTCCCTTCACTTTACAGACCCGACTCTCCCGACTCCTCTCAGCAGAGCTGCCAGGCTCTGCCACGGCAACCAGCTGCGTCCCCAGAGAGCGACGGGGACGCTCTAGATATGGAAGAGATTGCTGCCCCTGAGGGTGGTGAGAGCCTGGCCCAGGTTGGCCAGAGAGGTGGTGGATGAACCATCCCTGGAGACCAGGCAAGAAAAATAAATAACTTTTTCTTTGCAGTCTAAATAACATTTAAAATTATACTAACTAGTGCAGCATAGCGACCCCTTTCTAGCTGTCCTGCACTGCTGGATGAAGCACCTGCTCTCCTTTCTCCTGACGTTCTTCTTGGGGAGCCTGGAGCTGCCTCAGCAGCGGTGACATGAAAACAATGACAAACACAACAACAGCGTGTGGGCCACAAACTCAAGAGTCCTATTTAAAGTGCCAATTTTTAAATCTGCTCTGATATCAGGGAGGGTTGACGAGAGGCTCCAGTCACCCCCTTGGCACTGCATAGAATCACAGAATCATTTCAGCTGGAAGAGACCCTCACGAGCATCGAGTCCAACCATACCCTAATTCTAGCATGAAACCATGTCCCTAAGCACCTTGTTTAAACACCTTTCAAACCCCTCCGGGGATGATGACTCCACCACTGCCCTGGGCAGCCTGTTCCATAGCACCGTGGTTGCCATGTGCGATAGAGCAGCTGCTGGCACCTGGATCTCTGTTAGGAAGAAAAATAGCAGAGATGGGAAGAGAGAAGGAGGGGGAAGCTGTGAAACCAGACTGGCTCAGGTAACCACACGCCAGCCAAACCCAAGGTAAAGCTGTGCCAAACAACCGTGCCAGACCAAGGCACAAAACAAACTCTTGCTGACCCTGCGCCCATCTCGCCGCCGTCATTCCCAACTCAGCCACAATGTCAGCACGTAACACACAAGGTGCATTTCGGTGCTTCAAGCCTGAAGTTTGCAGGGCTCTTTAGTGAGCTCAACCAAGGGTGAACATGAAAATCCCTCCCCATGCAAAGGAGCGAGGAGTTCACTGGCAGCGGAGCCGACGTGGAGCAGCAGGACACGCCGGAGCCCCCGCTGCTGTCTGGCTGTCAGGAGGAGAGAGCCTGCTCTTCCCCAGCTGCCACAGATCTTAATGTGACATGCTGCTTCAAAATCTTGTTAGAAATAGGAATAAAAAGCAAAATACAACCCTGCTGGGTCTATGATTATTATTTTACAGAGATGACAGATATAATTTAGAGCATAATACCATGGTAACCCTTTCAGATGGAAAGAAAGACAGCAGCAGGGCTTTCTCTGGTGGGAGCCAGCGGGGAATGTATTTTTAAAAAGCATAATCCACAACTCTGTCACTGCAGAGACCTGTCTGCTTTAATCAAGGGTAAATTGCTTGGAGCGTACCAATCAATTTAACTCTGCAGTGCATGGTGGGACCCAGAGGCACGAAAAGGTGCTGTAGAAGTGCAAGACAAAGTAGTGTCGGACTTGAACCACAGACGGGACCCACTACAGAGCGAAAGTAACAGATAATACCTTCTGATGAGCCCAAAGGATTACAAAGGACTGAAGGGTGACCTTGCCCCTGCAGCAGTAACATCAGTAACAGTAAATTATATACTCACAACAACCAGGAGCCAGGCTGCCGTTCCTGCAGACCTTGCCTAACCCTGCTCCAGCCCCTTCTTGCCTGTCATCCCTGACTGTGGTTTCCAGCCCCTCCTCATATTTCCAGTGAAACGTGACAGCAAATTAAAGTTAGATTATTACAAATTATTACGGTACTTGCTGAGCCTTCTGTAGTCATTTAAAACCAGCCACGAGCCCAGGGGGCTGAAGATGGTCATAGATTTTGAGGTTCCTTGTTATTCTTTTTAAAAATCAGGAAGCAGCATCCTTCAGCCCAGACCCTGGTGTGTTCCCAGGTCAGCAGTGACCCGAATGTGTTTGTGTACTCAGCAGAGGAACCATGCCCAGTGCTGGCTTCCCCTCTTCATCCCCCTTCTTCACCCACAGCCCTTCTGCCAGTCGCCACCTCCCTGGAGACTCATGTTCCCCTTTGGGAGCCAAACCCCCCCACAACACACACATTACCCTGGTGTCACATAGGACAGACCAGCTTAGCTCTACTTGAGGGCCTGAACCAAAGTTTCACCCTTGGCCAGCTGACGCCAGACAAGCAGCAGCACTGAGTACAATGCTGAGGCATTTAATGCTGTCCAGCTGAAGGTGAAGTCCAGAGACAAAATCAAATTAGAACAGTGGATGAAAATCATTGTTCTGCAAGGATACATGGAATTTCTCACAGCCTTCCCAAGTCAACACAACTAGATGGTTTGGTAGGGGTCTGGAGCATCTTTCTGATGAGGAAAGACTCAGTGAGAGTTGGGGCTGTTAAGCTGGAGAAGAGAAGCTGAGAGGGATCTGATCAATGGATCAATATCTCAGGGTGGCTGTCAGAGGATGGACCAGACTCTGTTCAGTGGTGCCCAACGCCAGGGTGAGGGGCAACGGGCACAGACTGAAACACAGGAGGCTCCATCTGAACATGAGCAGAAACTTGTTTGCTGGGAGGTGCCAGAGCCTGGCCCAGGCTGCCCAGAGCGGGTGTGGAGTCTCCTTCTCTGAGACATTGAAACCCGCCTGGACCCACCTGTGTGATCTGCTCTGTGACCCTGCGTGAGCAGGGCTTGGACTGGGGGATCTGCAGAGGTCCCTCCAACTCAACCAGGCTGGGATTATGTGGGATTCTGTAATGCTGAGGCATTTAGTGTTTTCCAGCTGAAGGTGATGTCCAGAGACAAAAATCAAATGAGAACAGTGGATGAAAATCATTGTTCTGTAGGGATACGTGGAATTTCCCACAGCCTTCCCAAGTCAACACAACTAGATGGTTCATCTCAGGAGAAACCTATTGTACAGCCAGGGCAGCCTGGAAAACAACATGGCTCAAGCAGTTCAGACAGGAACCCACACAACAGAAGAAGACACCTGTGTCCTTGAACAGCCGCTGGAACCCAGGCTGGATATCCTGACATGTTTCAAAAAGCATTAGAGACCCACACTTGGGCAACAGAGTGAAACCACACCTGTGTCCCTGATGGGGCGCTGGACACCCTTCTGGCCTCCACAGCCTCGGATGAACCTGGATATCCTCACCTACCTGAATCTGAGCACCTTGAACTGGAGCCTAATCCCACCTTAGATCTGCAAAGTGCTGATGTCTGACAAGAGGACAGTCACCTTGGACTCCTTTCACCTCCAGTGAATGAGGTGCTTCAGAAACACAGTTCCTCTGAGCTCTTCTCCGTGTTTGTCCATGAGGAAGAGCTGATGCACTACAGACAGAAATGCCCATTTTTCTCTGCTGGGGGAGAGGACGCGACTCGCCAGGCAAAAGGGAATCCCACTGAAGATACTCAGACCCCCAGAGACGATCATTCCAATCAGTCAGGACAAACATGAACAGTGCTTGACAAAGTCAATCCACTGCTGCCTGCCCAGCCTCCTACCCCTGGGTGTATAGGTTGCTCTTTTCCCTTTGGTTTCACCAATACCTGACAAATCTCTCTGGTATTTTGCCATCATTTGTAGTGAACACCTGGAGTCACCTTCAGCTGAACCCTCGCTCCAAGCAACGCAGACATCAGCCTGACCAGCTGGAGCCAGCTGGCAATGGGTCTTGGGTGCAGAAGGGAAAACATGAGAGCAGTAAGGACCTGTACCTGTTGAAAGGAATTATTGCTGACTTGATTTGGGGCCGTCTTCCTTGTTCTGTGCAACACTCACATGCGTACAATGTCCAAATTCATTAGCTGCAGCAATTAAGATACAAGTTCTTGGAGTGTTTTGTAATGAGGTAATTAGCACAGGACTCCTTGTCATAAGAGCTGTCAGGCAGTTTTGACAAAGGGAATCAAGCTGGGCTTCTAAGGTTGGTAGGTGCAGCATTAATATATAATATATTATGTATATAACAGTATGTATATAATAGTGAGATAACAACAGAGCCACTGGACAGGCTGCAAATGGAGCCATTTTAAGGACCTGTGCAGAGCCAGCAGTATCACAGCACAGCGGCAGCAAGTCCAGGGGCTGACCCCTCCACAGCTGCAATTTCTACGTGCTTTGTGCCTTTAACAGTTGTCATTGGCTGCTTGTATAACTACAGAACAGTCGGTAAAACAACAATCTCCCAATGCCCTTCACACACACAGCTATTGTGCAGGCGGTGTTTGATTGCTTGTCTGGGATTAAAAGGAATTTGAAAAAGGCAACATGCACCGAGCTACATCCACCAGTTCTCCATCTGCCCACAAGCTAAGGAAACTCACATGTCCCTAACCAGGAAAAGGGGGTTGTTTATTCCTCTATCTTTTTTTTTTTTTTCCCAGTTAGCATCATATCAAGGGTCATGGGCCATGGTAGACTGGAAGGTGGGTGGAGAACTGGCTGGCCCAGCAGGCTCCGAGGTCTCACTGGAGCTCCAGTGTTCCGCAGGGGCTGGTACCGGGGCAGTGGGTGTCTCCATGCGGGAGCCAGCAGTGCTCTCCCAGCAGGGCTGCAGCTGGCACTGACCACGCAGAACGCAAAGGGAAGGACCTTGACAGGCAGACAAAAGCTGTGTGAGGTTCAATCCACTTTTGGGGCCCCCAGGACAAGAAAGACATTGACATACTGGAACGAGTTCAACGGAGGCCACCAAGGTCATAAAATGGTGGAGGACAGGACATGCAAGGAAAGGCTGAGAGAAATCGGTTTGTTCAGCTCAGGGAAAAGGTGAAGGGGAATTTTAATTCTGTTTCTATCCCTGGAGACATCCCAGGCCAGGCTGGATGGGGCTCTGAGCAACCTGAGCTGGTGAAGATGTCCCTGCTCATGGTAGGGGTGGCACTGGGGGAGCTGGGAAGGTCCCTCCAACCCAAACTGTTCTGTGATTCTTTGACTCTGTCTACAACTACCTAATAGGGAGTTATAGAGAAGACTGAGCCAATTTTTTTTGGAGGTGTATAGCAAAAGGACAAGAGGTAACAAACTGCAGGAAGGGAAATTCCAACTGAAATAAAAATATATCAGCTTCACCGTGGAGTGGGTTTAGTGGTGTGACAAGGGTCGGAGAGGTTATGGGAACTCCAGTCATGGAAACATTCAAAACTTGGCTGATCAGCCTGACCTGACTTTGAAGCCAGCACTGCACAAGAAGGGTTTGGACAAGAGAGTGTGAGCTAAATTATGAGTTTATGAAGACTGAATGAAAGTAACACATGGAAATGCATTCCCGGAGTCCAGAGCTTCTTTCACACTCAATTTCAGGAAGAAAATTGTGTTCCCGTAGGGACAAACAGGATATCAGGAGATCTCAAAAACTCAAGAATATTTAATGTGAAGGAATAATCAAGAATGAATCCAAAAGGTAAGGAAGGATTTCAAGAAAAATTGGACCACTATTTAAATAAACATTATGAAGCCCAGGAGCCAGACTCCCCCACTCCTGAAGCCACGTGATAAACCAAACAACACCTGAGCTCAGTCGCTGCTCCTGCCCCAGCATCCAGACCTGGCAGGACATTTCCTAATATCCCACAACCTGAGCACCTTTCAAGCAGGTTACAGTTAAAATTAAAGCTTCCCATGGAAATGCTGCTTTTCTCTCTCTGCCTTTCAAAGCACAGATTAACTAGAAGTCAGGAGTTAACATCTAACATCAAAAGCTGCTGATGTTTAGCTGAGCATAAGTGACAGGTCTGATTCTTTCTTGGCACAAAAGAGTTATTAACTTTTTCAAGGCCCTGTTTTTGCATTTCCCACTACGTCATTACTTCAGTTCTTGTGTGATGGACCAGACCACAAGGCACCAAACTTTCAGTACGTACTTAGGAGAACAGGTGTTAAGAAGGACAGCAACAAGTTACAAACCGGGGTTCTACAAGAGTTTATGGTGTTCCAAACCTCTCGATTCGGCTGCTGAGAACCTTCTCAAATTTTACTAATCAGCCTTAAACTCTGAAAGGCTCTTTGAGCAGTAATATCTACTGCTTCAAAGTATGAGATTTCAGGGGAAAAAAAAGTCTCTCCGTTGTTGGAAGAAAATATTTCTAAATCTGAACAACTTCCCCTTGGTACAGAACTGGCTCTGGTGGAAATTCAGTTTTAGCAATTAAGTCAAAGCTGGGTTTGATTCAATTATCACCTTTTTAAATGCCACCCTTCATGCACATACTGAGCATCTGACCATCAAGAAGCTAAGAGGACATGCCAGTACAGGCCAACAAGCTAAGCTGGATCTAACTTCAGGGCCAGTAACCCACTAACTATCCACCACCTGCTTCAGTACAATCAAATAATTTGCCTGTGTGGTGGAACAGTGCCATTAATCCCCACATTTACACGTGTGGAACTGAGGCTCCCAAAGATGAGCGCAGCTCCATCGCACTCACCATCAGTCATTTAAGTGCTGAAGTCGGAAGCCCAAAGCTCCCTTCAGCTGGTCCCTTCTACAGCCAGAGGGCGTTTCAACCCACCCCAAACCTGCACATCCATCTGGAACTACTCATCCCTCCCCGCTGACCACAAGAGGCTGGAAAGTAACTAAGCTTCTCAAAGCCATGGGCAATGGTTCTGGAATCCATCCAAAACTAACAAGGAATTAAGGAATGGCCTAAGGTCACCCACTTTACTCAGGGCACACATGTGCTGTGTCATTTTTAGGTAGGAGACTGCATTCTGCCCACCAGAGCTAGAGGAACACAGCTCCGCAGCCTCTTGTAGCATCGGGACAAGCTTCAAGTCCCACAGGACAGCAACTGCACTTACTTGGAAGATATTGGAGAAGTCTCTCAAGTTGAAAATGTAGTGGAACTTGATGGCTGTTGGAAGGAATGTAGCGGCTACTTTCTGGTGCAGTCCCAGGGCAAGGGCAATCAGCTGCTGAGCTGATTTTTGCACAGCCCCCGAGAAATTTCCACTTGTCAGGTGCTGCGTTAAAATGGTGCTATAGATCCTGGACAAGGCATCCTGCCCAGGGATGGACAGCGCGAAGACACAGAAGTGACGCTGAGGGAGAGAAAGGAAGGCATGGAAAGGTCAGAGAGGTAGAAAAACACCTTTCAAGCAAAATGCCCTTGGGGATTTGCTGTGATAATCTCATCTAGGCTCCCTTTCCCATGAAATGCTGGACCAGATGATCTTTTGAGGTCCCTTCCAACCTGGGTTGCTCTATGATTCTCTGATTTGCAGTCCACCTGAACAAGGTTATTTCCCTCTCCCAGTTTGCCAGCAGAGCTCAGGTGGGAAGTGACATCACTCTGCTCACTAAACCAGGGATTTTCAACTGCATCTCACCAATGCTACACTGGAAGTGCAGTCCATTGAAGAGCCAAAGGGCTCTGAAGGTCCCACCGACCTCTGACAAAGCCCAGTCACTGTCTCTATTAAGAGCAGCCCCTGGAAGGCGCCATCTCCCAGAGGACCTCTTTACTAATTTGGAACTTGCAAAGTTGCCCATGGGACACTTCATTTTAACTCCACACCTTGCTGAAGAGGAGCCAGGGTCCAAGCTGACTCTGGTCATTAGGTTTCTCCATGATGAAATGAATTTTGCTCACTGCTACCCAGTCCCTCCATCGGTTGGCAGCTCCCAAAAATCAAAGTCTAATGTTTAAGATCTCTTCCCAAATCTTCTGTTATCAGCAGCGCTTGAACTGCTTTTTGTTTGGCTTGGGGTTTTTTTGTTCGGTTAGGTTTTTGGGGGGATTTGGTTGGTTGGTTGGTTTTGGTGTTCTTTGTTTTGTTGGTTTTGTTTGGTTGCTTGGTTTGGGGTTTGTTGGGGTTTTTGTTGTTGTTGTGTTTTGGTGTGGCTTGGGTTTTTTTTTAGTTTTGTCTGTTTTCTTCGTTTGGGTTTCTCCCCCACACCTCTTTTTACTGACAGCTGCATCAGACAATTCTGGAAAGCAGGCGGCGTTAAGGCACCATGCTTCAGAGCTAAATACGAGCTAAATGAAGGCAAAATCTGCCTGTATGGACCAGAAGGTTGTCCTGAAAGTAGGTGTTAAGCTGGCTGGCAACTTTTGACTTCCTCCTCTGACGGAGCTGCAGAATGCGAGGAAAAACAAACAAGGGAATAAGGGACCCAGTTCGGTGCTTCACTATTAGGAATCACAGTCACTCGACAGATTCGTGCCATTTGTACTGATAAAACAACAGCAGGATCTGCCAGTGGTTGTCCTCTAACCTCACGTTTAAATGATCCACCCCAAAATAAACCCAGCGATGCACCTGCCGTTGTGCAGGGCTTTACCTGCAGCCGAGGGTTGATGGTGAAGCTCCCCGCCGTCGGGTTCACGCACGACACACACTGCACGTTCGTGATCTCCTTCAGCGACAGCTTGGTCCGGTCGTACCTTCGGGCAAAACACAAGCAGCAGCACAGTGACCACGGCCACTGCCTCTCTCAGTACGTGTCCCTGGGCTGCCAGAGGCCGCTTGTCTTCAGGGGGTCAAATTCTGCGTCTTGCCAAGATGAGGCCCAGGCCCAGGTTGCCGGCCTATCTGTACACGGCCTGGCACACGCGAGTCCTGCTCCTGGTGGAAATCCTTCAGCTTCAACAACCTGTAGCTAATATTTCTATCAGTAATAAGCACTGAGCAAAGCCCCTGGGCCATACTCTTCACTTGCATGGAAATGGCAGAAAACAGCAGGAGTGTCTCTGGTTTGATCCCAACCCGGGACAGGGTGTGAGAGACTACAAGGGTGACTCTCAAACACTGTGGCAAACCCAGCCCTGCAACACCCAGTCATGGGAGACGGGCCATCGTGAGCAGGTGAATGGTGATTTACATGTCAAGGCCGAGGTGACAGCCACAGACAAAGGCTGGGTGACACAGGCAGTGCTGTGTTGAAGGACACGCAGCCTGTGCGCTGACAGGCCCGACACGGTGTCAAGGCCCAGGCTGAGAGACCCTCCGGGCCTCCCCCATCTTCCACAATCACCCCCAGTGACGCCTGCACGAAAGCCCAGGTGATCCCGAGGGCTATAAACCCTATAAAACCTGTGCCAGCACGGGCAGGGTGCCACCCTGGGGACCCTTCCACCCACCGGGCTGACCACGGGAACCGAACCACACACCACAGGGTGCTGAACCCTGACTACAGACCCAAGCATTCCTGCATAGGAACTGGACCTGAGACTACAAACCCCTCAAACACACCACGGAGCCCTAAGGGTGGTGAGACCTTTCCTTTCCCTTTCCTTTTCCTTCCCTTCCCATTTCCTTCCCCCTTCCTTTCCCCTTCTTTTCTTCCTCTCTCTTTCCTTCCTATATTCCTATTTCTTTGCCTTCCTTTTTGTGAGTAATACAGTAACATAAGGTTTAGAGCCCCACTTGTGCCACAAAACTCTTTCATGTGAATCTTTTCGCTGCTAAACTGTTTATCGATTGAGCTTAAGTAACATAAATCCTTCTGCCACTGAGTCATTTGCCAATTGGACCAAGCTACAAAAAATAAAGGTCTTTTGTTTGTGGACCTTCAGGATTGTATGTACTTTTTTCCAACCCAGGGGACTGACAAATCTCAGTCACACTTCCCCCAACCATAGCGCCAGGTGGGACATGACAAGGGTCAGCAGGCTGCTGCTGCCGGGGGAGGACAGGGAGTCCTGGGCTCCCTGGTTTAAGAAGGACAAGGAATTACTGGAGAGAGTCCAGCGGTGGCTACAAAGATGCTAAGGGATCTGGAGCACCTTTCTTGTGACAAGAAACTGAGAGAGCTGGGGCTGTTGAGCTGGAGAAGAGAAGCTGAGAGGGATCTGATCAATGGATCAATGTCTCAGGGTGGGTGTCAGAGGATGGACCAGACTCTGTTCAGTGGTGCCCAACGCCAGGGTGAGGGGCAGCGGGCACAGACTGAAACACAGGAGGCTCCATGTGAACATGAGCAGAAACTTGTTTGCTGGGAGGTGCCAGAGCCTGGCCCAGGCTGCCCAGAGCGGGTGTGGAGGAATTGAAAACCATTCCAGTGGTTAAAATTCAGACAGTCAAGAAAACACACCTTCAATGAAAATAAAGAAATAATGGGAAGGGTTATTAGAATGGAGTCGTGAGACAGGTAAACTGAGCCTTGGCAGCTAGGAAGTGTCAGGTAGTCTGTAAACCCTGCCGTACCCAACCAACGGGGAACTGGGGAGGGAATTTGCAGTTGGGATTAGGGGTGGATATAAGCAGTGGCTTTTTGCCCTGTTTTGTGTGCCTACCTTTAGGTGGAACACCCGACCTTGCAAAATCGTTAATAAAATATGCTTTGCTGAGAGATCCTACCTGAGCCTATTATATTGGTGAGATGATAACTTCCTGCATGCAATACAGTGCCCAGTGGGCACTGCTGAGCACATGGGCAGAAGGCCTCGATGTGTCTGGGAGGGGACCCATGGCATGCTGCATCCGCCCGCACCTCGCTGCATCCCCTGTACGTTGCTGCATCCGCCCGCACCTCGCTGCATCCCCTGTACGTTGCTGCATCCGCCCGCACCTCGCTGCATCCCCTGTACGTTGCTGCATCCCACCGCACCTCGCTGCATCCCCTGTACGTTGCTGCATCCCCCCGCACCTCGCTGCATCCCCTGTACGTTGCTGCATCCCCCCGCACCTCGCTGCATCCCCTGTACGTTGCTGCATCCGCCTGCACCTCGCTGCATCCCCTGCACGTTGCTGCATCCGCCCGCACCTCGCTGCATCCCCTGTACGTTGCTGCATCCGCCCGCACCTCGCTGCATCCCCTGTACGTTGCTGCATCCGCCCGCACCTCGCTGCATCCCCTGTACGTTGCTGCATCCGCCCGCACCTCGCTGCATCCCCTGTACGTTGCTGCATCCCCCCGCACCTCGCTGCATCCCCTGTACGTTGCTGCATCCCCCCGCACCTTGCTGCATCCCCTGTACGTTGCTGCATCCCCCCGCACCTCGCTGCATCCCCTGTACGTTGCTGCATCCCACCGCACCTCGCTGCATCCCCTGTACGTTGCTGCATCCCACCGCACCTCGCTGCATCCCCTGTACGTTGCTGCATCCGCCCGCACCTCGCTGCATCCCCTGTACGTTGCTGCATCCGCCCGCACCTCGCTGCATCCCCTGTACGTTGCTGCATCCCCCCGCACCTCGCTGCATCCCCTGTACGTTGCTGCATCCCCCCGCACCTCGCTGCATCCCCTGTACGTTGCTGCATCCCCCCGCACCTCGCTGCATCCCCTGTACGTTGCTGCATCCCACCGCACCTCGCTGCATCCCCTGTACGTTGCTGCATCCCACCGCACCTCGCTGCATCCCCTGTACGTTGCTGCATCCCACCGCACCTCGCTGCATCCCCCTATGCCTCACTCCATCCCCCACACCTCGTTGCATCCCTCTGCGCCTCACTGCATCCCCCTACTCCTCGCTGCAGCCCCTTGTGCCTCCAACGCTCCCTCGCAGCTCCCTCACCCTCTATCTGCCTGACTTCCCTGACACCCACAGCCCAAGATTTCTGCCTCCGCTCCACTGTCTCTGTTCCTCGGAAGCTTTTGGCAGAGCTCAGGCATGCACACAGCTGAGGAGAGTGGAAATTGCAATGCGTCCCTGCCCTGTATTCCCTGTGGAGAGATGCAAATATTCATGTCCCACACAGAGCTGCTGGCTAAAGTGTAAAACACACCAATCTCCTTCCAAAACAGTCACTGCTTTTCCTTCAAATCACCTCTGCCTAGATAATGGTTGTTTGCTGCTGCCTGACAGAAGACAATGTTAGGTGCTCACAGCAGGGGGGTTCACCCCAGCTGAGGCCAAATCCACAGCCGCCTCTGCTCTCAGCGTCGCGGGGCAGCAAGGCCGAGCATCGCGCTCCCCTCGCAGGCTTTGCACTGGGACCACAGTCACAAGCCACAGCAAGAGCAGAGCAAAGCTCCTCTCAACCCAGCTATGAGTAAGCAATCAAGCGGTATTAAAGAAGCGATGGACAACGTCCTCGGACACACGGTGTGAACTGTGGGGTTGTCCTGTGCAGGGACAGGAGCTGGACTCGATGATCCTTGCGGGTCCCTTCCAGCTCAGGACGTTTTGTGATTCTAAGTGAATTTGTTTGCTGGGGACAGGGGAAGCCCTGAGGGTGCTCAACTCTCAGTTCACCCAGAGCCTCCCAACCAGCTCTAGCCCAGCAGTATGCAATGGGAAGAGGGACCCACGCTTTGAGATTCTCTCAAACCCACTCCCCAGCACTGGAGCTGAACAAAAAGGTCTCCGACAACCAAGCCCAAGCAGGCTCCTACCAGTGGCCGTAGTCCAGGTGCTGCCGGATCAGCGTATGGGGCTGCACTGTCCCGTAAGCGTCCACCTCGGGCATGTTGAGATCATCAATGAAGTACACGAGCTTCTTGGCACCTGGAGGGCCATAATTCCTACCAGCCTTTTTCTCCAGAGGTTTCTCAAGCATACCTGTAGGGAGGCAGAGGTGCAAACCTCATCTACTGGGAGAGCAACTGCTGCAAAATAAAAATGATTTCTCAGCCCAGCTCAATGCTGTGCTGTGTGTAGCTACAGCGGCCCCTCAAGGAGCTGAGATGTCCCCCAGCTGCAGCTGTATGAGGAGCAGCTGAGGGGCCTGGGGGTTCAGCTGGAGAACAGGAGCTGAGGGGAGACCTTCTGATCTCTGAACTGCCTGAAAGGAGCTTGGAGCCAGGGGGGGTCGGGCTCTGCTCCCCAGGAACAAGCGCCAGGAGCAGAGGAAACGGTCTCAAGTTGCACCAGGGGAGGCTGAGGCTGGATCTGGGGAACAATTTCTTCCCCAAAGGGCTGTGGGGCATTGGAACAGGCTGCCCAGGGCAGTGCTGGAGTCACCAGCCCTGGAGGGTTGGACAGACGTGGAGATGAGGTTCTCAGGGACTAGAGTGCTAGAGCTGGGTTACGGTTGGGCTCGATGATCCTGAAGGTCTCTTCCAACCAAACTGATTCTATGATTCTACAGTGCAGCTGGGAGCCCTGCAGGGACCCTTGGTCAGCACTTTGGTTTGACTTAAATCAGAAAGCTCTCAACTCTTCCTTCCAAACAAAAATACAACAAACTTCGTCTGCTACAAAACATGTCTACCTCAGAGCAAACAAGAGCTTTTCATGCAAGATAAAGCCTTTTGAATCTCTTCTGCATAATTTTTTAAACGCAATCTTGCTTGCAGAGGTGGCTGTGCCAGAGCAGTGAGCATCCCCTGCTGCCTGCCCCGGCGATGCGGCAACTGCAGCGTGGCCAGGGCAGCAGGCACTGGGCGCTGCGATGGAGAAAGGGAGATGGATGCTGTGGGCACAGAAGCCCACGAGCAAAGCTGCTGGTTTTGTGAATATATGCATCTTTTACCCTGTTAGACAAAAATAGGCGATCTCAGGGCCAAATTCCTGGACATCTTCAGAACAACCAACATGACACTTTTATTTAAATGCATCAAATAATCATAAGTTCCCTGATCTTCTCACCAGCGTTACCCAACCCTCCAGATAATGTGACAAGACTTAATTCCAACACGAGCTGTCAAATTACCACCTAGTTTCAAGTAGGGTCACGCACACGCAAAGGAAAGCACGGAGAGAACAGTTTCGCATTTCAAAGCCTTGGAAGACTTTAATTTGTTTTAGCAGAAGGCTGGGGTCATATGTTGCTCTAGCTCATAAAACGTGGGGAATATTTATAATCCTGGGCTGATATTTAATAAAAATCACCCCACGTCGCTGCACATCATGTTCTATAGGTTATTGATTCCTCTGATTGCAGCCCAGGCAACCTTTACTGTCTCAGTAAGTGGAAAAGCAAACGGAAGCAACGCTCCTCTGCCCAGACCCCGGGTGGGTTTTCTGCCCTGTGCTTACTCGAAGAATTTGTTTCATTAGCAGTTTTGGGTTGGCAACAGACCTATAAGGTGCTATAAAGCAGCACACGGTAAGTAGCAATTCTTTGTAATTAGGGAAGACTGGCAAATGTAAACGGGACTGGGAGTTTTTTTAAGCCATTTATTATCACGTGCAAAAGTTGTTAAGGAAGATTTATATTCCGTTGGTTTGTTTCAGATCACAGACCTTTCAAAACGCTGGGTTTTTCCTGCTTGGGTGCACTGCAGACAGCTTGCCTTGCTCACCACTCAAAACGCAGCTGATTTCTTGTCACAGACAGGTGCTGCACAAAGGAATGGATTGTGCTACGAAAAATGATGAATCTTTCCTCAGCGGAGCCTCTCTCCCCGTTCAATAAAACCACAATATTTGAAATTTCTGGTAGCAAGTTAAATTAAGTGTTTCAAATAAGCATTTAATTTAAATTTAATTAGTCCCTAATTAACATATAAAATCAGCCCTTTTTGAGGTTAAACAAGTACGCAAGAGATTCATCACACTGAAATGCAATTACTGGGGATCAAGTGACATGTTCGTGGAAGTGGTATTTTAATTCAAAGCCGTATCTCACAATAATAATAAGGGGCGGTGTGTCTGTGTGAGATCCTGACACATACTCAAACCAGCACCTCAAAGAAACAGTCTGGACACCTCGTACCTTCTGGTTGGGGAGCAAGGGAGAGGGAAAAAAAGAACCCAAACAAAAAAAACCACAAGATTTATTGCAATTTCTCTGAATGACAGAAGTCAGGGCTACATCTGATGGAGGGGCAGAGGCCCAAGAGGGCACGAAGCAGAGCGAGGCCCAGGGCAAATGCCACAGAATGTGGTATTTAGTCACAATAAACTACAGAAAATCCCCAAACTGGCCCCAGGTTCAGGCAGAGAGAGTGTTGGGCTCCTTTTAACCCCTGTGCACATGGCGCTTCTGGAAGCCACAGGATGCAGGGATGGGTTGAACAACAACTCTGCTTCCCCTAAGGGCTGCATCTTATACATCTCTGCAGCAACAGGCACCTTGTCTAAGGAACTACTGGAACTCAGGTTAGGATCTTTTTTAAGTAAGAAAAAATCCAAAATTACTTTGTGCCCATGTTTTACAAATTTAAAGATGTGCCTGCTGGGGAAAAGAATAAAGCAGCCAAGTGACAAACTACACAAAAAGGGACAAATTAACTCTAAAAAATGAGCAGCAGGGATCCAGGCCAAGCAGTATAAATCATGCTTCTCAATGCAAATCTCACCACCACATCTTCATCCACACACAAGACAACTTGCTCCTCTGTGCAGGGGAAGAAAATCACTGACTCAGCCCACAGCTCATGACCAGGGACACGGTGCCAGGTCTGCCTGTACAAATAACACCTGCACACACTCGCCCATCCAGCTGGAGACAAACGGCTGCACATTCACAGAATCACAGGATCCCAGGCTGGTTGGGCTGAAGGGCCCTCTGCAGATCCCCCAGTCCAAGCCCTGCTCACGCAGGGTCACAGAGCAGATCACACAGGTGGGTCCAGGCGGGTTTCAATGTCTCAGAGAAGGAGACTCCACACCCGCTCTGGGCAGCCTGGGCCAGGCTCTGGCACCTCCCAGCAAACAAGTTTCTGCTCATGTTCAGATGGAGCCTCCTGTGTTTCAGTCTGTGCCCGCTGCCCCTCACCCTGGCGTTGGGCACCACTGAACAGAGTCTGGTCCATCCTCTGACACCCACCCTGAGATATTGATCCCATTGATCAGATCCCTCTCAGCTTCTCTTCTCCAGCTCAACAGCCCCAGAGCTCTCAGTCTCTCCCCATAAGAAAGAATCTCTAGGTCCCTCAGCATCTTTGTCCCCCACCCAGGCAGCTGGACAGAGAGACAGACAGACAGACAGCCAGACAGCTCAGCCCATTTAGCAGCTCAAGGGCATTTTGCAGAGACCCCAACACAGGGAAAAAAGCAAAGGGGCACCTGGGAGGGAGGAGGGAGACTGCAGCCATCACACACTAGCAAGACCCAAAACCCTTCAGACCTGCCCCAGAAAGCTGCCGTGACTCCACGACACAGCCCCAGGTGACACAGCGTGGGCTGAGCCTGTGCTGTCACCTCTGCGAGTGGATCAGTCCCACAGGGCAACTTTAAACTCTGACACCTTCCTTAAAACATCTGCAGTGTCGGGAGCCCAGCAGAGCACAGACAGGGGCTGTGATGCTCATGGCCGTGAGCGTGTTCGCCCCAGGGCCACCTGGCCAGGAAAAACCCACATGGTGAAGGTTAAAACCTTGGTCTCACTGGTGCTGGTCCTGTAGAGGGAGTAAAGGGATTTCAGGACACTTGGGTCAGACCAAACTCCATAAAGGAAGTTATTTTGGTTTACAGTGACCCACAGCTGTTGTTCAACTCAAAACAAGCAAGGTTGTTTCATTCCTGATTAATAAATACATGTAGAAAATTATCCTCTCTCTTTAGGTCAACTGAAAGTGAAAATACCATTCCAAAATGAGTCACTTTTCAACAATTCCCTCTTTCTCTTCATCTGTGAAAAGACTACACAGCAGAACTGACCTTATCCTGGTCTCAAACTTCATCTTTCACTGATGTGCCAAAATCCTCATCAAAGATATTCTCATGGGCTTCCCCAGGTCAGAGCCTCCCAGGGTCAGCAGCCGTGTCCCCTGGGGCGGTGGGATGTGGCACCCGCTCCGTGGGAGCACACGGGGCTGCATCAGGATGCGGGGGACAGCCCAGGAACCAGCAGCACCTGCACATCCCCATTAGCACTGTCCTCACTGACAACTGGGATGCAATTCCCATCATTGCACTCTGAGGACAGCGTAGATCCCAGCCAAGCAACCCATTCTATTCAGCACGGGCTTAAATTCAAGCGTATTAAAGACACACCTCAAGTCAAGTACGAGCTGTGTGCTGTAGAGAACAGCAGCAGATTTAAGTGTGTGCTTTGCACAGCCCTGAACCAGAGTCGTGGTGTTCAGAATTCAATCCCTCATGTTGGGAAATGCCATTTTCCATAAAACCAGGAGTCTGCGGACCAGTGAGTTTCACAGTGGGATTTAAGAGTCAGTGGGTGCCAGTGCAGTGCCCACAGTGCACACCCAGCTCCAAACCCCGACGGACACCCCAGGAATTTGGTGACCTGCCAGGCAGAAGTCCCACATCTCAGCCATTGTCTTACCTTGCAGCATGGCAGAGGTGGTGTAGTAGTTAAACGGGACCTTCTTCACCACATAGGCGTCTGTATCCAGTGAGCAGAGCTTGTCCCCCACCAGCACAGACTTCCCCGTGCCGGCGTTGCCCACCAGCATCACGGGGCGCCGGCGCTCCAGGAGCCTGTCCATGAAGTACCGCACACGGACCGCCTCGGTGGTGGGCACCAGGCAAGCCTGAGAGGGGCAAAACGAGCAGGTAAGTGTACCCATCTGTGGCACCACCCCACTGCCATGTTCTGAGGAGACATCAAACTGGGAGAGCCAGGAATGAGTGCGGTGACCTGAGTTTCTAGATGGCGCTAGGAAGGGAACAATACACTGCTACCAACCATTCAAGTCAAACTATCTGTACAGACGAAACAATGACAGCGGGATGCTGAGAGCAACATCTGGATCTCCCCGCAAACACACATTTTGCTAAAATGGTAACAATTTTTACAAGTCATCTGCTCACTGTGGCACCTCTAAAAGGAAAGAAAGGCATAGCTGGCAAACGCAATTCACTACCTGCAGCAACTCTCATTTTTCGTCCAAATCATATAAACAACCCTATTTTCAGCCACGCAGAATGACGAGATGGTGTCTCAGGGACTTTGTCACTACGTTGTCCCACATCCTGCTTCTCTCTGCAGGCCAAACGCACCTCCATCCCGCACCCTGGGCACACCAGCCCTGGCTCATAGGTGTCTCTGAGCCTGCGCCTCATGTACATCACTCAGCTCTGGAAGATGGATGGAGGATGAGTCTTCACAGTCAAAGTACAGTAAAGAAAGATGGGTAATTGAGTTGTACTTCATAAAGAATGTGTCAAGGGTTTTGATTGTGGGGTGACAATACAACCATGGCAGATGTGTTGTTAGCCCCCTCTCCCCCACCTTCAGCCCCTCTCTCTCCCCCATTCCCACTCAGGACAGGTGATTGGGAGGGAAAGAAGGATAGATAGAAGAGAATTGGAAAAATTAAAGATGTTTTACTAATGCTACTAATAAGAATAGAGAAAATAATACAAAATATACAAAACCAATCTTGAAAGCCCCAGCAACTGCAGAGCTGGCACCTGAAGTCCTGGACTGGACTGTGCAGCCAACCGGAGCTGGATTCAGTCTGTCATGAGGCCTCCGTTCGCAGGGACGACCAGCGAGGTCCTCTCCTAATCTCGGCCATAAGCAAAATGGACGAGATCCTCGTGATCTCCCACTTTTATATGAAGTATTCACGTGAATGGGATGTTATACTCTGTTTGTCAGTTTCTTGGTCACCTGTTTCTCATTGCCCCTCTCGCGAGATGCGAATCTGTCCTTATCAATAACCTCACATTCCATTGCTATGTTTACCAAAACATGGATCTGGTTCTCCAGGAAAACGCAGCTGATATGAAGGTTTTACCTGACAGGCAAATTCACTAAAAGAGAAACTTGTTTTTAACAAAACCAGGACGGAATGCCATTCTTATTATGAAGTGCTTGACCTCGAAGGAGACTTCAATTGAAATGCCTGCATACAGTCACTAAAATGCACGTGCTCTTCCCAGACAAAACACGTGCAAGGTTCACATACCTGTAAGGGCATTTCTGGATCAAATTCAAACTGAGGAATAAGTTTAGACCAAGGTTCAAACTTCTTCGTTTCTGGATCAATGTAGAAGTCAAAGACTGTGCCCTGAGAGGGAAACTTGATAGTCTTGAATTCTGCCACCCACCACTTGCTGAACTCCACTCTGTAGTCCACAAGCTATAAGACAAAAAGTGGAGAAAATACACTAATCTGGATCAATTAATTAGTAATGGAGAATGTTATCTATCCCAGTCCACCAGAGCGGGATTAGTCCTTAAAATATATTCCACAGCATAAAGTTCTTATCATTTTTCCTGCTATTAAGCCTAATTTTTCATTTTCTTCATTTCTGCTCATCAGTCCTATTTATTCATCTAAATAATTCATCCTCTGTGTTGATCACTCTTGGTATGTCTGAGACTAGATAGATGGATCAATTTGAACAAGAGAAATACGTGCCTATGACTAAACAGACCGCTTGATTGATTCTTGGTGCCTACTTCTTCCAACAGACAAGGACACGACATCCGTCTACATCTGTGCTCATGGTCAGTCACAGCATGCATACCAAAGCCTTTCCTCATCAATCACACCACTCTATTCAGAGTGAGTTGTTGTCTTCTGGCTTCTTTTCAAGCCACAACGTTTCAGACAAGCAGGACTGCAGACACCAGCGTACCAAAGCAGCAGCGAGGGGCTGCCCCTTTGACCCCGCCGTGATTCTGCGCTGCCACATTCCCCTCAAAGCACCCGTTTCCTTGCTTTTCCCCATTGTATCTTTCTACACATGGAGATTTTGGAGCATCTGAATTTTTTCAACTGGGGTGACAGTTTTGCTTTAGATGCTGGGTCAGGACTCACAAAATGTGCTTAGTCCCCTCCTCTGCCCTAGGTCTCCTGTATGACATTGGGCCAGCCATTCTGCCCAAACACCTTCCCATGTGGACAATGGGAACTGGAGAGAGGTGGAGGGGAGGAGGAGAGGAAAATTGCTGTGAGAAAGATGTTTGTGAAATACCGGACGCATCATTTAGCCCGTTTTAACAGCACAGTTTGTTCCTGGGGTGTCTGCGGGTCTCTCCTCCCCATAGCCATACAATGTGGGGTCACCAACACATTGTCCATAGGCTGCTCGGCCTCCATAAGGAAACCTGGGTTTGTTGCTGAACTGAACCAAGTGTCCTCCATAAAGCCTCCTGAGCCACAGTCCCTCAAAAGACCAGTGGATTTGAAAAACACATTAATAGTATCCACGATTTTGCAGACTCATGCTATTCAGAGAGGCAGAATCCCTGTAATTCTCCATTCTCCTGTTGTTATAACTCCTCGGCAGCGGCAGCAGAGTAGCCCGCAGTGGAGCGGGACGTGCGTGGCTGCTAAAAGCTTTCCCACAAGGGTGCCCTTACCCCGCACAGCCAGACCGCCTGCAAGCGCGCTGTGCCGCGCTGCCCGCCCTCCCTGACCCCGCGGTTAAATGGAGCCACTCCAGCCCCAGCTCTATTGCCAGAACGGTGTGGAATTCAAACCACTTCCTTAATAAAAACCCCATATGGATTACCGCTAATTTCAGAGCCAGGAAATGGCAAATCTATCATCTGTTTTTATACAGGGGCCCCGCTACCCACCAACAAGCACCGAGTAGTGGGAAGCCTCCCAGACTGTTTCTCCTGACATTTCGGCCGCGAAAGGTCAGCGCGAAGGGCACCTTCGGTGGAAAGCAATAAACAGATTTTATATTGGATCATTTTTCATCAGGCTCCCCATTGCTCGGACTGCTGTACCCTCGCACTCTCAGCTCTGACATTTACAGAGCATCGCGGGCAGTAACGCACAGCCAGGCTCCCGGCGGAGCCTCCCGGAGGGTCGCTGTGCCTGCAGCTGCTCCTGCAGCCCACCCAGAGCCACTACCGCAGGCAGGAGCCCGGCCTGATGCACCCGAGACTGACTGTGCGGCACGGGGAACACAGCGGCCAGCTGCCACAGCACCGCACACCAGCATACTTGCGCTTGTACTGCTGAAGCAAAGACAAGTAGTGCTTCCCAGGCTTTATTGTGTTTTGTTTTGTTTCTTTAAGTCATCCTAGACTGGCAACACTAAGGCTGAGTATTTCCCAGCTGGCACATGGGAAATGGAGGCTCCACAAGGACCAAGGAAGCTGGTCTCGCACAGGTCATTCAATGGTCACAAGGTGTGATGGCACCAAGTGAGCACCCAGCTGAGCTTGAGCTGTGTTGTTCAGCACTTCCTGAAGCATCTGATCCTTGGCATGGAGCAAATCTGAAGAGACCAGCAGACACTCTAGGTCTGGCGTTAAGGTACATGAAAACACACAAAGAGACCCCTGGGAGCACTTGAGCAGCCATCAAGAACGGCAGTGCCTCCACCCGAGCTGGGGAGGGGTGTCTGGTGTTACATTCGTGGAGAGACCTCCCGCATAGTCCAGACAACACAGAGTTTGACACAAGCCCAGCGGAGATCAGACGTGGATCTCCAAGCCCTTGACAGCAGTGCAGTGTGGGCAGACCCAGACATCAGGACTACACACTTTAGATCTGAGGATAAGGCGTCCTCTGACTAGGGGATGCAACCACCCAAGAGTAGGTGTGCCCCTGTGGCCACGAAAGTCAATGGCACCTGGGGTGCGTTAGGAAAAGTATGACCAGCAGGTCAAGGGAGGTTGTTCCTCCGGCTCTGCTCTGCCCTGGTGACAAAACACCGGCTGGTTTGTGTTAGGTAGCACGTCTACCTGTGCAGTCAGAAGGCTGAAAGACTGCTCCACTGATACATCCATCTGATAAATCAGTCTTAATTTGATCACATTATGCACATCCACAGGCTTCTATAAGTTAACCTTATGTTTCTCCCCAGTGAAATGCATCTGCATAAGCAAACATCCCTCCACCTTTACCACTGACCCCTCAGCTGTTCTCCGGTGGTGTTACACCCTGGATAACGAGGCCTTTCGTAAAAGGAATTGTTGTGTTTCTAGTTTATTATCACCTATATGAGAGCCCCAGGAAAACAGCATTACTGGCATAGCACTATGTTTCAGAAAGTATGAAGAAATCAAAACAACACAAAACCACACAAACAAACTGTGTGAAAGATGCTGAAGAGGCATCTTCCGTCTTACCTGATCTCGAAACATTGATCCACCAAAGGCCCAGACGGCAGCAAAGACAAAGTAAAGTTCATAAAGCTCCTTGGCACAGTCAGGAGGTGTGTTCTCCTCTGCCAGGAGACATTCAAGGAGGTAGCACAACATCTGAACCATACTCTGTTCAGGAATGGGAATAATCTTCTTAAATCTAAGGGATGGAAATTAGAAAGCAATACGTCCATCACAACCCAGGAAGACTAGAAATGCTCTTTCAGAATACTGGCATTCTGCTTGTCAGCGGTACGTGTCCTATTCCCAGGTACAATAAAGAGAACACCCATTCTCACACTCAGACCCGCTGGCACCGGCACATATACAAGTAATAACAATAATCAGAAGTTTCAAGCATTTTAAAACTTTGATCTTCTTGAAAGAAGCAGAATGGAAGACTTGCTAAAGGCAATGATTTCCTGCGAGCACGATGAGTTCAAAAGCGGTCAAATACAGGAGTAATAAAATAAACCCTTTCATCTTGCCATTTTACATTCATTTAAGCTACACTTACAGAATTCCAAACTAATATTGTAGCTGCACTGAAGTCCTCCATAAAGTAATTATAGCTATTTGAAAGGTTGGTTCTACGATTTCTGAATTAAGCAAGCTACCAAAACACTCAGCTCAGGGTTGCCTGCAGCTAATCCCGTGGATTTCACGCTCTGAGACAATGTTCAGCAAACAGAATGGGAAACGTCCGATTGACTTTGCTACCAACAGTCAAAACCAACTTGGTCCCACAGAGAGAAGTTCCCTAGCACAATGTTTAAGTCCTGATTCCAGACCCTTCTGACACATCCCCCTTTTGGCTGACATCTCCCATGCTCACTGATTTTTCTTTTGTTTTTAAAGGAAAGTGCAACTATAGGAAGCAAGTAGAGGATGGGAGATGCTCCCTTAAGTTTTCTGGGACTCTACTTTGGCCAGTCCTCACCACAGTATGAGAAAGAGAATGGTTTCACATGATGATAAGCAAGAACCACATGACTTCCCTGTGGACACTGCTTTAAAGCCAAATCAAGCCAAGAAGCACTAAGACCCTTCCAAATACCCAAGTTCTTAATGAAAAATAACTTGTGGAGTGGGCTCAGGTCTAGCCTGACACATCAGGAGGCTGAAAAGCTTTCTCTTTGGGATCTGCCGGAATTATTTTCCAAGAGATAGAGAGTTGATACAGGAAATACAATAAAAATCAAATCAAAATCAGATGAAAACCAGATCTGACCAACACGATACAGGCAGGAGCGTCACTTTGCCCACCTCGCCCTGCTGGTTCTCTGAGCTTAAGCCAATGATGCTCAGGGCTTCCAGGGGCAAGGAGGATCATGTGCAGCACAACCCAGCGCAGCACAGCTGGGCTGGACAGTGGCAGGTGTCCCCATGCCCTCACCACGGGTGACACAATCACTCATCAGATGGTACCTTGTTCTGAGGGTGTCCAGGCAAATGGGCAGGTACTTATCAAACAAAACGGTCAGGTTGGCTCTTTCGGACTGGATCTCTCGCCTGTCGATCCAGCTGCTCACTGGAGGATTCCAGCCCAGATCCGACGGGTTGATGTACAGGATCCCTTTAGGCCCAGGGTAAGAGAGAACATATAGTAAAGACATAGCAGAAACTGTTCCTTTCTTCCAGCAGAGTTTACCAGGTACTTTCACACAACTAAAACCCTATCAAATATGACGGGACGTCCCATTACCTGCCCCCTTTTCCTGCCCCACTGCAGAGTAGAAACATGAACAGTGAAGAAACTTCACCCTTGAAACCACGGCGCTTTTCATGACCTTGCCCTAAATTCAGAACATTGTCTTGTCTGAGCAGTTTCATTGCTCTGGGCCCCACTTCCCCATGTGTAAAACTAGGGGACACCTCCATTCCCTTCTCCCATACTTCATGCACTTCTTCAGAAGATCAAGAACTCTTTGAGACAGATACTGTCCTTCTCCTCATAAAGTCCATCCAAAGGGCTTTGCACAACAGGAGCACTCAGCAACGCTGAAGCCATGATCACCCACCAACAGTCAGAGTGCTCTGGGTAAATCTCCAGGATGATGACAGCTCCACATGTGCATTTGGGGTCAGGATCCTCAGTTTGTCTGTCAGAAACCTGCCCTGTCCACCCACGGCCGCTGTGATCTCAGGTTGGGTACTTGCAACAGGAGTCAAGCTGGCCAACAGAAGACTGGTTAATGGCACGAGATCCTCCTGGGTTCACGGCAAATCCCAGTGCGGAGCTCAGGCCAGGACTCACCCGCTCGGGACACGGTTGCTGGGGTGGCTGTGCGCAGGTGGCTGATCTCAAACACCAACCGCATCGTTGGGTTCAGAGGGATTCTCTCATTGCTCGCCAGGGTCAGCACCTGCATTGGGCAGACAGACAGACAGACAGAATGACATCTTCCCCAGGAACAGGAATGAAAAGCATTCAGCACTTTGCACTAAAAAGCTTGGTTGCTGCCAGCACAGTTCCTTGAGGGAATGCAGCTGATTTCCAGCAGGTAGTAGAACTGTCTTCCATGACTCAAAGGAACAGCACTCCCTTCGAGCGGCGGAAAAAGGTGTGGAATTATGACCCCACCCTATTTTTGAAGGGCCTGGAGTTACAATCAGGACACCTGTGATTATCCATGAGCCCAGTTCCAGGAAGGGAAATTACAATGAAACCATGATTTGAGCTATTTCCCCTCATGCACCATTTTCTATATGTGATATTGTTTGGTGTATCTGAAGAAACACAACCGCATTATTCTAGGAGGTGTTATTTCAGCATCTGCATTTTTAGGCTGAACCATGCCATGCAGTCAAAGAATATCTCCTTCTTTAACTTATATTCATTACCTTATTATCATCCATCACAGTATTAAGAGACTCAATCCACACTGGATCAATATCTCCATCTAGTACCATCCACTTGGGACCGTCATGCGTGATGTTGGCCAGCTCTCGCATGATTGATGAAAACAGGCCTGGGAGGGTGACAGGAAGATGGTGATGAACACTGAACTTGACACCTGCTCTAACGGTTTTCTCCAGCAACACAGTAAAAATTACTCTAATTAATGCTTTCCTCTCAAACATGCAAAACTCTATGTGCCTATACGTAAATATTACTATATCACAATACGGTTCTAGTTTGCTTTAAAGTGAAAAAAGGGTTATCAGTTATCACTACTGAAAATGATTGCAGACCTACGCACGAGCTTCATTCCCACTGAGAATCATAAGGGATAAGAAAAATGTAGAGTAGCTACTCAAAGGCAAAAGGCGGCATGAGTTATACAATGCAGAGAAAACCACCTGAATATGCCTAGGAAATCCTTATAAATATTTTTTTGTGGCTCAAAGTGTATCAGGGCAATCAAGATGCATTAAACGCTGGGTCATGGCTTTAGTGAGACTGAGGGGAGAACAAGCACAGAACGACATTGAATGACAGAACAAAATGTTGGTAAAATCAAGGAGAGAGAGGATACAGAGTCTCAAGGGGAGTAAATAATGAATGTTAAGAAGACCACGAAGGTTGGGAATAGAGCAGCAGCACTGCAGAGCAAATGAAAACTCCACAAAACTATTGCTCTCCTCTACATGTGAAAATACCTCGGGAGATGCTGGTCTTCATGAGAAAACATCAGGCAAACATTAAAAAAAAGCCTCTCTTCCAGTGAATTGCGACAAGAACTCTTTTTTTTTTCTTTTTTTCTCCAGGACAAGCTATTTCTTTGTGATCCAGATCAGGAACAGCTGGTGGCACCATCTGACTGAAGACAAAGCTTGTGCTCAGCAAATGCAGAACGGCTCACCTGGAACAGGTGTGTGATCCCGAGACCGGGTCAACAAAAATAACGCTTCAGCGCCTCTGCCTCCAGCCAGTTCCTTACGTGTTGGACACACGCCTTGGGAACCACTCCGACATTATTAGCATCAGAAACAGTTGCTGTCTCAGGGCATCAGGGCTTCCCTCGGATACACCGCGGCAGCGGGGAGAGGAAAGCGCCTCTGTCCTGACCTTGTGCATCCACAGCACACGGCTCTCTTGGGGTTTAAAAGAAGAGTTTTGTTCTGCAAAGAACACTTTTGGGATTCCCATATGGGACCTTTTACCACCTAACATGTAGGACCTTTTCAACTTCTGATAATGTGACAGGATAAAACTGGGGAGCGGAAAAGCAGGGGCTGATCCGTAAGGGAACAGGTCACCTCTTGCTAGGCTGTGGTGAAGATTGCCTTGCTGGTCTTTGACAACATGAAACAACATTTTCAGGAATGGTTACTGCAGAAAATATCTGCCTTGAAAGCTCAGGGAGGAGTGCCACTATTTCATTTAAACCATCGCAGGCCAGAAACCACCGGACAGTCACCTGTAAAATGTCCCTCCTGCTGTTCGGTGTCACCGCTGCCCTCGATCTGCAGCCACTGCTGCAGCCAGTCTGCACAGTTCAGGCTGTACCCTGCACGTCCCTCTGCCACTTTGATTTAGGCTCCCTAATTACAATTAGAAAGAAATTAACCTGGCATTGGAGCAAAGCAGGGGGTCGGGAAGGGTCCATGGCGGGGCCAGGGGAGGTGGGTGGCAGCTCATCTGCTGCTGTGGATGATTCATGGTAATGTCTTCCCTCACCTCCCCCACACCTCCCAAACCCGCCGCACACGTAAATCGAAGCTGCCTTTATGTATCAGTCACAACCCAACATTTCCACTCCAGATTTTCTGTAATCTTCCAGCAAGTTTGAAATGTTCCTCAGGAGTAAGCAGGATCAACAGCTTGGCAAACGCTGGTGTGCTACAGAGATCGGGCAGCCATACTGAGTGGAAAAACTGACGTTAAGGCTGCTGTGCGTGCTATCAGCAATGAAAACCTGGGGATGGGACATTTTTTGGGGTCCCAGTGCACACCACAGTGCAGGAGGGACATCTCTTCCATCACTGGTCCAGCCAACTCCCAAAAACTGCCTGCCCCACTTAGGAACTGGTAAGTGTTGGTATTAATGGGCATTAAAATTATTCTTAGGGCAATAGGATCAAGTAGGCTTATGCTATATTTCCCATTTGAAGATCAAAGAGCTAAAACATCCTGTGTATCCTTTCAACAACAAACTGTCATGTGGCTGTAGGCAGCAGACAAGCACCTGGGCTCTCAGACCTGCACATGAAGAACCAGTCACCCTGCTGCTGCTCGGGAAATTCATTAAAAATACCCGTCTTTATCTACATATTTCAGACATGAAATGACATTTACCGTCTTTCCATTCTCTTGTTGCTGGGTTAATGATGCCAAAGAGCTCATCATTGGTGACTGCCTTGGGGTTGAGGTCTGTCCAGACAGGACGTCGCTTCATTATCTGGTAAGTCCTGTTCAGGGATCTCATCACCTGAGACTTGCCCGTGCCCGCGTTACCCACCACGAAGACAGAGTGCCGGACCGTCAGCAACTCCTCCAGCTGCACCACCTGAGAAAAACACTCCCAAATTTTAGACAAAGATGCCAAACTGAAGTTCAGGTCTATAAAATAGGTCCCACTGGGCCACCTCTTTAGAAAGACGTGACCCTGAGACACAAGCAGATTTGACAATTGAGTTTGGTCCAGCCACTCTAATCACAATGGGTGAAATCCTCAGCCTGCGGATAAACTTTCAGCGCTGTTTATACTTGACAACCACCACCTGATGAGGCCCTGCTCTCCAGGGGCTACACTTTCATGAGCCTACAAAAGTTGGCCCCTTTGGAAGCCCAGAGACTGATCCAGTGCTGACTTCAGGAGCAGGTGCAACTGCCTCAGACCCAGCACAGCTGACTGCCCTCCAGCGAGATCTGCCTGCAAGGACAATGCTGTGCAGAGCTCTCTTTGTAGAAGCAAAGCTGTTTGAGAAAACCCAAATGATTTGATGGCGATGTGGGTGTAGCAGAAGATCTCTTGGTCTTACTTTGAGCACAAAGTTGTCCTCAGCCTGCAGCCGGAGGTCCAGCACAGCCTGCCTCACAAACGACTCAAAATTCAGGTCACGCTTCCGAGGCACATCCAGTGCAGGGAATAGATCCCCAATCAGCCCCATAAACACCGGCACATCATCCGTCACAATCTTGGGGATGCTGAAGTCACGAAGAGAGCGCATCAGAACCTGGTCTTCGGGTCGCTCTGGGTCATCTCGCTTGAGGGAGCCAGCAACAACTAGCACTGACTTAATGGCACGCAAGCCCCAGTCGTAGTGATCCTACACCAGAGGAAGAAAAAAAAAGAGGCATGAGTTTATGCTTAGACAGTACCATGTAGGGTGAAGAACCACCATTCCCAAACTGCCAGACTAGTAAGCAATGAAAATACATCTAAATCTGTTATTTGCATTGTGGCCAGAGACCTTCTCCAGCCTGAGTGACCTGGTTTCCATCTCAGTAGGTGAGATTCCCGTCAGGGACAGTATTAAAGAGTCAAATAATTCAGCTGTTCAGACCATCACATGGGCTCACAGTTGGCAGTAAGACAGCAGCAGGATTTGCACTCCAGAGACCAAAGCAATTTGTTTCACCTAAATCATAAAGCACCTATAGCAAGGCCAGCCAGCCCCCTGCATCTGCAGGAGCCACCAAGGTGAAAGGCTTGTGAGTCCATTATGAGGCCCCAAAGACCCAAGTTTCTCCACCCTGCCCATCACAAGATGACAAGCCTGTTTGGTCTCAGAGGAGGTCCAGGAATAAGGGGTCAGTAAAGACATTGCTGAAAAAGTACCACAAAACGGCATGAGAAGAACTCTCAAGCCAACAAACAACTGTTCATATTTCTGTCCTGTTAACACCCTCCAGAGCACAGCTCGACAGCTGACTGCTCTGTGTGGGAGGCCATGGCTTCCACCAGGCCCCTCAAGGCACAGCACCAAGTTTCTGCGACAGAGCATATCCCACCCAGCCTCATGCTGGCACAGCCAAGATCAGGTTTGTATCATCAGGAACCCTGATTCAGGTCTCCTCTGGACCCAGCTTCGATCTACACAAATAATGACAAGGAAAAATCTGATTTGCTTTGCACTGACAGTAACTCTAACAAGACCTGGAACCAGCCTAAGGCTGAACTCAGAGAGGGACACCATAAACCCTTTGCAGGCAGGAGAATCAATAGGAAGAGACTGGAAAGCAAAAGGTCACTGAATACTACCCCAAACATGGTGTCATTTAAACTCACTGAAAGGTCTCCCATTAATGCAGCTGGTCAAATGCTTTTGTCCCTGCAGATGCTCCAGTAAAGCAGTCTGAAAATTTTATTGCTCCGATGATCACCAACCCTCTCCTCCCCCAGCAGCCAGTGCAAATGCAGCCATTAAATAAAAGCTGTGAAACGTTAGCCATGGAGCTGAGCAGCACAGTGCCATGTTTCTGCTGATTTTGGAGATTCATCATACCACTCAGCCACAGAATCAGGCTCACCTGCTTGGACAGGAGCTCTTTGCAGAGTTGGTAGAGAGTAATGAACTTCCTGGCTAACACCCGGGCCTCGATGAATCCCTCAGCCACCAACATAATTTCACAGATCAGCTCAAAGTCTGGCACAACCATCGCACACGGCCTAAAATGACAGGTGAGGAGGCATTGCAGAACAAGTATTTCTTGACTACAGGTCTTACAGGCAGCGCATTTGCAGCTTCATCTTCTAGGCCTTCTTTTATGAGCCAGGTCACCCTCTGCCTTCCCCACGACAAGGGACAGAGCTCCTTTGCCCTGCCTGTGCGTGCCCAGACCCAGGCCTGTTGTGCAAGGCTTAAACTACCTGCGAATGCCCTATGCAAGTGAATTCCCCAAGGACATGAGGTCGAGCCTGGATGTTCCAAAAGACAGTTTCTGCCAGGTCACAAACCCTGACCTGGACTCACCTGAAGAGAGCTTTTAAATTCTCAGGTAGCTCTGTTCGCCCTGCGTAACCAGGGTTCATGGTGATGAAAATGCCTACTGATGGTACTAAGTTGATGTCTTCTCCAAGAAAATGGAAGGATTTCTTCTTCTCCCGTATTGCATCCTGCACGCTCTTCACCTAGAAATCAAGACAGTACTATAGTATCAGCGTTCACTTATGAAAAACACATCAGACAACGGCGCTTCCTTCGTTACTCTTGGCCTCGTGACAAATGGGGCTAATCACTGTTTTATTTTTTACCGGCAGCATAAAGCTTTATACAGTGTTTGGAGTACATCGGCATGGCAATATCAATTTCCCATCTCAGTCAAACTCTGGCAAAGCAGAAAAAAGAGCTGAAGAGAGTGGAAAGTCAAAATGAAAAGGAGTTGCAAGACTTCACACCTTTGCTCCATGAGACAATGATGAACGTGGGTCAGGAAGAGCAACTCAGGAGCGGGAAATGTCCCCAGCACTGCCTGCATTCACCTTGGCTTTTGACATCACCTGTGGGACACTGCTCAGCACATCTCACAGCAAAAACACCACCAAAGGCTCCACCATCTCTGAACCAGCCAGCCCAGCAGAGGTCTGATGTGTGAGAGAGACACAGGGCAGTACAGGTATCCACAACACAGCCAACACCCAAACGCACTCCCCAAAGTCTATCACAATATGGGCCCATTATTCCCTTTACCCATCTCACCTCTCCCCACACAGCGTTGCTCTTCAGGACATCCCAAAACCCTCCTGTGCCTGCTCCGTTCCCTGACCAGGCCCAGAGAAGGGGTAGCACCTCCCAATAAGCTTGGCCTCAGCTCAGTTGTAAACTGACCACTTGATATCACTTTTAAAGATTTTGGGACATCAGATGTTTGATTTAAAACCAAAACCAGAAGGCAGAAGCTGTAAAACCTCTCCTAACACCTTCACTCACTAATATTATATTGTTTTTTATATTTGCCTGATTGCAGCTTTGTTCTGCTCATTCCTCTCCTTCCGAGGAGTTCACCTCTCTGCAAACAGCACCTCAGCGAGGGGCAAATCTCTCTCTATTCACCGCTCTAACCTCACTACTGTTTGCCATCTCAAAGTAAAGCAATTAATCGAATTTTTCCCTGTAAGGAACCATATCGACATCAGCTGCATGAGTAAGACAGCCAATTAAACATCGCCATGGTAACACTCCTAATAGCAGCCAGGAGACACCATGATGGAATGACGGCCGTGCCGCTTTCTTCAGCTGCCACGCTCCAGCCAGGAGCGAGGGAACCATTAGCAGTTGAGTCATTCCTGGGCTTCTTTTGTTCAGCTTCCCTTTTTATTTCAAGATCCTCAAAGACTTTTTTTCAATGACAACTTTAAACTAGGACCTGACGGAAGAGAAATTGAGAGGGAATGATACATAAACTCTTGTACCTGCCTGGGGCTTCTCTGGGATGCCACATAAGGTACCAATTATGAGTGAAACAGATGAGAAGAATGAGGAGTTCATGGAGGGGTTAAGAACAATGTCTTTGACCGAAACATTTACAGAAGTGTAGAAACTTCTGAGCTTTATATCTTTCTATAACACTGAGCCCAAAAGGGAGTCCAGGAACAATTCAGCACCTCAATCAGATATTAGGATCCTAAAACACGCACTCAGCTGACAGTTGGATCCTGAAGAACTTGGGCACTTTGGCACCTCAGTTTTCTGCACTGAAGCCCCCCAAGGCTTCCCCTGTATAAAATAATGCCAGGTTTCCTCATGGGCTGGTAAGAGGAGGGGAAGGAGGACGCGAAGTGACAGATTATATATATAAGCACGAGAGCACAGGACTTTCTGGCACGACGGGGAGGCCAGTCTCCCTTCCAGCCCTTCTCCAGGGATGCTGCTGCGCTTCACACGAGACTCACCAACACAATGCACTGAGCAGCTGAACTACAGAGGAGATGAGAAACCATTCGCCAGGGGAAACACCCATGCCCAGCTGGGCACCGCTCCAATAGCTCTGTCCCAGGTTTAATCCCACGGTGTCAGGGTACCCTGGGCAAGCGCGTCAGCAAGGGCCGCAGATCTGCCCCAGATTCCAGCTCCCGAGTGTCACCAGCTGACACTGGCTTTTGGGAGCACCACGGGGCTGCACACATTCCTCCAAGGAATGGTGCCAGTTGGCCAGGAATACCTTCCAAAGCCACTTGGCAGAGCTGTCGTTACAGACACCAGAACTAAATCCACAGCCATATAGTTTTGGAGACAGGTTAAGAAAATTAATCCTGAATGTATTCCCATTTCCTGAGTATGACACACAACCTGTGCCTGACCAGGGGTGATAAGGAACCCCCAGAAGTCCAGCGGATCTGCCCCAAACACCCCTCTTCCCCTCTGTGAAAATTATTCCCTACATTGCAGACTGAGCAGCCGCAAGTCAAGGCAGCTTCTCTGTCTTGAAACGATGTGCTGCAATTATCTCACAGCAGATTAATGACACGAGTGCTTTCCTGAGGAGGAACAGGTACAGAGCCATGGTGCGTAGTGGTCCGGGAAAAGATGCTACAAAGAATTGTCTTGGCACAAATGCTGTAACTGGGGCAAGAAAAGTGACAAATATCTTTGCAGCACGTAACTGCGACATCTTGGCAGTGCTGTGATATTCATGTGATTAATCTTGAGATCTAATCCCACACCTGCCTATACACAGAACTGAAACCGGCAATATGCAATTGCCATTTTTACCCTTGCTCCAAAGACTGCAGAACGGCTCTGCTCTGTTTGTATTTATTTATGAGTGTTTCTCCACTCACCTGTACAGCAACCACAGAAAGGACCTCAACTGAGATCCTGTTAAATTCATCAAAACAGCCCCAGGCTCCCGTCTGGGAAAGGCCTTTGTAAATATTCCCACAAGACTGGAAAAACAAAACAAAAACAAAGATTACAAGAGTGAAATCATAAATGGAATCAACTCCAGCAAAAAACTGATTTTATTTCCCAGCCTGTTTATTTATAGCAATTTACAGTCTATTGTGGGTATTTAGAAAAGTGCATGGAAACAGCAGGCACAACTCAATTATAATATTTATAGCTCTGCGCAGCTTGCCACTTTATCTGCTAATTGCACTTTCTCGATATATCTGTGCACCAGTTTCATTTAAAGGTCACTTGTGCTGAATTACTGATGGTCCCGTTTCCTGGGAGAGCCCATAAGCTAAATGAAATATGATCCGAGGCTACCAAAATCACTGTACCGTGCCAGACTGGCAGAGAGCAAGACTCAGCCTCATGATTCAGTGCTCTGTAGCGGCTGAAGGTTCACTATGTTTTGGGTTTATTCTGGGAGAGGATCCTGAGAAAACCAGGACAGGTCCCTCCCCGTGCCAGGGGCTGCCAGGTCGCGAGCACGCCGAGAAGAAACGACCAGGGTCCAACTATCAGCACAGCCTTGGTCTCAACTGAACAGACCAACATTTTTGAAGAATTACACATGAAATCTAACTCCAGAAAGGAAGGGAAATGCATAATGAGGCAGAGAAGATAGTTCGGGTCTCTGCCTCCTGAAGAACCTTGTGCAAATCTTAGAGAAGGAACGGGAGGAGAAGGAAAAGGCATTCAGCTTAAAGGAGTGTAGCAGGGATTTGGAGAGAGGTGATCACAGAATCCCAGCCTGGTGGGGCTGAAGGGACCTCTGCAGATCCCCCAGTCCAAGCCCTGCTCACGCAGGGTCACAGAGCAGATCACACAGGTGGGTCCAGGCGGGTTTCAATGTCTCACAGAAGGAGACTCCACACCCGCTCTGGGCAGCCTGGGCCAGGCTCTGGCACCTCCCAGCAAACAAGTTTCTGCTCATGTTCAGATGGAGCCTCCTGTGTTTCAGTCTGTGCCCGTTGTCCCTCACCCTGGCGTTGGGCACCACTGAACAGAGTCTGGTCCATCCTCTGACACCCACCCTGAGATATTGATCCCATTGATCAGATCCCTCTCAGCTTCTCTTCTCCAGCTCAACAGCTCCAGCTCTCTCAGTCTCTCCTCACAAGAAAGAAGCTCCAGACCCCTCAGCATCTTTGTCGCCCACTGCTGGACTCTGTGCAGTTATTCCTTCTTAAACTGGGGAGCCCAGAACTGGACACAACTCCAGATGTGGCATCACCAGGGCAGAGCAGAGCGGAAGGAACAACCTCCCTTGACCTGCTGGTCATACCTCTCCTAATGCACCCCAGGTACCATTGGATTACTCTCATCCTTCAGGTTTGCTCGGGCCCTGAGCATCCCCAGCCCCATGTGACCGCACTGCAGCCGAGGTGGGAGCCATACCTTGTAGTCCATCTGCTCGGAGCAGTTAAACACGTACACCATGATGCCCAGGGCTCGCCCCAAATCTTTCGTAGTCTCCGTCTTGCCAGTGCCCGCAGGGCCTGCAGGTGCTCCGCTCATGGTCAGGTGCAGTGACTGGGTCAGGGTGATGTAACATCTTTCACAGTGAATGATGAATGAAAAAAGGAAATATGTCCAATAGGTCAACTGTGGGCTGCAGGGCAATAGCACTAGAGCATTGCACTCAGCAGAGCCTCTCCTCTGAAAAGCTGTACGTGAGCAGGGGTCATGTCTGAGCTGAAAGCCTTCTTGGCATTAATTACCACCTCTGCTCAGCTCTGTTTTCTCCAAGAGATACTCATCTTCCACCAAGGTCTGCCCAAACCTCTTCATGTCCAGCTTGTGTTCTCTCTGGATCCTCATACAACTCATGGATATTGGGCACATCTCAGGCAGTATGAGAAAAGGACAGCTTTTCTGGAAGACCTGTCACTGACAGAAACCTGCTCAGGTGGCCTATGAGTGAACCCAACTCAAAGCTGCAGCAAGTCCCAAAGTTTCTCCATCATGTTGATGATGGACACTGGGGTGGTGTCCACATGTGAGTATCTATACTACCTGTATAAGCCACAGAGGTGTAGTCAATATAGCCAACAAAACCTGATGATACCTGGGGGCTTGACGCAGCTGACTAACACAGGTGACTAGAGCCACCTGAGATGCTCTTGGTTGCTGAAATGTCACATAGGGTGGAGAGATATGACAAGGGGTCCATAGGAGACTTTTACACTTCTGGATTGGCAGCTGGAAGCCAGGTGGGACAACACAGAGTATCTCAAGTAACCCTAGGTGTCCCCACTGAGGCAACCAGGTAGATGTCTGCTTCAAGATGGGATGAAAGCTCTCTAGACTCACCAGCTTTATGGACTGTGGACATCTTGTGCACAGGAAGACACCCACAAGTGTTTTAATGTGTGAGCTGAATCCCACCCAGGGATCTGATGTACAAATTCCCCAGAGGGTACCACCAAAAACCAGATAAGAGTTAGAGCTCGACCACTGGAGTGCTGGGACATGGAGACAGAACAAGAGGGATACAGGTGTCTGAACTAAATCCATCTTTGGTTGGCATCTCTCTCTCTACCTGTGTGGCAAAGCCCAGCTATGACATTGTGTCCCAGGGACTTACCTGTCGGTCAGCGGAGCGATCACAAGCCGAGGGGTATTGCCAAGGTATTCATAGGAGTACAGGAACTGGGCGTCACAGATGTTGGCAAAGCAGTGCCGTTCCTCATCTGACCATCTGTGCCGGAGCTGTGACAGCCAAATGAAGGCCTGGGCATTGTCCACCTGCAACACACCCACAAACACCATCACAGGAAGGCCGGGGATGCCAGACACATGCAGCTCGGGGGCCAAAATAGCGACTGCTATAAAATTTTCATGGGGGATGACTGGTCCTCACTGCAAGGCAGGTGTGGTGAGGAAGGCCGCCTCCTTGCAATGCGGTGAGAAATGTCACCTCCCCATCTCCCATCAGTAAAGGGGAGGAACCAAATTAGTGACCACATTGGTGGGAGAGGAAAAAATTAATGGCCAAGAGAAAGAGCCTTACAAAAAGACTCCTGAATAGATTTAAGAAGCAGCAAGTCATGAAGAAGGTCTCATAACGCAACCAGAGTGAGAGAAGGAGCAGAGGCCATCTAGACAAGGAAGAGGTTGCAGACAGCACCAAGGAAACAGACTGGGGACAGGTGGACAAAGACAGGCATGGCCAGCGCTCTCTGCACAACCAGCAGGCAGGTCCAGATGCATCACTTCACCCCAGGCTGGACCGAGGCACCACTGAGCCCAGCTGAGCCTTGAAGACAGAAACCCTGTGAGCAGCCTGGCTGCCTCTGAGATGACACAGATGAGGGAAGAGCCACAACCCAATACATTCAGGGCATCTTCCCACCCACCTGCAAGGCTAAACACTTGGCATGGTGTCAGGGACAGGGGAGTAGTGTGGGAGAGGTGTTGCAGGAGAAGGGAGTCCCACATAAGTCCCTGTGGCCCCACACCAGACAAAGGACGCTACAAAGAACAAAGCTTGAATGCTTTTTCTTACTTTCTAAAGTCAAAACTGAGACTGAGTCCAGCAGCCTCCCAACACACCACCATCATCCACCAGCACATGTCTTGGCACCAGGACGCAGTGCCGCGCTCTCACTCCTGGTGTGAATCTGCAGCAACTACAAGTTGGTGTTGCAGGGCCATGACACAGCACAGCTCTGCAGGCTTACAGGGGCTTTCTGCACACTTACTACAAACATTGTAGAAATAAATTTAGTCATACGTCTCCCACTGAGACCGGCAGTGATCTGAATGGCCAGTGGTTGGGCCCCCTGAAGCCCCCTCTCCAGCACCCACAGAACTGTGCTGAACTGCCAACACCAACCTTCTGTGCTATCATCTTTGCCACCACATCCCGAGCATGCACGTCGATGGTGCAAATGGTCATGATTTTCTGTCTGTCGCCCTTGGAGAGCTGCCCGATCAGCATGGTAACGAGGGTGTTCAGCTGGGTCACTTGCTTCTTGTGATATTCCTTCATCGCATTCTCGTAGCCTTCCTCCACCCTGGCAAAGGCAATCCCAACCTCGGTTGTCCACCAGATCTGGGTGCAGCAAAGCGCCACCTAGGGAAATAGGCTGGTTCAGTATCAGGGAAAATACCAAAGCTTCCTTATGTTCAAGAGTGTCGGATCCACAGGGAGATCAAGGATGAAACATCCGTGACATGAAATTAAGTATTTTTTCATACAGTAGTCACAGCAGACAGTACAACAAGGATCTGCTCCATGACATTCATTTAAAACACCATATCAGTGATAGACACATTTAGCAGCTAGTTATAAGTAAATCAGCACCTTTCACATGCCTGACACAGCAGAGGAGGAAGAGTTGGAGACCACGAGGTTGTCAGAGGTGCATCTGAGGGGCTCTTCGCTCTTATCAGGCCTCACCACTTTGCCTTCCTGCTGCACCTCTCACTGCTCTGGCTGTACAGACTGCACTGCCCAAGCCCCTGGGCTCTGTCACCCAACCAAGAGCCCCAACCAGAGCATGGAGCTCAGCCTGAAAACTCCATCAGGAGACCGCCAGGATAAAGGACAACTCATCCTCCCTCTCTCCTGGATAGCAAGGTGAAGGCCAGAAACATGCCTGTCCACAGCTGCTGAAAGAAGGGAAGGGCAGGACTGATGGGGAACCCAAGAGCTACCTTTCCACGAGCCAGCCTGAGTGGTGATAAGAAGCAGTGGCAGATACCTGGGCAGGATAGTCAAAGAGCCATTGTTCCCTTGGTTTTTCCTCATAAGCCATGACGGCTTCTGTCATCTCATCTCTCACAGTAGCCCTCATGCTGTCTAGTACATGACTGAGCCAGACTTCAACCTGGAAAAGAGATTAAATCCCAGTAACACATTTGCTCTTCTTAAGTGCCTTTGGTAATTAGTGAAGATAGGAAATGAGGCAAGCATCTCAGTTCTCTTTAGACTGGACATGAGGGAAAGGTTCTTCACCCAGAGGTGCTGGACACTGAACAGGCTCCCAGGGAGGTGTCACAGCCCCAGCCTGACAGTGTTCAAGGAGAGACTGGGCAACGTCCTCAGACACACGGGGTGAGCTGTGGGGTTGTCACTGCAGGGACAGGACTTGGACTCCATGATCCTGGTGGGTCCCTTCCAGCTCAGGACATTCTATGAGTTAACCAAACCTCACAGCCTCCTTCAGACTGGGTAGATTTGGCTAATTCTGGTACTGTAGGATTAGCATCTACTTCCAGACACCAAGAACAGAAGACAGATTTTTTTCTTGAACTCTAGCTACAGGAGGAACCAAAATGAACTCCGTCAATGAATAATTTGGTCAGGTGTGTTCCACCTCCAGGCCATGACAGAATCCCTGGTGGGATGTGGGCAGTCTGCCAGCAGCAGAAGAAAGATGCTGCCAAACTTGGGAACACAATTCCTGCTGAATTTCATATTTCACAGGCAAAGCCCTCAACAAGAAGACAGACTGAACGCAGCAAGCTCCATTGCTGGGGAGCTCAGCAGCCGGTATTACGTACTTTAGCTTCCTGTAATAGACCATGCAGAAAGGTGAAACTACCAGGATAGATAAGCTGAGCAGTAGCTTGATTCTTACATTTCATACTTTCACTCGTGGTATGAAATAATGAAGACTTGAGAAACAGGTAAAAGGCCTTCTCCTGCCAAACACACCCGTGCAGAGGTACTATGGAATAGCTTAGTCTCTTTTCAGTCTGCATCCCCTCCCTCACCGAGGATATTTGTAGCAAGCTTTAAGACTAACCTTCAAAAGGTCTTAGAAAAAATCAAATTGAAAACCTAGTCAGAAAAACGGCACAGCTCTTTCTCTCACAGTGGACTGCGACATCCACGTCCCCCCTTAGTGAGGACCTATCCAGAGTGACACGAAAGGTTGTGGTGTAAGGAGGTACTAAATCACCACCTCTTCCAGCTTTTCTCATGCACCAAGGGAGAGCAGTGAAGCTCTATGACGTCTTGGCAAGGGATCTCACACGAGGGGCAGGGGAGCAGACTCCACCGGACAGTTTTGATAGACAAGGACTTCCCTCTCACCTGCCCACTGCAGTCCCAGGGCTCGCTGAAGCTGACGTACTCCTCCTCTCTACTGTACATTCCCAGGCCAACCTTGGTTGGCTTTTGCTCAGAGTCCAGCTGGAATTTCATCCTGGCCAAGCTGTCAAAGAGTTTGGAAAGATGACGTTGCACCTGCAAAACGGGTTGTGTAAATAAAGCAACCGAGATAGGACGAGCGGAATGAAGATCACTATACATGTCACAAGCAAAATCATGTTAACAAAATATCTTGGATAGTTAGGTAGCACCACATCTTCTCAAATGTGGCCAACATACTGCCAACAAAAGCCTCTTGCTGTCTCTTGTAATACTTCCACCTATTTCTACGTAATTTAGAAAACAGACATGCCTTAATAAATCATGTTTCTCCATTGGGAAATCTTCCATACAGAGCAAAAGCATAGAAAACATTGAAACACCTCATGACTCCTACCCCAAATTTCCCTACATGTAGTGATGAGAAGTCTGTAGCCATTTCTCCACCTCATCCTATTCTCAGCACAACGTGGAGTTTTCTTCACTATGAACTTTCCTGTTTTTCCACTACTAGAAACTGATTTTGTGCTAGTGAAATATCCTAAATTCTCTTTCATGGAGAAGAAAGATCTTTATTTCTGCCTAAGACCTATGATAAACAGCCCAGACCTCCTATAGAACAACCATGTTCACCAAAAGCACTCTTCCAGAAGGAAAAGAATAATTCAGTTCTTTCCTGTTCACCTCCATCTGAGTCTGCAAAGCCAACAGGGAGATGCTGTGGGCTCTCAACATCAGCATCTGCCTGCTGGGAGCTGAGCAGGTCACCAGCACTTCTTCCAGACCACTGCGTAACACACAACTGCATCACTGCGCGCCCCACGCCAATGAAGGTGAGATTCTCCTAGGATTGACGTCCCCACAGAAAGGGGAAGCTCCCAAAGCAGTCCCAGACAGGAGCTGCCTCTCTCAATTACAGCAGAGAGGTAGAAAAACTCCCATAGGGGAGATGAGAAATGAGGGAAAGGGACCTGGGGGTCCTGGGGACAGCAGGGTGACCATGAGCCAGCACTGGGCCCTTGTGGCCAGGAAGCCAATGGGACCTGGGGTGGGTTAGAAGGGGGTGGTCAGTAGGTCAGAGAGGTTCTCCTGCCCCTCTGCTCTGCCCTGGTGAGACCACACCTGGAATATTGTGACCAGTTGTGGCCCCTCAGTTCCAGAAGGACAGGGAACTGCTGGAGAGAGTCCAGCGCAGCCACCAAGATGCTGAAGGGAGTGGAGCATCTCCCGTGTGAGGAAAGGCTGAGGGAGCTGGGGCTCTGGAGCTGGAGAAGAGGAGACTGAGGGGGGACTCATTCATGTTTACAGATATATAAAGGGGGAGTGTCAGGAGGATGGAGCCAGGCTCTCCTCGGTGACAACCAGTGATAGGACAAGGGGGAATGGGTTCAAACTGGAACACAGGAGGTTTCACTTAAATTTGAGAAGAAACTTCTTCTCAGTGAGGGTGGCAGAGCCTGGCCCAGGCTGCCCAGGGAGGTTGTGGAGTCTCCTTCTCTGCAGACATTCAAACCCGCCTGGACCCCTTCCTGTGGAACCTCAGCTGGGTGTTCCTGCTCCATGGGGGGATTGCACTGGATGAGCTTTCCAGGTCCCTTCCAACCCTGACATTCTGGGATTCTGCGTGAGATGCCCAATGCTCTGATGCTTTCAGAGAAGGAAGGGTGGAGGTGGATTTGTCCATCTAATTCTGACTCACTGACTCACAAAGAACTACAACCCTCCCTCTCATGAGCTGTGCTGCAAGTGGACGCAGCTTCTCACACACATACAAGCAGGGCCAAACCCTGGGAGGTGCTAAGTGACTCTGAGAAGCACAGGGCACTCAGCATCCCCCCAGATCACAGAATCATTTTGGGTGGAAGAAACCCTCAGGATCAAGTCCAGCCATACCCTAGCTCTGGCACTAATCCATGTCCCTAAGAACCTCGTCTAAATGTCTTTTAAACCCCTCCAGGGATGGTGACTCCAGCACTGCCCTGGGCAGCCTGTTCCCATGCCCCACAGCCCTTTCTGGGAAGAATTTTTTTACAATATCCAATCTGAACCTCCCCTGGCACAACTTGAGGCCATTAAGCGTATCTTGAGGCCATAAGCTTATCTCTTTTCAAACCGTAAGTAAACCGTAGAAACTTTTTCTTACATGTAGAAGCTTCTGGTCACAAATCCCCAGCTGCCCCTTCCCAGACCCTGTCCAGTCTGGAGGGTTCGGACACAACCCCAGCACTTGCTGCGATCCTGCTGCCAGAGCCCGAACGCACCTGAATCTGCACAAGTTCAGCACCCAGTTCACGAGGATAATGTCATTGTGTATTTAATGCTCCTTTAGGAATCATCAGACTTTGAAACTACATTGGGAAGGCTGAGAGTGTATCTATGTATGATACTGCTTGACATTTACTTTGATTTTACTGCAAATACTTTTGAATAACAGGAAACACCAGGAATTTCTTCTTACTCAACAGAGCATTTCAACACAGTATCTTTGCTTCCTGTGTTTTTTTTTTCCTCTTCATTTTAAATATCAATCAACTATGTATTTATGATACTCTGTGGGCTGAAATCACCCAGCAGCAGACACAGATAGAAGCAGCGTTAAAGGTTAGAGGGAAACAACAGCATTTCCAAATACACATGCAAACCTGCTCCATTCCTGTGCTCACATCAATACTGAAAATGGTGGAAAGCCTGAAGAAAGTGAAAATACTCGCTACCAAAAGACAGAATTAGGACTTTGTTCATCATCCAACACTCGCCTTCTGCTGTGAACGTTTTGACTGGTTTTATGCACCAACCTCTGAATAAAAGATGCGTCCCAAACAAGGCCAAGCAGAGCTGTGCAGGGGTGGGTGGCAACCCAAGGAAGTCCTGCCTTGGCCACAGCCACTGTCTGACCACCAGCTGTCTTACCTCTTCCAGGCTGTGTTCTGCTCTTCCCCTGTAAACAGGCCATCCCAAAGACCTTTGCATGGGGGAAGGAAGAAGTGGCTGACTAGCAGATGTCTCCTCTGCCTAAAAACAGAGACGTCTCCAAGCCCTCGGTTGTCAACACTGTCACATTTGAATGATCGGTCTGTGGCTCTTTCAACAACAGATGCTGTTTGCTGGCATCCCAGCTTGGGGAATCAAGCTCAGCAACAAGTTTTGGTTGAGATCCTCAAGAAATGGTTTCCCCCAACCTCACTGTATCCCAGCAGAAACAAACCCACTGTTTTTATGGTATCAAGAACATAGCTCTGCTCTGTGCAGTGCTTTCAGAACCATCTGCAAGCATCACCAGGGACAGATGGGACAACATACAGTGTGTGCATTGCCTTTCAGAGACGACAGATGAAGGCCAGCAGTGAAAGAGTTATTGTTAATCCAAGTGAGGGTGGGAGAAAAGGCACTCAAGAAAGGATAAGCTACAGCTGAGTCCCTAGACAGCATCTTCCACCCTGACATTACTGACAGCTGGAAAATGTGAAGGTGACACAGTGCAAGGCTTACCAGCTGTGGGTTGGTGCCATTGGAAAGAATATCCAATAAATCTGCTGAAGAAACAAAGTAAAATCTGGGAAAGGCCAATCTTTTCATGTCCAAATATTCAGCCAAAGCCTTCTCACACAGGGACAACCTGGGGAGAAGAGCAGAAAAATAGAGCCCAGGACAGGCGGGTGAATATCCTTTAATGTGTCGTGCTACAGTTTGGGTTATCGAGCAGATTCTCCCCTCCCATGGGGAAATGCCAGACATGAGCTGAGCCTGCAGGCTGGTCCTTTACAGCATTTTCCAAATAGATAACAAAGCACATAGTAACTCATAGATCTCTCTCCACTCCCAAGGGTCAAACAGACAAAGAGTCAGAGAATCCTCACCAAAAAGCAGAAACACAGGTGGAAGAAGAGGCTAGAAAGGCTTTGCAGTCTGACTTACTGTTTTAGACAAGCTCTCAACTGCCACAGGTGATTTCACACTAGGATGAAAGTTTCCAAAACTGCTTTTATTCTAATGAGCACATTTTAAAGTCTGATTCAAACCTACTCAGCTTTTTGTGCTTGTGAAGCCTGAAAAGAAACTTGTTTGCTCCGTTCTAAAATGAATCTCTCAGTGTTTACATGTTAAACTGCTGCTGAGCTTTCAAAGTTCATAAATAACATGCAGTTAGTCCTCTGTGGGGAACACGGGCCTTATCTGTTTAGGAAGTAAAATTAGATCTCTATTTTAAATGGATAGTTATTACTGACACAACAGCTATCACGTTAACTTGTTAGGTGTGTTCCAGGTAGAGTAGCTCATATGTTAGGTGAGAACTGTATCCATCTCTGGACATTAAGGTCTTTCTCAGGGAGTTTAGTTATACCATCTGTGAAGGGTACACACACAAAGATAATTTTGTTAATTAAAGCACATGGGATCAGCTCTGCTGCAGATATCCCTGCTTGGACTGCTAAATAGATATTTAAGACACCAAATTTGGGGTGGCAGTGAGGCCACATGTTATTAAAACCAACTGAGTGCCTAGCTTTGTATGTGTGCAAATCAATATTCAAGATAAGAGTTTGCACATACGCAAAGCCAGAATCCACCTTGGGGGCTTCAGGGTGATGGATCATGAATAAAAAGACTCAATGTGTGAATGCAAAGAACGCACAGTCCAGAAGGAAAGCCTTGGAGCACAGGTTAAACCAACTTATTAGAGCTGATCCCAGTCTCTGACAAAATCCTGGGACTGAAGTTGTACCTACCTACTCTGAATGTCCTCCAGTTGTTGGGACAGACCTGGTTTATTGGTGGCCTCAACCACATTTGGGGTTTTCTGAGTTTCATAGGCCAGTTCTTTAAAGTCCACATCAATCCCTTCAAAGCGTTTGGAGTCCTAAAAAGCAACACAAACATGTTCATGGTAAAACATGGATTTTGTGCTAAAGGTCTCCATCCTCTGGGTGCTGTCTTTGGGTTGAGGGGAAAACCTTCTGTCCAGTGCAGACAGGGACCCCTCCACCATTCCAGAATGGCTCTTCCACTGACTTGCCTGAAACTAGTCTGCAAACAGGCACTTGCCTTCTTGTCACTGTATCCCAAAGGGGTTGTGGATAAAGTGCTCCATGCAGGAGGCAATGTCTAGGACCAACCATTTTCATGGGATTTAATTCCCCTTGGAAAACCTCATAAATCTCTCTCTCCCATGTCCAGGTGAAGTACCAAGTTTCCCTGGCTGCAGCAGCAGGAGATGCTCCCACACCGTGGAAAGGCTCCCAGCCTCATGTGAGTGCACTCCTCCCCTCCTGCTACAGCACAGGAATCCCAACACCCATCCACAAAACGGGTATGATGACTCTTGTAGAGGAGAGCCCTTCCTTGCCTTCAATGAGGGTATGGAAACCCCACGTCAGCACCGGAGGCCCACATCAACAATTATGCTCCATATCTAACAGGGACTCTGAATTTCTGGAGCTAAACACTGAAGAATAAAGCAAGCTATGTTCAAAACATCTCTGCTCCTCCCTTCTTCCCAGGTCAGGCCTCCTAAGTGAGGCGGGACACTGAACAAGTGTTCCAAGCAGTCCAGGTAACACTTCCACGCTACCCTGTGTTCAGCCCCAGGAGCAAGGCTCCATCTGGAAGGTTGAGCCCTCCCTACACTCACGCCACAGATCCAGCTCCAGGTGAGCATCCCACAGCCTGTCAGCACATCCCCCCAGCCCTGGATGCATCCTGAGGGTGCTCAGCTACAGAGACTTTGAGCTTCAGTCTTTCTTTTACGGAAGAGAAGCTGCTGACTGAGCCACCTGTGTCCCTGGAGCCAAGAGGGCCCCGTGTCCTGGTGCATCCAGCACAGCACGGCCAGCCGGGCAGGGAGGGGATTGTCCCGCTCTGCTCTGTGCTGGGGCGGCCTCACCTGGAGCATTCACTGTGTGCAGGGCTGGGGACACAGGAGAAAAGGAGATAAAGCTACTGGAGGGTGTCCAGAGGAGGGACATGAACTTGGTGAAGGGTTCGGAGGGGAAACCGTATGAGGAGCGGCTGAAGTCCCTGGGTTTGCTCAGCTGGAGCAGAGGAGACTGAGGGCAGAGCTCATGGGGCTGCAGGTTCCTCAGCAGGAGCAGGAGGGGCAGGGCTGAGCTCTTCTCTGTGACAGTGACAGAACCCCAGGGAATGGCAGAAGATGTGCCAGGGAGGGTCAGTGGGACATGAGGAAAAGGTTCTTCACCCAGAGGTGCTGGACACTGAACAGGCTCCCAGGGAGGGGTCACAGCCCCAACCTGACAGTGTTCAAGGAGAGACTGGACAACGTCCTCAGACACATGGGGTGAATTGTGGGGTGTCCTGTGCAGGGACAGGAGTTGGACTTGACAATCCTGATGGGTCCTTCCAAGTCAGGACATCCTATGGTTCTATGGTTCATACCACTGCCAGACAGCTACTGAGATGCAGACAGCTGCCCAGCAGGATGCAAATGTAAATCATGATGCAATTTCATACATGACATTAGATAGCTCCTGGATATTAAGAGCTTGCTGGCACATGGTACAGCCTCAGGGCACTGGTTATCAGCACCTGTATATATTGCCCAGTGAGCGAGGTGTGCCCAGAATCATAGAATCATTTAGCTGGAGGAGACCATTGAGATCACTGAGTCCAACCATAACCTAAATCTAGTACTAAACCATGTTCCTCATCTATACATCTTCCAGGGATGGTGACTCCAGCACTGCCCTGGGCAGCCTGTTCCAATGCCCCACAGCCCTTTGGGGAAGAAATTGTTCCCCAGATCCAACCTCAGCCTCCCCTGGCGCAACTTGAGGCCGTTTCCTCTGCTCCTGGCGCTTGTTCCTGGGGAGCAGAGCCCGACCCCCCTGGCTCCAAGCTCCTTTCAGGCAGTGCAGAGATCAGAAGGTCTCCCCTCAGCTCCTGTTCTCCAGCTGAACCCCCCAGGTCCCTCAGCCGCTCCCATCACACTTGTGCTCCAGCCCCTCACCAGCTCCATTCCCTTCTCTCAACTTGCTCCAGCACCACAAGGGCTTTCTTGGTGTGAGGGGCCAAAAACTGCCCCCAGGACACTCAGCACAGCGTGCTCTCTGAAGCAGATGGAGGAACAGTCCAAGCAGAGCAGAGTGCAGGGTTGGAGACAGAACAGTGTGTTGTCCAGGGGTCAATGGGCTGCGCACATCCCCTCGTGGGTGTTCGTCCCACAGTGGTGCTGTCAGCGATGCTGCTCGTGAACAGGGACGGGGGTCACACAGCCAACTGTGGGTCACTCGTGAGTGAAAGGCAGGTTCCTCCACAGGGCTGCGAGTGGTCCAGCGGGGCCAGGAACAAGCTTGGAAGATTTTCTAAATAATCAAGAGAATAGGGAATAAGACTGGAAGCTGGACTCAAAGACAGCCCTGAGGAGGTCACAACCCTGAGGAGGGCATCAGTGACAACTCTGCTCAATTTTCTGAAGCTGAAGTGGGAGAAGAGCTGCTCTCCCGCTGCACCAGCACTGGAGGCAGGGAAGCGGATACTGCAAAGCTGCCTGGTCCAGCTCTGATTTGACAATTTGCCCCATCTGAGTAATTATCTCCGTCTTCTCCCCTCCAAGGAAAGAGGGAACATGCCTGTATCACTGAAGGAAGCCAGCAGCCTCCTGCTCAGCCTCCAGGAACTCTGCATCTGCTGTGCAATGGTGGAGGGGAGGAAAAACAGTTTCTCAGCAGGGTTCAGGCACAACCAACAGTACAAAAACATCCTGGGGCAACACTGGGGAAACTGCTGTAGCATTAAGGGAGCCTCCAAGAAAGCAATGCAGCAAGAGAACAGTCCTGCTTGGGGGAACACGGCAATATAGACAACCTTCTTCTGTGTAATGGAGGCTCTTCTTCAACGCTTTCCACACAGGAAAAATAGGATTTGGGATTTCATACCTTAGGAAGCTGTGCCCGTATATCTTCTGAGCCTATGAATATGCTCTCCAAGTGAGACCACGTACGCTGCACTTCGAACCAGAGAGAAATGACGGAATCTGTTGTGGACAGCTTCCTCTGCCATATGGACACTTCCTCCAAGAAGAAAGCAATACATTTGGATGTCATTAAATTCTGCAGCTGCACCTGGTTGTCTTCTAAAGTTTCTATGAGTTCCTCGTCTGACTTCAGCAACGGGATGTTCGTCCGGGGGTGAGGCTCATACTGAAACTCCATGGTGCTCCAAGTCATTTTTAGCTCCTTCAGGACTTTCTCCATACTCATTTCTCGTACCGCTTTGTCCACAATGCCACGAACCTCATCCTCAAAGTTATGGAGGTTGAGCTTCAGGAGGTCAGCCAGCGTGGTGTCCGAGTCCATCACAAACCTCACACCCGTCACCTGCATCAGCTGATTCCAGTGCCTTTCCCTAATGGCGCGATTTTGAAGTTCTGCCACAGCTTTCAGGGCCGTCAGCATGTTCTTCACCTTGCTGTCCAGCCCAGTGAAAGCATCCCACGCCCTCACCTCCTTATCCAAATTCCAAATCTCTCTTGCAAACTTTTTACACTCCAGATCCATGTTTTCCACGTTAATATCCGCCCATTTGGTGGTCTGCCAGTCATCAAGGCAAGTGCCCACAAGGGAGATCATAGCCCAGAGCTCTTTGAGAAGACACAGCTCCTTTCGGCACTGCTTCAGTTGTTTATAGCCTGGCACTATGACTTCAAACAGACCAGCTGATTCATAAATCGAGGTCATGGCTGACTCCATTTGTTTAATCTCAATGTGCTTTGTATCCAGCAGTTGATAAGGCTTTTTGGTGTCAAACCTAGAAAGAAATGTTTATTCTTCATAAGTGATATTGTAACAACTTCTAAAGAAAACATAAAACAAATGGTGCCTCTGAGACACAAAGCAGACATGATACATCTATAGTACCCATTGATGGTGCAGCCACATGGCACTGCTGACAACCCCTTTAAGCAATATTGTGCACTCAGCATCCAGATTGAATCTCTTGCTAACACCTTACAGTGTTTGCAGGGACAAAACACCCAGGGCATAACAGATACAACACCGTGAGCAGGTAGGAAATGTATGCAAGGGTTCAAGAACACATCCTCAGGACACTCCGAGATGATCCCATGAAGCTTTTCTTCCTCAGGGCTTCTCTGATGTTATAATTTCACTGTACCTGAATGGTGCTTCTTTCCGAAATCGCTCTCTGAATCTGTGTTGCTCAACATCAAACGCCGCACAGCTCTTGCGCACAACTGTCATTTCGTTCGCCTGCAGAGGAGCCACATGCTGCTTCACAGCTATCGCCAGCTTCTTTATATTGTTCCATTTTTCTGGCAGCTCCTGCAAGCAAAATTTAAATGACGGTAGGCAGTATTTGCTATTTGATATAAGATGTGACTGATCTGTTTATGGACAATCACAGAACAGGAAAAGCAGCAGATTCCATGCCTAAAACTGCAAGGAAGTTTTGTTGTGATGCAAAAGCTAAACACAATTTGGGATAAAACTTATCAGTTATCCACAATTTTGAAGACGAATGAAGACTGAGACTTTAAAACTGACTGCTCTGATTGCAAAAACATGTTAAATAACTTCAGAAGAAGGGTCCCAGACCAGATCCTGGGCTCCCAGGATGGCTCAGTGGTTGAGAGAGCACAGTTCTCCTGACACCGAGCCCAGCGGGACCCAGAGCTGGCTGGAGGCAGGAGGGTGGGCTGAGGATGCAAGTTCATCAGATCGTCCGGCTTCCCAGAGCTAATTAAGAAACAGAGCCTGGGAAATTTCCAGCCAGCTCTTAGAGCAGAAGATATTATGCCAGAAGGACTTCTACAGAGCTTTCTGGGGCAAATCCCTCCAGCCTGCCTGTATAATATTAGTACTAAATAAGACAGTTTCTTTCTCAGGACTGCATCCAAGCTGCTGGTGCACAGCACTGCTAACAATCCACCCTTTGCACCTGGGATTTTATTTAGAAAGAGATTTGATTTCTTCTCTTCTCACTAGACTTCTCGAGCCAAATCCTCACCCCAGACAGTGACACCAGCCAGGGCTCTGCTGTCCTCAAGTCCCACAGCTTTGCTCTCCCACTTCCCCAGGTACTGTGCCAGCCTACAGGAAAGACTTTGGGCTTCTTTTCATCCCAGTGCACATAGTTGAGAAGACTAATGGAGATGCACCAACACTATGCAAAGAAGCGAAATAACCTGGAGGCAGCAGAGGCGGCCAGAGCAGGGCCAGTCCCTCCTGAGGGGTCTCTTTCTGGCACTTCATGTTCCAGTCTCTGTAGAAATCACTATCCATGACCATAGCAGGGCACACATGGAGCTGCTTCCTTGTCCTTCTCATACAAACTATCAGCTCCAGCCCATCCATCTTCATGGCCATGGAGGGAGCGGTACCTGGAGGAACTTACTTTGGTTTTCCTACTGTGTACAGCAGTGAATGAATTATTCAACTATGTGTTGCTGTCACTTGCCAGAAAGAACGAAACTGTTTTGTTATCTCCTCCATCTGAATGGCTGCCCTGCATACCTCATTTCTTCTGTCAGAAAAATAAATCAGTTGTTCAAATCTACACGCACAAACAGGCACCAAGCAAGCAGCTCTTGGGCAGAGGAATCAGCAGAGCTGGGTTCCCCATAGCACCATTTTTTATGCTGAACTGAAGCTGCTGTAGCAGCCAAAACGTTCATTTAATGCAGCTCTTCTGTTTTTCAGGGTGTCTGTAGGAATCCAGTTATCTTTAGGACCCTTACCCGTGTCAGATTTGGTGATACAACCATCCGTGGATCACGGCTGCACCAGCAGAAAACTGGGGGATTGCTAAACCCCGCTCAGGTCCCATCCAAGCCTGCAGCAGAGGGAGGAACTTCTCCCCAAAAAGCTCTGCCTTAAACCTGGTGTCCTACACAGAGCCCTCTGCACACAACGCCCCGTGACTAAGGGGTATCCATCAGTATGCAGCCACACGCTCCTCCACCGTAACATGGTGACTGCTGCCAGTTCCCCAAGGCTGGCTGGGCATCCCACAGGCTTTTCCAGCCTTCACCTCATGGTCCCCTGTCCAGAAATGAGAAGAATTCCCCAAAGAAAAATTGATTCATCAGGGCCAGATGTGGAAAGGTGCTGAAATACCTTCATAACGTGCTCCCAGTGATGTCCTTTGGGTCAAGCAGATTGGGTGTTATAGACCTAGTGGAGGACTGAAGTCCTATGAGAAGGCGACTCCTCTGCCAACATTATCCTTCCCATCTCCACAGTTGCCAAGAACTGGCTTATTTAAAAATAATTATAATTCAAACTAATTAACAGATGTATTTGAAAATGCATTAATTTTTTTCAAGAGTAATCGCTGAGAGTTGGAGCAGGCAATTCTATGTTTTTCATACATAACAAAAGGCTTAATCTCTGCTTTAAAAGAAAAACCTCAATATAACTCCAAAATTTAGAGCTATTAAGGCACATCCCACAATAGTAAAATACTATCCACTGAGGCCCTCTAATGACAGGGAGTGGGGCTTTAAATATTCCTGCAATGCTCTTAAGCTCATACTCTTTGACGCTGGCTACTTGGCAAACCGCCGTGTCCACCGCAGCTTTTCACCCACCTCCAGTTGCTTATAGACTTCCTCCGGCAGCTCTTGCTCATACGTCTTCAGCAGTTCGACGGTTTGCTTCAGGGGCTCGAACATGGCATCGGTGACACTGTGCCTTTCCTTAACGGCCAGGAGATGCCCCATGATCTCCACCAAACCATCATAATCGCCTTTTTCAACCTTTTTGCTCAAACCTTTGTCAGCAGTTTTTATGAACTCGTCCAGGTCAGACAAGCTGTAGAACACAAAACAGGAAAGCACCAAATGAGAGCAGTTCCTACCGGAATCATCCAGGCAGCTGGACTGGCACGGAGAGGGAAAGGCCTGGCTAACTCTGCCCATCACATGGCAACATGCTGAGGGCATCAGAACCACAGTTCATGCTCACAGGGATCCATAGATGTGGTACAGCTTCCTGTGAGGAACGGATAAATGGGTTGGGACTTCACAGGTTGGAGAAAAGGCATTTGAGGAGCACAAGTCTTACGAGGAGCAGCTGAGGGAGCTGGGGCTGTTCAGCCTGCAGAACAGGAGATGAGGGGAGACCTGATCTCTGCAACTGTCTGAAAGGAGGTTGGAGCATGGAGGGGGTTGGTCTCTTCTCTCAGGTAGCAAGTGATAAGATAAAATGGCCTCAGATTTCTCCAGGGGAGGTTCAGATTGGGTATTAGGAAAAAAATTATTCACAGAAATGGCTGTCGGGCCTTGGAACAGGCTGCCCTGGGCAGTGGTGGAGTCACCATCCCTGGAGGGGTTGGATAGACATATAGATGAGGTTCTCAGGGACATGGGGTAGTGCCAGAGTTAGGTTATGGTTGGACTCTGTGATCTTGATGGTCTCTTCCAACCAAACAGATTCTATGACTCTATCCTATGATTCTATAAGGGAGACCTGTGAGCTCGGGTCTGTGGTCTGAAGAGAGTGAATTTGAAAGGACAGTTTTCATGTCATCTCTTCCAATACAAGAATTCAACAAATGAACCTGGTAGGTTGTAAAGCTACAACAAACAGGGATTCTTCTTCGCACGCTGCCTTATTTCAGAGGGTAAGTCTCTGCTGCAGAAGGATGCAGATGTTAAAAATTCACAGCGGTTCAGAAAAGCAACCGAACATTTGTGGGAGAAAAAAAAATCCATCCAGGTCTTTAGATACAAAGGTACAACCCATGACTCTCAAAGTCCTCAGGTATGAATGGTTAGAGACAAGGAGACTATTTGGGGGAAGTTTCCCTACCTGCTTCTTGATCTCACCAGCTGCTGGACACTGTTAGCAGAGCTTGATGGGCTCCTGGATCTTTGGTCCTTTCCATTCTTCCCTTCTCAAAACGCTTACTTTTGAAGTGCCCGCTTAAATTCTGTGGATGCTGCTGGACCAAAACATAGCCCTAAACACTTCACCTATTAAAGACTAAACTGCTGAGTCAGGAGCTCTTAATAAGAACTCCTAAATGCCTGTTCTAACCTATGCAAAAACCTCTTTGCACAGGAATTATCGTGCTGAAAAGAACACAAGAGATCACAGCAGCCACCACACGCAGCAGCCTTCACTAGTACATATGTCTGTAAATATTTCTTCGTAAGCATCCAAGCCCTGTGGCATCCTTCAGCTGCTACTACTCAAATAAATCACCTAACACATCATCCTGCAGAGACCAGGCGGCTGAGCAGCTATTCAGAGCAGGGAACACATGTTCATTCAAAACTTACATCCAAAGCTCCTCCTTTTTGTAACCTTGAAACTGCCTCCCCATGACTGCTCATGCCAGGCAACCCAAATTACTTTTTTTACAAAGAGTGCACTCAAAAGAGCACTGCATTTAGAAACGGAGCAAGTATCTCATGGCATTAATGCAGCTTTACTGATGGCAAATTCAACAAAATAAGCATAGAGCCCTAGAAGAGATTAGATTAGTTGGACCAGGATGAACAGACAAACAGACATCCTGTCCAACACCACACAGTAGGTCGTAGGAGCATCAGCTCGCAGGATGTCGATGGTACCGAGTTCGTGGAACTGTTTGCACTTTACACACTCAGCTGGACCAGCTGCTCCCAGCAGAGACGAGGGGATGAAAGTTAGCAGAGATGCGATGGAGCTGGCAGGGGGTGTGTGCCCCCTCCTCTTGCTCCTGTATTAGCCTTTTGCTTATCAGTGTGAAATGATAAAGCCCAGCCAACACAAGAGAAACCCACTTTGGTTCTGGGAAGAAGAGGTAGAACGGTTCCTACCTGTGCATGACGTGGTCCATGAGATGCTGCTTGAACACCAAGCTCCACCGTTTAATCACATTCAGCAGAGACGCTTTGAAAGGCCGAGCATCAACTTTCATCCAACTCTGGAAAATGCTGATGGGCTCGATGCGATTCACCTCCTCATAGATCTTCTCGTAGGAGTCAATCTGCTCTCGGAACTGCTGCAGCGTGGGAGGTGACTCAGGGACCCCGTTCTCTGCATGGGCCTCGATTTCTGCCGCAGTGAGAATGTGCCCGTAGAGGAGGAACTGGCGGAAGAACTCCTTTCTGTCCTCCCCGTACAGGTAGGAGTAGTGGTCGAAGGCACTGCGGTAATCACAGCAGGCCGCCATCACGGCCTGCACACGCCCCATCAGCTCATGGCGCATGTCGGCCAGGTCAGCCATGTCCTCCATGTCAGCCTGGAGAGAAGAGGAGAGGAGCTCGCAGTGATGCGGGGGCAGCGTGGCACCTCCTCACTGCCACACAGCGTGAGGGAGCTCCACAGCCACGGACCTGGTAGTGGAGGAAGCCGCTGTGCTCAGCCAGCCTGGGCACCAGCGATGAGATCCGGTAGATGTCGTTGAGAAGACCTTCCACCACGTCGTAGAAGCCATCGTTTGTGCCAGGGTCCAAGGAGGGTTGACATATCAAATCTGGGATCACCAAATCCAGCTGCACCTCAAACAGGGGAGGAAGCCCTGCCTTGGGATCTGGTAGGGAAGAACAGAGGTGCCAGGTTATTTTTGAAGGGGAGAAAAGTGATCTAGAGCCACCACTAACATCCCACCACAAGACACACACATGCCCCACAGGGACACCAGGCAGGTGGGACACCCACTCGCTGGGTCCAGTGACATTGTGTCTGCATACAACGCAGAGGGGAGGCTGCCAAACCAGCTGGTGTTCTGGTACCCACAGGAGATACTGGAGAACAGATGAGACACAAGTGATTTAAGGACCGGAAAAATGCTGTGGAGGGAAGCCTTAAAGAGACCAGGCTCTTCAGCTAATCAAAAGGGAGTCTGAGAGCTGAACAATTACAGCGCATAAGTACTTAAAGAGGAGAAAAACAACAGGAACCAAGAGGCTCTTTAATTTAGTGGAGAAAGGCATGAAAAAATAGAACACCAACTGGTTTCACAAATGTGAAATTATGTGCTTGTTTTTAACAAGATGGTGAGGAACTGGATGCAATTCTCCAGCTCAGTGTGCCTCCACATCCAGGAGGGAAGCGTTCTGAAGATGTGCTTTAGCTGGACACAGCTGCTCTCAGCAGAGTGACCCTCCGTGGCAGCTTTAGGCAGGAGCTCTGGTTTGGTGACCCCTCTCCTCACTCCTCAGTGATGGAGGTTTTTCTTTCATGTCTTTCATCCACAGAACCAACTCTTGAGACTCTCCACAAACGAAAGGTTGTGTCACCTTGATGCTTTGTGCATGGGAGGTCAGGAGATGGCTGATGCCCAAGAACAGACTTGGAATGATGCCTCAATTTTGTCTGTTCACAAATCCCAGCAAATGGTACACAGTCATCTCTGTCCCTTCCCTTGAGCAAGGCTTTGCTCCAGTGACCAGGGGACAGAGTTACCCTCTGAGTCTGGAGGCTCCTCCAGCACTTGCTGTAGACAATGCAAGAGGCAGAGTAGAAAGACCACCACAAGTCAAAGCACAAAACAGAAACTTCCTTTTGGTGAGACTGAAGATGGTATCACGGCCAGAGCGGAGGAACCAGCAGTTACCTGTGTTTTCGAGGAGGTACTTGAGTGAGCACTCAATGGCAGTGAAGAATCCATCCAGAACTATCTCATCCACGTAATCCACATAGGCCTTCCAGATGTCAGATGCTGGGTCTGCAAGTAAGAGGCTCTGGTTTTCCTGGAAGAAAAAGACGACACTTTGAAATACAGCGGGGCTGAGTCTGTCCTACAAGAGCTGCCCACAGCTGAGGACTCATGGCAATGAGCACACAGGTACCAGCCCTGCGGGGGGAGAGAAACCAGACAGACGGATGTTGCTGCTGGTAGCATGGCCACAATTTTCTCCTTCTGTCAAGGGCTGCTTTGTCATCTGAAGCAACTCAAAATAATCACAAGGTAAAAATGGAGTGCGTGAGAGACTTAGCAGCCCTGCAACCTTCTCCTCCCTCTTCTCTGAGGCCAAAGGGCTCAAGGGTGCTTTGCAGACCTGGGCCAAAGGCTCATCCCAATGCATGAAGCCTCAGTCCTTGTGGCCTGTATAATGTTACCTTGGGTGGATGAGTCCTTCCAAGTGGACTGCTTACACCTCTGCCCTACAAATGGTCATCTCAAAACAAGAGAACTTTAAAATTCAGAAAAGGGTTTTTAAATAAACCAAGTGAAAATAGTTAAAGATTGGGATCAGAAGACAAAGGGTCGGCTTACAGCCTCCCTTCTCAGCTTATTGCGTCCCTTACCTCCAGGCAAGTTCACAGTCAGGAAATTCACGGTTTTCTAGGCCACAGAATGGCCCCATCCTTCTTGCGTCTCCTCTTCCACACCCACAAGACCAGCCTGGGTATCCATCCCCTGCACCTCCCAGGCTCTGCCGTGATCCTGTTCCGGCCTTGCTATGCCCTCTGAGGGCTCTTTCTCCTAAGCCTGCCAGGGGCTCTCAACACAGGCACGGGCTCAAAAAAAACGTAAGGTCCAGCTTGCAGTCTGCTGCCAGGGGTTCAAAGCCGGCTGTATTTCATCTCTGGGGACACAGGAGAGGGTGCCATTCCCAGTGGCATGGCAGCTTGGCACACATGAGATCATAGAATCATTCTGGTTGGAAGAGACCCTCAAGATCATCGAATCCAACCATAACCTAACTCCACCACTAACCCATGTCCCTAAGAACCCCATCTGTACATTTGTTAACACCTCCAGGGATGTGACTCCACCACTGCTCTGGGCAGCCTATTCCAAAGCTTCACAATCCTCTCTGTGAATTATTTTTTCCTAATATCCAATCTGAACTTTCCTTGGTGCAACTTGAGGCCACTTCCTCTCATCCTATCTCTTACTACTTGGGAGAAGAGACCAACCCCCTCCATGCTCCAACCTCCTTTCAGACAGTTGCAGAGAGCAAGAAGGTCTGGCCTCAGCCTCCTCAAGATAGAGTGGCATTGCCAATTGGGCTTGAGTCAACCCAGAGTTGCTGCTCCCCAACTTTACACATCAACGCTGAGTGATTAAACTGTTAACAGAGCAAGCCAGGGCTCTGGTGCCTTGCAGACTCACCTCCACATTTTGCTGACACAAGAGAAAGGGGAACTTCACAGGACTGAACACTATGGGAATGCCCATTTGAAAGCACCACCCCCTCTTCACCGTCCCATGCCCTTGTATTTGACAATGCCCCCTTGTCACTGGTGTTCTACTGAACCTTTACTCCAGAGGCCTCATCCTGGTGCAAAAGGGCAATGCAAGCCAGCATCTCACTGTCCTGCCTGTGCTTGTGGGTGCACGTACCCAAACTCTCTGTGCTCTTCTCTCAGCAGCCTCAAGACTCACCTGCTCAAAAGAAGACCTGAACACCCAAGGGAAACACAGCAGACCAGCTCTTGGCTCCTTTGCTGCTGTTCCTCCAGGTTTGACCAGCACAGCAGGACAGAGGCATGGGGACATCCTATTTTGGGCCACGGTGCCTTTCCCTCCCCAGGACCTTCATGCTGCTTTGCAGTTGGTCCTGCCCTGTGAGCCACCAGAGCAGCGGTGCCAGCCCTTCTGCCTTGGCCACAGCCCCATGTTCTCTCCGGTCAATTTAGGAAGTGTTCCCATCTTTTGGGTGTAGCTGGAGGTGGTTGAGCCTGTCACAGCTGTAGCAGCAGGACAACGTGGGCATAGTAAAATCCTCGCCGTGGGTTCAGAGGCTACAGAAGTGGGTCAGAAGCCCAAGGCTGAGTGCAGACAGTGAAGTAAGGTGAGCAACAAGGGCTCAGTGTCCCAGAGAGGGTCAGCCCAGTCTCTCCAGAGTCCAAGGCCAGATGGTGACCCTCAGGAGTGGGCTGGACCTAAAATCCATCTGCCTTCCAGCCAAGGTGCTGTCCCTGACACGCTAAAACCTCTGGGCAGGTGAGGCGCAGAGATTTGGGCTTTCTCCTGCTCTGCAAAGAGGACTCTCAGCTCTGGCAAAGCCACTGGAAAAAACCCAGGGTTCAGACAGCAGCTTTTTTCTTGTTACTCAGCTTCTCCCTGGACTGACAGCGTCACCTCCTGCTCCCACAGAGGAACAACAAGCCTAAAGCAGAAAGGTCAGCCACAGCCAGCTGCCTCTCCATTTTAAGGTGAATATTTCGGAGGAGTTTTTCCTCTGAGCAGGATCCCAAAGCCTGATGCACGACTCCCCTCTAGTGGCTTCACAAGAACCAGGACTGGGAGCCAGACTGGGCTGCATTGGCTCCCACTCCTGCTCCAAACTCGGTGCCTGGTCAGCAGCCCCGCACACTCAGCTGTACCAGCTCACCCATCAAAGTATTCCTTAATCAACAACAGGTAAGTTTTTCAAATGAGTTAAGGGAGTTAATTTTAAGGTGAAGCAGCTCTGGACATTTTCACCAGAGCGGAGAGACACCCAGAGCCTATGAAGAGTCAACAAACCCCTGGAGAAGGTCCCCCCTCACCTTCACCAGCAGATGAATCCTCTGCCCTGACTCTCGGACAAGGCTGTAACGCCGTTCCAGGCGGTCCTGACAGTCCTCCAGGCTCAGCAGCGATTCTCTTTTACAATCTCTTCTCACAAATATGGGCGACGCCCACGATCCCATGATGGTCTGGATCTCCTCAACATTGTTTTTGGCTTTCTGTATCCTCTGCTCGAGGTCATGGACATCATCCATCACCATGGAGATGTGATCCCAGACACCTGGTAAAAAATGAGATGATTGACTACTTTTTTTCAGAGCTGCATGGCCAAGCTCTTGTGCACTCTCCATAAGACTTTTCCCCCACGGTTTCATGTATTTCTCACCCATCATTAACACAAGAGACTTACCACCTCAACCAAAAGAGTCACTTCTAGCTCCCTCCTACCCCAACAATCCATGGTACAGCTGCAGCCTCTGTTTTCTGCCAGGAGCACCAGCACCGTGGGGACGTCTGACCCTTCCCCCTTTCCCGTACCCAGATTTAATCTGCTACCAGAGAGAGAACAAGGACAACAGGCTGAGTGTTCCTGCCACTGTCACTAGAGCAGGGACCCACAGCCCCACAAACACAGGCTGTGACAGCCCAAGGTACCAGCGAGGGCTGCATTTAGATTCAGGGAACTTCATCTGCAGGAAAGTCCCTTCATCTTTGTTGTGCAATGGAGAAAGAGTTTTTCAGCATGAGGAATTCTGCTTTGCAAGTTCCCAAGGGAGGACACTTGTTCCTGTTCATACCACAAGCCTGATGACAGAAATATATATTCCAACAGCGAGCAGGTTGCTTTCACCAAGAGGAAACAAATTGTCTTCCTCCATTCTGCTTTGCAGTTCAAACTGATCAAGCAAGAACACTGGTTAAATCATCCCAAAGTCACGGTGCACAAACCTCACCACTAACCACAGTATTTCATCTGGCTGGAAAGGATAACGAGGTGGCCCTGGCCCCCACCGGGAGAAGTCTGTCCCAAGCCAGATGGCTGGGCCAAGGGGTCCCAGTCCCTGCACAACTCAGGGAGAAAGCAGTGCCTTGGGGACACAGGGACATGACCACACAGTGGGTCACTTGGGCTGGCACGCGCAGGGAGCAGACTCTTCAACCCCAGCCTTGCCAGCTCTCACAAACCCCAATCTTGCCGTTTCCTCAGCATCACTGCTTACAGGGCAGCCTCTCTTCCCCAAAAGCCCAGAGGGAAGCTGAAGGGATCAGGATCCTGTCCCCAGCCCAAGCAGATCAAGGTAAGATGGGAAGGAGCAGGCAGGCTGGGGGCTGCCCTTTGTCTCCCCAGTGCTGGCTCTGCTGGAGAGTCCCCTGCCCTGCTGTGAACTGTCACTGGGAACCAGGTGATGGAGGCTGGGGACATGGGAGGAATCTGATGAGACCCAAGTGAGCAGGTTAACCATGAGCAATGTGCCCTGTGGCCAAGAAGGTTGATGGTACCTGGGCTGCGTGAGTAGGAGTGTGGCCAGCAGGTCGAGGGAGGTGAATCCTCCCCCTCTGCTCTGCACTCGTGAGGCCCCATCTGAGTGGTGTGTCCAGTTCTGGGCACCCCAGTTTAAGAAGGACAAGGAATTACTGGGGAGAGCCCAGCGGTGGCTACCAAGATGCTGAGGGGTCTAGAGCATTTTTCTTCTGAGGAAAGGCTGAGAGAGCTGGGGCTGTTGAGCTGGAGAAGAGAAGCTGAGAGGGATCTGATCAATGGGATCAATATCTCAGGGTGGCTGTCAGAGGATGGAGCAGACTCTGTTCAGTGGTGCCCAGCACCAGGGTGAGGGGCAACGGGTACAGACTGAAACACAGGAGGCTCCATCTGAACATGAGCAGAAACTTGTTTGCTGGGAGGTGCCAGAGCCTGGCCCAGGCTGCCCAGAGCGGGTGTGGAGTCTCCTTCTCTGAGACATTGAAACCCGCCTGGACCCACCTGTGTGATCTGCTCTGTGACCCTGCGTGAGCAGGGGGGTTGGACTGGGAGATCTCCAGAGGTCTCTTCAGCCCTCACCAGTCTGGGATTCTGTGAAATCCTGTACGGCCTCTTTTGCCCTAACACAGAGCTAGCTCACCCTCCATCTTCCAGTTGAGTGTTTCTTCTGCCTTCTTCAGCTTCAAGTTAATATCCCACAGCTGCTCCTGTATGAGAGGGTATTCGACCTCCAGGACTGTCTTCAGGACCTTGTTGTATCTGTTCACCATCAGCTCCAAGTTGGCCGCCAGCTGCCGGTATGACTCCTTGGAGGAATAGATTTCTGCTGCCGTGGGTGGGATGGCTCCCAGCCGGCTGCCAGACAGGTAGCTCAGCTCCCTCAGCACCGACACCAGCTGCAGAAACAAGGCAGAGAGCTGAATGTGAGACAATCCTCCCCATTCACCTGGTAGACACCCTCCCGTCAATTCTGGGGATCTTAGGGGGTTCCTGCTGTTTTATTCACAAAGCAGTACGCTCTGAGAAGGGCCTGGACACCTCCTAGTCCAGACCATCTCCCTCCCATTGATCTTTGCCTCTGATTTGCTTCCCAATCAAAGACATATAGCTCTGTTAACTACCCAGCCAGCAAACCCTGTGCAGCCTCTAAAAGCCATGATGATCTCTGGTCTTCTCAGCTATCCTCATCAATACAGTCTTTCAGCAATACTGTGCCTGCAGGAGGAGGCACAACCAAAAGCATCTTTGAGTTGTGATGGAACGGGATTGAGTGGGTTATTAAACTATAAACCCAAGTAGAAGTGAGTCCCTGCAACAAACGGAGCAGCAAGGTCTTCCAACGCAATATATCACTTCTAAGACAAAAAAAAAAAATCTTTGCTCAGTTTAGTGGCTTGTGAGAGGGAAAATGCTCCTGAAACTGCACATTTTGGCTGGGTGACAGAAATTCAGTATATTGTATGGGCAATGGCAGGGGTGAGGAGTATCTACAATACTAAAGTGACTATGTCCACAATGACAAGAAGAGGAAAGAAAGACGGAGCGCAGAAGGGTGAAGGGAGCAGTTTGAGGAGGTGGATGGAAGAGGATGGGATGGGAGGAAGGGAAAAGCAGGGGATTGAGGGAGCAGGAGGCCAAGTGAGATAGAACCAAACTCCCCTCCCTTTTATGCACTGGAATGTCTGAGACATCCCCACCATGGTGTCAAGGATGTCTTACCCTCTTTCCCTCTCCTCCATGGAAGGTGAGCTCTGGAAGATTCTTTAATGTTGAAGGGTTGCAAATACATCCTCCCTTTAGGCAAAATGAGGTGCTCCTATCTGCTCTGAAGGGCATGAAGGGGCTGCTAAGCAGGCACCTGAGGACATGAGGCAGTCCTCAGTATGGAAAGCTGAGAGCAGCGCAGAAGCACTCAGAGACTGGAGCTGAGAACATGCTCAGCACGTCACAGGCTCCAAACCCTGGCACCAGGGTGAAGGGTGGAAAACATCCCCTGGGGCCATTTGCTTCCCACCTTAGCAAGGAGATTCCAAGGAGCTGGACAAATCCTTTGTCTGAGAGCCAAGCTGGAATGAGCTCTGGAACCTCAACACTTTTCTCTAACAGCAGCAAGTCCCAGGGAAAGGGGGAAGTGTTTGATGTTTTCCCAGGCCCCTGAGATTCAGCACCTCCGCAGCAAATGGCATTTCACATTTGAGAGGCCCCAGCTCTCATCAGGCCCCAGCACCTTTGAATCCACCTCTGCACTCTGCTGGCTTGGACCCTGCCTCTGCTTTGGGCAGGGGGATGGTCAGGCCTCCCTGTGCTGGAGAGGGCAGCCCTAGGGAACAGAGACCTACTGGAAGCCTCCTGCACCACAATTAAGGAAATCCAACAGCCACAACACTGAAGTAACAAAACAAACCTTTCCTGGGATTTTTATACCCTTTCAGGAAGCTCAGATTTCAGGTAAACATAACACGAACCCACGTCTGTAGGATGATGCTCCTACGCTCCCCACACCAGCGTCAAACCAACCTGCTCTGGAGATGTTGACACCAGTTAACATCTGGCTACTCACAGACTTTCTGGCTTTAATTACAATCTGCGCTGCTTAAACTGTAATCCTGATATTTTACCAGGAGACAGAGCCCACAAAGGGGATGGTTAATTCATGTCACCCATAACAGATGCTCCAGGGACCTCAGCAGAACAGATCTAGTAGCGATCCCACCAGACTTGCCACGCACGGTGGGGCACAGCTTGGAGACGTGCCCTCCAGCAGACAGGAGAGCTAGTTCTTACCTGGGGATCAAAATTAACCGTGATCAGTTTGGTTTCTGGATCTTGCCGGATAAGCGGTTGAGTAAGGTTGTACTGTGATTTTTCAGAGACTGTCTGGGACCAGTCTGCATAGAGCTTCTCCTGATACCTGCCGAAAAACAAACAAACAAATTAAAACATCCACCACGTAGCTGCCAAGCCCGCACACCAAGACATAGAACCAAATAAAAGCCAAGTCCACTTCTGAGGGCTGAAGAACATCAAGGAATATTTAAAACCCACCCACACCACCTCCATAAAGATCTTGGCTTCAAAGACAAACACCTGAAAACCAGTGACAGCATCAAGTCAGGAAAACAAAGATCCCCCAAGTACCATTCTTAGCAGAGGATTCAAATTTGGGGACAAACATTCAAAAGCTCAGAGCAATCAGTTCAGTTTTAGCATCAAACATTAAGATATTAAGTGAGGTGCAACGAATCCCACTCCCACTTGTGGAATACACACATTACAGCCACGGTAAGTACACTGTGAATGGGCACAAGTGGATTGAGACTTCTGGTCAGCTCAGGTTTTCTACCACAGCATCTCCTACATCCAAAAGAATCTCGTTCCAACATTTCTGCTGGGCTGCACAGCCCCTGTCCCTCCCATGCAAACTTCTCATTTCAAGATATCACAGAAAGACTGTGGTGTGTAGCAAAGGATTCCTCCTCCTCTCTCATCACAAAATTCCTTCTGGCTTAGAAAGAGACATTCTCAGGCCCTGGGCTTGCAAATGTGCTGAAAGGTGGTTTAGAGAAGGAGAAGGAAATGGCCTCAAGTTGCACCAGGGGAGGTTCAGACTGGATATTAGGAAACATTTCTTCCCCAAAGGGCTGTCGGGCATTGGAACAGGCTGCGAGGGCAGTGGTGGAGTCATCATCCCTGGAGGGGTGGACAGACGTGGAGACGAGGTTCTCAGGGACACGGGGCAGTGCCAGGGTTGTGTTAATGGATGGACATGAGGGTCTCTTCCAACCAAAACAATTCTATGATTCTATAAGGTTTGGCTTTTTTTCATATAGTTACAGTCATGCCTGAGCCACCACTTACCTGTCGAGCAGCTGGATCATTTCTTCATACTTCTCTATCACCCTTCTTCCTTCAGCAGAGTCCAAGCAGCTGGTGGCACAACAGACAAGCTCAGCGTTACATTTAGCCCTGTGAGGCTGCAGTCTCTATTTACCCCTTCCCAAAACCACCCACCACCTTGCAGGCAGAGCCTGGCTGGGGATCTTACATTCCAACCCCACCATATCGCCCAAAACCATTTCACTGCACAAAAGCTCTCCAAGCCCCAGTGCGCCCTTTTGCGGGTGTTTGCATGGCAACTGGCAAATGAGAACCACGTCCTGGGGGAAGAACAAGGGCCCAGAGCTGCTGGAGGAACACTGGTCTCCGTAACATACTCAATGCTCCGGTGTTTGCACAGAGCAGGGCAACCTCTGCTCACCAGCCACCACTTTCTGAGGTCAAAGAGGCACAGAAAGAAGCAGAGTGTGGCTCCCGGCAGACGAAGCTCTTGGCGGTGCCCAATTCATGCCCCTCAAACCGAAGAGCAAAGGTGTCCCAGAGTGCGGGAGGCAGAGCCCTGGCCACGCTGCCAGGGCTGTACAGCCCAGGGAACAGCAGGCCAGAGGAATTCTTATCATGCTGTCTTTTCCCCACTGTTTCATCTACAATATCCAAGTTTTCCTCAAGATGGTTGTTGATTTTGGAGGACATATTGACAAAACTTGAATTAACTTAACCAAAAGCTGGAAAAAAGGAGCGCCTGAGCAGTCACCGCTGGGCAAGTGCTGAGAAACCTGCTGGAAGTAAACAAGTCCTCTGAGCAAATCCAAGTAAATCCCAGCAAAACCACTTTTGTTTCTCCTTTTTAATCCTTTTTCCCTTTCAACAGCATCATGTCACCACCGTTGCAGAGCATGTTATTAACTACTCTAAACAGAGGACAGAAAATCAGTGTGAAATGCAGATCTGGGTCCTTCATGGTGGACAAAAATTTGCCATTTAGGTTCAAATCAGACATGATAACTTGGGCTCTGTGCTGGGAACAGCCCAAGAGTTTGTTTCATTGCACCAATGTCTTTGCTGCTGCAGAATAACTGTGCACTTAAAGACACTTAATGGCAAGATACAGTGAGAGAAGGTTACAAACATGGTACAGTGACGGTCAAGTTATTTTGGTCAAGTACATTAAAAAAGTGGATCCATTTACACAGAATCCTGACCAGCACACGTGAAGCCATTCCTGTGAGCTACCAGGTGCAGTCCCTAGAACACCCTCAGTTCTCATAAGTCCAACACTGCCTTGCTTACAGAGCTCTTAAATGTTGTCTCATGTGGTGCCAGCTGTGAGTATGAGGCCATACTTCCCTGACACCATCCGTTATAACAAGCATTTGGGTGATAAATATACCAGCATTGGTTTCTTTCCTTGATCTTGGGAGATGGCTCCTTTGTTTAACGCTGAGAAAGTTTTCTTCTGCCCAACAAAATGCTCGTCTGCTCCCCAACATGCAAACCCAGCTCCATCGATCCATCTCAGCTGAGTCCAGCCCAGCACTTCTCTGCTATTCACAGCTTGGATGATGCCAGAACCAGGACTTGCAGCTGAGGAGGTCCTGGAGAACATGCTGAGTGGGATTGCAGCAGGAAAGGTTCTGATACCTCTTTCAATTGCAACCCGGGAACTATGTCTGAAAGCTGAATAGCCCACTGTGCCTCTTAATCGCTTCAAAACAAATCCAGTTAATGAGTTTCTTAAAAAAAATAATGATCACAAGGAAGCTGAAAAGCACCAGTGCAACCACTTCACACCTCTTTGACTAAGAATTATTTCAGCTATAACCATGGGATAATGTTCACCACAGAAAGAAAATCAGATTGATTACAGAGAAGATAGCAAGGTGGTCATAAAGCAACTTAGCTGGAACAGACACGCACAGATGTGGGATGTGCCTGAAGTGATCAAACGGCACCTGGATTCGCGCTCGCAGCTCCTGCGCCCAGCGCAGCGCTCCAGCCACCGGCGGCATGTTCTTGTGCACAGGGGGGATCCTGGGGAGGGCACATTGGAACAGCGTTTGACTGAACGCTGCACTTGTAACCCCAAAGATGCAACAACAGAACCTCATTTGCAGAAAACTGCTCTGATTTCCCAGCTTCCTTCCTTAAATCCAACATCTGCCACACTGATGTAGGTCTGTGACCAAGGCAAGTGCCTCTGGATCTTGAATAAGGAGCTGAGATCGAACGAGAAGCCCAGACTATGTCCAAACCTGAGCTGATGTGAGGTGTCCCTTGCCTGGGACACATTCCCCGCCCCTCACAAACACTGACATAGGGATTTCTGACCAGGAGTTACTTCTGTCCGCCTTATCTAACAGCCACAGAACAACAACCACAAATTCACAGCAAATGATTCTCTCCATGATTCTCTCCAGTCCAGGACTTGTCTCGTTCCAGTATGATCTTTCTGAGGCAAGTAAATAGGTTATTGTTCAAAATGACACACTTGAATCCTCATAATCTGATAGAAATCCACCCATTCCCCCCTGTGCCAACAGTCACGGGGAATAATAAACTTGGAAAAGGCTGATTAAACCCTTGGTTACGAAGTCCCACTCGCATACTTTGCATTTTAAGCATTGTAAGGGAAACAAAATAAATTCATTCTGAGGAGCACATGAGTGGGTTTGCAGGTCCCATGGGGTGTTGGAGGCAGCACACAAATGTGGAGAGAAACCTCCTGTCACAGCCTCGCTGGGAGAAAAGCTCAGCATGTGTCTCCATTCCCAGTCACATATCATGCATACACATTTGAAAAAGGGTATTTTTACTCCTAACCAATTATTTGCTTTAATACTAAGAACAGAGCTTTCCCAGGCATTTCCATTGCCACTAGGAGCTACAGAGGCTGAAAACATCTGCAATTTGTAAAGTTTTGGGTTCCTTAGAAAAATAAATCATTTCCCCCCCAAATTAATCTCAATCAAACTCCCTGTAAAACCCATGTTACTCAGCACGTTCTACCTACCGAGCTTCAGCTCTGCCTGGATGTGCCGGGAGTAGATCAGCCTGGCGTGGTCCAGGGCCCTGCTGAACATGCTGATGAGGACGGAGTATTTGCCAGCAGCATCTGCAGCGACTACCGGTCGCTCCAAAAGGCTCCCGAACATGTCCAGCAGCTGTTGGGGTGAACACGCAGGAAAAGAAGAGGGGAAAAATTTACAACCCCGACTCCTGCAGAGAGATCAGCTGGGACCTTCCTCCCCAGCCCAGATGCTTCAATACTGTCCGCACCGATGGGCACTTTGGAAAAAGGAAATTTGCTCCCTTTGTTACGGGGCCTCTCAGACTTTCTCTGGGGTTGGACCACATTCCAACTGTTGTTCTTCAAATGCTTCAAGATTTTCTATTTTTTTCAAAAAACTTACAAAGATAAACACCGTCACTTGCTAAAGTCTTTTCTACAAATGCTTATATTGATTTTTTTAAAAAAATACCATTTATTATTTCTGCAAGATAGATTAATTGATAAATAAACCAGCTTTGTTTCTAGAAAACCTGTTTCCAAAACTGAAACAGATCCATGTATTAATAATATTAACAAATTGATACTAACAATATCAATTCTCACCAGGAAATCCTAGAAAAAGCATGATTTCCCCCGACTTGCAGAGAGAGACACAAATATATCTCCTGGCATCCAAAAGCTTTGTGAGGGACCCACCAGCCTGAGCATCCCAAACCAAGAGCAGCCCAAAAGCTACAAGTCCCACTGTCCCACCAGCAAACACCAGCCCCATGTGCCTGTGGCTCCAGCACTGCCTGGTCTCCTCAGCGTGATTCTCACCGAGCCGGGTGCCCTGATTTCCCTTTTAGGGAAGAGCAAGGGAGCGATAAACAAACCTTGAAGGCGTGGTCCAAGTTGGAGGCGTCATCAAAAGCCTGGATGAAAATGGTGCCCAGCCGACGGTCCATGTCTTCTACTTTCTGCTGGAAACCAAAGGCATCCTGCTCAAAGTCCTGCACAAAGGCAAAACACAAGCTGTGAGGCTGCACGATGGCACTAGGAAGGTACCTGTAACTCCTCGATCCAGAGATGCCCTCTCTTATTCACCGTGAACTAAGCCACTCCTCTGGCCAATCTTCAGCCATCGCAACGTGGCAAAGTCCTCACGAAGCTTGAGAACATTTCTGTGCTGTCCCATGGCTGAGATGTTGGCCCTTTCTCTGGGAGGGACCCTTTGGTCCTGAGGGCTTTCCACAGCCCACATGGCACTATCTTCAGCCTACAGGCAAGATGGACTATTTCCACACCCTCTCCCCCACCACTTGGCCTGAAGACCACACCATCATCCAGAAAACCCACGGATGCACCTGCTGAGTCCCAAATCCAACCTACTTTCAAGTCAAAACAAGCCTGTGGTTCCATGGTGAGCTGGTTGTGAGTGAGGCAGTTTCAAAACACTCGCACAGGTTGCCCAGAGAGGCTGTGGAGTCTCCACACTTGGACATAGGTAATCTTGGAGATATTTCACCTGACCAGTCACAGTCCTGCTCTAGCTGAGCCTGCTTTGAGCAGGGAAGGTGGACTGGGTGATCTCCAGAGGTCCTTTTCAAACTCAACAGTACTGGGTTTCTGTAATTTCCATCATCTTCTTGCACTGCTTTTCTTGCTTCCATTGTAATAAATCCTTTGAACTTCAAGAGTAACATCTATATTTGTTTTCCTACACGTAAAAGAGTCCAAATCAAAGACTGAACTTGACAGTCCGTGACAGTCCTTCTGTTCTAGCTTGGACAAAACCACTAAAAATGAGGTCATGTGTCTCTTTTCCAAAGGACAAAGTGCAAGGAAATAGCTTTTACTATTGCTACTGCTGAGCTCCAGCAGATCCAGATGCCATGTTTTAGCTAAAAAAAACGGCTCCAGCAGTGGCAGAGGGTGCAAAACTAGAGCACTGAAAGAACAAACATGACTCAGAGTCACACAAATGGCCATGGGGTCACCAAACCCAAGCCACCTCCTGCAGAGCCACTGTCACCTCTCCTCTGTGCCTGCCCTGCTGAAGGAGGGGTGCTATGGAGCAAGCAGCTTTCCAGCAAGAAACACTGGGGACGTGCCACCCCCTGCAGAGATGTACTGGGAGCTGCAGGAAGCAAAGCACGAGCCACCCATCCCCACACCAGGCAGGTCCCAGAGGGCTGGGAATATTCCTTTAATTAAAGCACTACTGATAATAAAATAGAGCATCCTTGAATTCTGAGAGCCCCAGATGCCATGTGTTCATCTAGGCAGGAGTGAACACATCCCAGAGATGATCTGAGTTGGCCCTCATCAGGCAAACTACCTTGTTTTTCCAAAACTAAGACAGAGTCTTATATTAATTTTTGCTGCAAAAGATGCTTACTTTTTTACATGTATAGCTGCCTGGACCCTATTTAAATTGACTTTTTTATGAACTGTAACTAGGGCTAATTTTTTGAATAGGGTTCATATTTCAAGCATCCTGAAAAATCATGCTATAGCTTGTTTTTGGGGTAGGTCTTATTTTTGGGGAAACATGGTAAATACCAAGAGCAGGAAAGCAAAGAGATGTGGGTGTTGGTATAGCTCTTATACCTCAGCAAGCACCATGTACAGCAAAAGCTTGTGCATAACTCATGGAAATCCCAGTTTCCCAGCTGCACTGATCTAAGGTGCTGATCTAGCAAGATATGTTAGATATAGACGTGCAAGAAGTCCCAAATCTCTGCAGGAAAGGCCAGCGGCTCCCTGTTCCCTCCAGTACCAGATCAGATCATAATGAAAGGAGGAAAGAGCTGGGAAGAAGATAGCAGGAAACTGCTGCTTTGGAAACATGCACATGTTCCTGATGTTCCCGCAAACTGGTCCCACCTACCGTGTTGGTCAGGTCAAGACAGTCATAGGTTCGCTCTGAAAACACCTTGTATGCCTCCTGGAATTCCTCATACATGTCCAGGACCTGCTGGCCCAGGGTCTTCCCTTTAATCCCACTGAATTCAATTTTCTCCAGCTTCATCAAGTCCAAGGAAGTTGCCAGGAGATCCTTCAAAGTCAACGGAGGGAGACACAGGTCATGATGTTGACAAAAGAAGATGACAACAGTTGTCACGACAGAGTTGCACTTGCTGAGGGACCTTCCCAAGCACAGCGCTGGTGCTCAGGCTGGGTGGCAGGGATGGGAAGGGGGGAGCCTGATCTGCCTGTCCTGAGCATCAGTGGCTGCTCATAACACGTCCCTGCCCAGTGAGACCTGCTGCAGCCACTAGAAATACCATGACAACTGTAAAATCGCTTTGAAGTGTATTTAAAGGACAGATCCAAAGCAGGATATGAGACTCTTATATGTCATCCAGCATAGCTAAGAATCCCAATTTTATAGGTATTAACCAAGGACAGATTTCTAATATTTACAGGTACCCAAACTGTCCAAAGCTCCTGCGCAGTCAAACCTCCACGTGTCCAAGTGGGTGTTGCAGCACCTGCCCCGCTGGCCCTCTCTGCTGAGGTGGCACACGGGTCCTTCCCTTCCCTTCCCATCCTCTGCAGCCTGGCAGTGTCACCTCTTGGGAAAATGTCCCGCTCCCCCAGTGGTGGTGGCAGCACTGGGCAGCTCTGCTGCCATCCCACCTCATCTGTCTCCCTAGGTAGGGCCAAGTAAGGGCTGGTTGAACATCCATTGTCTCAGAGGACCAGGAGAAATGTGCACAGGAATGTACTGGTGGCCACTCTCTGCTTGCACTTGTCCTGGGGCCACCCGAGCAGGGCAGCAGGTTTTACCACAGACACGTAATATCAAACAGTGCAACGAACCAAAGGAAAGGGATCCTTCCCTCTTCACGTGCTCATGGGCTACCCATGCACCAGTGTAACTGCAGCTTTTATGAAAATTCGAAAACAAATGCACATATGCATTCATATTCACTTCGACACACCAGCACATCCGCTTGAACAAATACCTAGTAAGGCAAAAAAATAATGTGGAAATACCAGTTGTCCCTTGCTTTGTCTTGCAAGGTTGCTTGAAATGAAGTGATGAGGGGAAATTGAGACGGAGAGAGATGCAGCAGTTTTCCTCATTAACAGGCTGGTGTGCACTATGCTTTTAATTATTGTTTTACAGCTCACTCCGCAGGCTCTCCCTCTGACTCCAGATACTGCAGCTTCTACTGTCCCTGGAGTGTGGGACAGCCACGGAAGGAGGAAACAGACACTGGTCAAAACGCACAGTGCCCCAGCTCAAAACCTCCCCACTGGCTTTTGTCTGCAGCCCATATCCACAGTGTGCCCATGGCATCCATGGAATCCCAGCAGTCAGTGCCCCAGAGCCTTTACAGGGTCCCAGTAAACCTGTCACCAACACTGTCCTCATGATAACCTGCAGTTATTCCTGTGTCTATTTATATTCCTCTCTACACTGACCAGCATAATTTGGTTTATTTCACATCAAACCCTACTGGAAACCATCATTATGAATACTTTTAAAATAGGCACCAGTCATGACAGTTTTCAACATAGTTAATTAAGGAACACATAAAAGTATATGGCACATTTAAAGCAGTAAAACTGCAAACACCAGCAACCTGTACACTGGCCATCCAACCCTACACACTGAGAACGCAGCAACAATCAACAAAGAAATTCATTTGGGATGTGTGTGGAGAGCAGATGAATGTGTGTGGTTAGCCACGTGAGAGATAACAGGTACATGCAAGGTCTGTACAAGAGGTACATACAGTATCTGTATAAGAGGTATATACAGTGTCTGTATAACAGGTACATATGGTGTCTGTATGTCTGTGGTCTCCAGACACAGCCATGTGGTAAGGAGAGCATAGGGAGCTCCCACATTCACACTCAGACCTGCTCTCTGCAGAACATCTCCTGTGGCTCAAGGAGCCCTTGGCCACACTGGGAGCTCAGGGATGACACCCCAATGTCCCTGCCTCAGGTGACAGATCTGGCAAACAGGGACACCCCTGAGCCACAGCACCCCAGTTTGATGGACTATGAGGATGCGAAGGGACAACCTGGTGAGGAACGTGTCCCTGCTCCTCCCCAGGCCCACGTGGCACAGCCAAGGGGATCCTGCCATCTGGCCTCTCCAAGACAGGCAGGACCCAGCTCTAGGGTGTCATAGAATCATAGAACCATTTCAGTTGGAAGAGACCCTTAAGATCATTGAGTCCAACCATGACCTAAATCTGTCTCTGATGGCACCAGGAGACCTGGGAGATTACATTGCTTTATTTACAGCTGTGCAAACCACACCTCCAGTAATCCTCCTTTTCTTGCCCCAACAGGAGCAAGGAGTCCAACGGGACTCCTGAGAGCAAAAAACACACCTATCAACCTGACCAGCTTACATATGCACTGAGCAGGACATAGTAAAACACAGTCTTAGACTCGCTGTAACAGGAGACCTAACAGCAAAAGAGTGGCCCCATTCCCTGGTATCAGGTGAAGCTATAGAAAGGAAAGATGCCAGCAAGTGATCTCCTGGCTACAGAGTTCTCCTGACGGTTTGCAATGTTTTTCAAGACCAGAGTCTCACCTCCACCATCTCCAGTCTCTTCAGGAAGGTGTCCAGCCTCGCAAACACCATCGTGGAGCTGAAGTCCCACTCCCTCACTTCTTGGCCTGGTTCATAATACATGTGCAGTTTTTCCCTTCTCTCCTCAAATGCCTCTTTGAACATGTTCAGGATACCGAGCACCATTCGCACCTTGCCCAGGCTCTCCTCCATGTCCCCTTTCAGAAGGTCTTCTGGAGACAGGTACACCAGGGCCTGGAAGAGCAAAATCACACCTGAGAGGTCACTTCTGCCATCATGGAAAACAAGGACTTCTCGTGTTGAACACATTTGAACCTGTTTATTAAGTTAAATGTTGCCTAAAGAATCACTTTTCCAGGGAAGGACAATAGGAAGAAGGGGAGAGGGGACACAGGGGACTGCAAACACAGGCATCACAGCCACAGACCTGCTCAATGAGAAGGTTGCAGATCTCCTGGAGCAGCACCACTATCCGCACGGGCATGTTGTAGTGCTTGGAGGTGACCCAGATCAAACACACCACGTGGAGCAGGGGGAGCAGGAAAGGCTTCACCTCGCTGAACTCAACCCTCTCTACGTCTTCCAAGCGGCGCTTGAGGGCTGTCAGGTGCAGGTGAACGTCCTGAGCTTCAGTCAAAGCTGTGTTGAGAGACGTGAGAAGCGGTAAGAACCACCCAGCTGCGGTGTGCTGGGTTCCCAGCTAGGTGCTGGCCTCACCACATGGAAAAGTGCCTGGGAAAAGAAACTGTCCTGACAAGCACTGAGCACCCTCAGCCACCTGTGTGCTGCAGGTCACTCACTCGTGAACATCACTCACCTGCGGCAGTAACCAGAACAGAAATAAGCTGATGTGATGGCAGGGGACAGGGAGCTGGGACAGGGCTTCGTGGAGAGCCTGAGTCCACAACTGCTAAAAAGTCACACGGAATTTGCCCAACAGCACCAAAAATACAGTGCTGCCATGGCTGTGAGCCATGGCCTTGCTGTACAGCACGACAGGCTGTACAGCCTTGGCCTGAGCCCTTTTTAGCTCAGTTTTGGCTCAAGCAACTCCTTGTCCAGTGGGCAGATGACGACGGCCCCACTAGTCCTGACTGTAATAGAAAACCTGTCAACAGTAAAGCAACTGATGTCTGACTCGTCGAAAGCTTTAGCTTAGCTCTGTACAGCTGTGTGGTTTTACCCTGAAGAATTACCCCAGAGCGCAAGCATTAATAAAACCAGATCGTTGTGCAATTAAACCTGTGGACCAACAAGAAGTGACAGAAGTGCTTGAATGCATGCAAAAATAACCCCTAAGGCCCAAGACCAAGGAAGAAGAGACTCCCACTATCAGCATCACCCTCCCAGCAAATCCACCAACAGCAGCCACACCAGTACAATGCCAGGGAAAGGGGCAGAGACTTAAAAGCAGGTGCACACAAATCTGAACTGCGCTGTAATGGAAATTAACAATTATAGTCCAAATTATCCAATTAGGGTTAGTATCGCTGTAGCCGGATTAAAACCAAATATTTGTTGTATTTTGATTAAACCCTTAAAGTATTAATTAGTTTAACAATGAACCCTTGGCTCCTTATATAAGGGGTGTTTCTCCAGCCCATTTAAACTGCACAATGCAGAGTGTGACACAGATCCTTAAGAGATTCAATGTTTGCACGTGAAGTGGTGAAGAACAGTGTTTTCTGCCAGCACGTGCACAGCTAACACAGTCTAGATGGTTTCATTGTGCCAGAGAGCAGCTGGGTTGGACATGGATGTCCAGCTGTGTTGGTCTGCAGGGACAGACCAGCAGGACTACACTGTTTTTCACTACAGACAGGGATTTGCAATATTTCCTTGGGCTGCGCTCAACTCCCCTAAGCAAAGCAAAGCAAGGAAATTCGGGCTGCAGTGGCCAAAGCCTGAGAAGCAGCGCTCTAACAAAGCAGTCTTAGGTACAAGATCTGTCCTCTTAGTCTGAACTCCCATTCCTGCATAATAACACCAGAGGAGCTGGTGGAAGTTGAGGTGAGTCCTGTTAGAGTAATGCAAACACTTTATTACAGCAGAATAAATTCCCAAACCCATTCACCCTGAACTTTGGCAAGAGTCTGGCTCAACAGACCAGCGATGGAGCTTGTCCCAGCCTGGAAACAAAAGCCTAGACTCAAGCACAAGCAGCCCAGTCTCAATTCACAAACTAGAAAGATTTGGCTTGAAATCAGTCACACCAGGCCATGAAGAAAGGCCAGAAGCCAGCACTGTGGTAAAGTTGCCCCAGCATCTCACCTGCCTCAACATCCATTAGCATGGTTTTGAAGGCTGGGATGTAGCTGCTCTCAACTCTCTCCAGCAGCTCCATCATGTTCCTGACCTTCCTCGTTGTCAGCTGGTTGTAAATGCATTCCAGGTCATCACACCTACAGCAACCGAGATACAGAATCACAGAATCAGTTGGTTGGAAGAGACCCTCAAGATCATCGAGTCCAACCATAACCTAACCCCTGGCACTGCCCCGTGTCCCTGAGAATGTCATCTCTGTGACTGTTCAACCCCTCCAGGAATGGTGACTCCACCACTGCCCTGGGCAGCCTGTTCCAATGCTTCACAACCCCTTCTGGGAAGAAATGTTTCCTAATATCCAACCTCAGCCTCCCCTGGCGCAACTTGAGGCCGTTTCCTCTGCTCCTGGCGCTTGTTCCTGGGGAGCAGAGCCCGACCCCCCCTGGCTCCAAGCTCCTTTCAGGCAGTGCAGAGATCAGAAGGTCTCCCCTCAGCTCCTGTTCTCCAGCTGAACCCCCCAGGTCCCTCAGCCACTCCCATCACACTTGTGCTCCAGCCCCTCACCAGCTCTATTCCCTTCTCTCAACTCACTCCACTACCTCAAGGTCTTTCTTGGCCTGGGGGGCCCAAAACTGATTTGAGGTTTGGCTTCCCCAGCGCTGAGTACAGTGGGACAGTCATTGCCCTGGGCCTGCTGGCCACACTGTTCTTGATGCACACCAGGATGCTGGTGGCCATGTTACCCACCTACACTGGGCCATCAGCTGTCCCCCAACATCATCTGTTTCCCCTGGGCCTGATTCAGGGCTTCCTCCAGCTACACATGGACTGTGGAAATGGGAGAAAGCTGCATGAGGCACAGACAAACCCTACAGGACAGAAAGTGCTGAGTTCAGCATGACAGCAGCTCTGCTACTGACAGAACATCGCTGAAAAAAAGCCATCGTGTTTCTGCAGGCATTAGCAACAGCTCTCCAGCCAGCAGGGCTTTGCCCCGAGTCAGCCTGAACCAGTACAGCACAAAGGTTTTCAAAGGGCAGGAGGAAATACCACTCCCAGGCTCCTGAGCATCTAAAGCCCCTCTGGCCCTGACAGATGAACAGCAGCCAGCTGAGATGCACCATTTCCAGACAGCCCCCAGCAGGTGTCCATCAGCAATTACTCCTGTGGATGGCTCCTAGTGAACAGTGACGAAAGAGTGCCCAGAGCGGGTGTGGAGTCTCCTTCTCTGAGACATTCGAACCCGCCTGGACCCACCTGTGTGATCTGCTCTGTGACCCTGCGTGAGCAGGGCTTGGACTGGGGGATCTGCAGAGGGCCCTTCAGCCCAACCAGCCTGGGATCCTGTAAAGGGCATTTCTGAAAAAAGTCCCTTGAGGTGTAGCCCCTGTGGTGGGGCTAAGTTAAAACACAGCCAGCTGCCCAGTGACCTCCCAGGCACTTTGCAGATCATGATGATTTTCTGTGCGGGAGCAATTTTCCTTAGTTGAAGCCTACATGAACCCCAAGTGGCCTGTTCTTCTCAACTCATGGAATTAGCAGCTCCACCACCAGCACTCTCCCTCTACACAAAACCAGCACCACAGGGCACCATGCACTGGCCAGGCTGCTCTGGGTACCTGTTCTTCCAGAACTCCAGCTCCACCTTCGGGTTCGGATTGCTGCCTTGCAGGAGAGGCTCTGAAGACTCTTTCTTCAGTGCCTCCTGGATCTGGTGGCTCCAGTCTATGATGGCCGACTCCATGGCATACACCAGAGATTTATCTATCCGTTCCATGCTGTAGTAAACAGAGTACGTGATTAACTTTGTTGATGTGCATTGCTCAGTTGGATCTACTTCCAATGGCCGTGTGGGCAGCTGGATTTTACAGGGTTTCACATTTCAAAACCACAAAACAATCAAACCCCATAAGATTTTGTCACTGGTTTAATATAGGAATTACACTCTGGAGAAAACGGCTGAATGTCTGCAGCAGTGTGGGCAACAACACTGTTCATAAAGTGAATGGTGGAAATGAAGAGCCAGTCGCCACCTCTCTGCACAGCCAGTCATTGTCACATCAGATCCATTCAGGTTCAGGATCTGACCTGGAGACTCACACATCCAGCAAGATTCTCTCTCCCCATACCATTCTCCCTCAAAATATTCTACATCCCTGCAGTCATTAACTCACTTAATTCAGCAAGAAACACCACCAAGTGGGCTGGGAAGCTGAGGACAGGTCACCCCACTGCCTTGGAAGCAGTAACTTCTCACAAAATCCCACCCGCACCACGTCCTGTCTGAGGAGTGATTCATTCCACTGCACCCACACATCTCCTGGGGTTCCACAGGGGCACGCACGCAGCCCAGACACGATGACAACTTGATGTACAAACGCATCTGCTTCTCTGGACCTTCCAGAACCTGTTATTTTGGGGTGGTACTCACGATTTCTCATTTTCCAGATCAATGTCCTCAATTCCCTCTGAGCCAGCTGGGAGAGGCAGCAAGGTCTTGCCGTCTACTTGGCCAACAACTGTGAAAATGGTACTTTTGAGGTTGTGGACATGACGCACGATGTCTTGTGACACCACTTGTGGCCAGCCCTGATGGTCCTTCTTGTTCGTTAGGATGGGCACGATCACCTACAGCGGGAGTCACGGAAGACCAATGGAGAAAAAAGTGCAGCAGGAGACGGACAGGCCACCGGGCTCTGAGGTCTGTGCTTGGCCAAGCCTGGAGACCCATATTCATTGCTGTCTCAAGCAGTTCCCATGTGAAATAGAGGCAGCTGATGATGAATGGGCATCTCTACAGGCCCACTTTATACAGCAGAACACCCTTTTCCCCAAATCCAAGCAGCCAAGGAGGGTGGAAGCCAGTAGGCAAAGTGAGCAGCCCCATCCCCAGGCTCTCCCAGCCTTTCAAGCCCGCAACTGGAGATGGCCCCATGGGCTGCTGTCCCTTGCCCTCACAACTGTCCCCGGTGCTTGGTCCCCATGTCCCTGCCCATGGGCACAGCCGTCAGGCTGCCCTTTGAGCCTGCCAGGGCTGGGCTGAGCTCAGTGTGCTGCAAGGGAAGGTCTGCTGGTACCCCCTGGGATACACTGGTGGTGAGGGTCCCCCAGGTCCCAGCTGCAGCCCACCAAACAGGAGCTTTGCCTTTATCAGCACTTTTACTGACCCGGCAGCATGGGGTTGTGGGGCTGGTCGGGGTTTGCCCAGATTTGAGCTGCTTTTGGCTTGTTTGAGCTGTGACAGCAACACCGTGTCTGTCACCTATCCTGGCTGGCTCTGCACTGGGACCAGCCTGTGGCAACAGCCTAACAAAGCCAGGTTGTCCCTAGTGACAAACAACAGCCCTTTGTGTTACTGGACTCAGGGTGGGGGTAGGGGAGGGGGGGGAGGTGACTAAAGGCATAAAAATAGCTGCAAATGGACATAAAATTGAAACGCAATAAAGCAGCTCAGCACCTCCATGGTGCTGTCCCAGGATGCTGAAGACTCTTTGGAACTGTGGCTGGCTCTGTAGACCCGAAGAAGACCCGACCAGCCACCTTCGTGCCCAGGGAGCCGTGGGAAGGGGGAGCACAACCCCAGGGAACACACGGGCAGGTGCTGACGAGTTCACCTTCAGCAGTTTTAGCTGCATTATTAGCAAGATGTGTCTCTATTACTTAAAGCATGTGGACTGCTAATGCCAGTGATGTTGTAACCAGGCAAATGATAGCCGTTCATTTTCTTTCTGACTGTTAAAATGATAACTGGACTCAGGATGAAGCCCCAGCCCACAGAGCAGGTGTGTTCCCTTCGGCACCGCAGGAGTGAAGCAACAAGTGGACAAGGTCACCAGCTGTGACCCCTCACCGAATAAAGACAAAGTGTGGGCAGAGGAACACACGACCCCAACCCCAGGAAATTCAAGACCTTTTTCACCTTCACGCAGACCCACCCCATCTGCCTGACCCAGCACCACCGCTGCTTTTGCCTTCAAGTGAAGCTTGAGAGGAAAATAGGATGAAAACCAGGCACAATCTGCTCCCTGCAGAAATACTGCATGTCTGCACAGGGGAGAGCAAAGCCTGCAAACACGCAGCTGGGACGCACAATCCCGGCTCCCAAAGGCATTCAGAAAACAGGATTTAACAGGATCTGCCAAAGTGTTCCTACCCCACCATCTACCCATAGCAGACGGTGCTTGCAATGCTATTGGCCAGCCGTGATGCAAAACCACTGTTTGTGCAGACTTCGCAAGACCACGGGGCTCATCAAAACAAAAGCTCCCCGTATAAATAATGTGTTTTCTCACAAAACCAGGATAACCAGTCTGGCAGCCTGCTCTTGGGAATCCAATCTATCAGTCACCATCTTAATATACCAAACATCATGATCAGAGCTTCTCAAATCCAGCAGCTCCTCTGCTTTCCCATTACAGCCTCATTCCTGAGACTTCTCCAGGTGAGGAGCCATCAGGAATAAACCGAAACAACATTGTCTAGTTCAGGCTAATAACACAGCAAAGCAAAAGCACTCGAACCTCTTGACAATCTCTTTAAGAAAACATCCGCCCACCTGAGATAACCCGACACTGAGCTACAGGAGGCTCCTGAACATCACAAAACACTTTTTCACTATGAGAGTAATCGAGCACTGGCCCAGGTTGCTCAAAGAGGTTGTGAAGTCTCCATCCTTAGAGATAATGAAGAGCTACCTGGACATGGCCCTGGGCAACTGGCTCTGGATGGCCCTGCTTGAGCAGGGGTTTGGAGTAGGTGACCTGCAGATGTCCCCTCCAGCACCTGTGGGTACATCAGTCCCACAAGGACCCCACTGATAGACAGAGCTGATGTGGATCAGCATTCAGGTGGTTTATATGAGTTCTAAAGCCGTCCATGGTACTGCAAAGGGCAGAGTTAAGGGTACAAGTGCATCAGCAGAGAAGGGAGGGAGGCCAAGGAGCCTGTCTGTAGGAGGGGACACCTTCCCCGCTGCCATGTGCGAGGGGCACCCGGTACTCATGGGTGCCAGGGCTCCCTCTGCACCTCCGGGGCTGCCCAGGCCTCACAGGATCCCAGCCTGGTTAGGTTGAAGGGATCTCTGCAGATCCCCCAGTCCAAGCCCTGCTCACGCAGGGTCACAGAGCAGATCACACAGGTGGGTCCAGGCGAGTTTCAATGTCTCAGAGAAGGAGACTCCACACCCGCCCTGGGCAGCCTGGGCCAGGCTCTGCCATCTCCCAGCAAACAAATTTCTCCTCATGTTGAGCCTGCCCCCGTGGCCCCTCATCCTCACCTCCTCCACGAGGGCGGCAAAGTGCCGCAGGGCATCGGCGGGCAGGTCCCCGCAGAGCAGCTCCCCGGGGCCGGCGCCGGGGGCCCGCAGGAAGAACAGCCCCTTGCGGCGGGGGGCGGCGGGGGCGGCCCCAGCTCCAGCTCCCCGGCCGGGCCCCGCCAGAGCAGCAGCGCCAGCCCCGCCGGCCCCGCCAGGAAGCTCCGCAGCAGCGGCCCCGCCGCCTCCCCGCCTGCCCAGCGCTCCCAGCGCTCCGCCGGCACCCCCAGCCCCCGCGCCGCGCACCGGCACAGCCGCTCGGCGCCGGGCACCGGCTCCACCGCCTGCTCCATCCGGCCGGCACCGGCGGGTGTTGGCGGGGAAGAGCCGCGTTGCCCGGGGGAAGGGACACTGCGAGGAGCCGGGGGCGGGCCGGGGCGGGACCCAGCTCGCCTGGGAGACGCAGCTGCCCCGGGCAACCACGGGTATCAACACAAGCTGGGGATGGAGGGCCTGAGAGCAGCCCTGCGAAGGACTTGGGGGTGCTGGGGGATGCTCCCTCTGGGGGGGGTCTGGATACCACTGGATCCACCTGGGCACCCCCAAAGTGGCTTTTTAGCGCTTATTTTTCTCCTGAAAAAGCAAACACAGTGGGGCTTTCTCCCACCTGGTTTGGCCTTTAGGAAGGGAAGAGCAGAAGAAGGGGCCTTGGGGACTAGAACCACTACGCAAACATTTGATTAGGGAGACAGGAGCTAGAGATTTGTCTGTCACTGTGGAAGAGGTGACAGCGGTGTGATCTTTGCCTCCAGACTAATCCCAAAAATATGCCCAAGCTAGAAATGGGTCAAATGGGGAAAGGGAATGGGCCTGGACCACAATGGCAAACTGATTGTTCAGAACTCCCAGGAAAAGGGGGGTACCGATATTTGTTGGTATTAACTGATGTTTTTTCAGGTTGGCCAGAAGCGTTCCCTACCAGGACAGCAAAAGCTTAGGAGGTGACTACAACACTGATACACAAAATAATACCAAGGCTTGGAGGCCCAGCTGTTAGATCCTCTGATTGAGGGCCACATTTTACTGACGAGTATGTGAAGTCTTTTGCAGAAAACTTTGAAACCATAACAGGAAGGTCCATTTCAAGACCCCCTGACTGCTACCAATATCGGAGAACAGAATGCCTGGATTCGCCATTCTAGAGTGAAGAAAGCCTGCGAAACACCACGGAGGGTAACCCGGGCGCAACCTGGAAAACTCTGTTTTTCACAGTCACCTTTTGGTCCTTCTGGGGGACCAGCCCGGGTGGTGCTTCCCGCTTTGGGAAGAAGAAACCCAAAAGAACAAACAAGTAGAATTTTTGGTAGATATGGGGGCAACACTAATGAAAACCTGGATAGAAGAAACTTCAACCCCATGACGGGAGGGGCCTTTTTCTTGTTTTGTTAACTACAGAACCAGCCGCTGCCCCCACCCTGAAGCACGCAGGCTGTTGTCCCACACTGCCAGCACCACCCCCCTTCTTTTAGCAGGATCATTTTATCTGAGCATGGCAGTGGCCCTAAAGGCACTTGCTTTGATAGAGCTGTCCAATAAGGTGTTGAACAAGTCCTCGCAGACACGCAATGATGTAGCACGCTATAGAAATCAGTGCTTCTGTTACTTCGATTAAAGAAGTAATTTCTCTCAATATTCCAAACCAAGATTCTAACAATCCCATGAGTGGACTATCTACACCTGAATTCTCAGCCAATTCTTCTGCTGAAGCTGTGGTTAGACATATATCACCTTTTTCTGCCAACATCGTATCGGGGACCATGTTATTTTCCCATGCCATTCTACTAGTAGCATCTAATTGCTTGGTGATTCATTTAACTGCTTGTCTAGTATAACTTATAAATAAATGTTATTTATCCCGTCTACATTCTTGTTTGTAGTTACCTACCAAAACAAAAAGGACTCAGAACCCGCAGCTAACTTGACTTCTTGCTTTGTGTTCCTTGGGGACTCCTCTGGGGACCCCAATCTAATTGAAATAAACCCTGTCATCAGAGGAAAGCCCTCAACTCCTTTTTCTGTTGCCCTGATGGATCACAGCGTTCAAATGCCAGGGTAAAAGGAATTTCCAATTGTACGACGTCACAGGTACCTTCCCAGTGGGGGATAAAATGGAATGAAGTGTCATCTTCCCACAGTACCACCAAAGATCCACTCAAGAAGCATTTGAGGACATATGAGGACCAACTTCCCGTGTCTCTGCACACCTACTCATGTTCCTAGGAACTTGGTATCATTCCTGCCGCGTCGTGAGAGACAGGCAGTATGATTTCCAATTATTCCTGAAAATGCCAGGGGGATTTTGATATTTTTCCCTGCAAAGCTGGAAACAGTAGGGAGAGAGTATGACACGACTTATTTCTCCATGCCGTAGAGTCTTGGCATAAGGCTAAGACGCACTCCATCCCCTGTCAATCTTCGCTCCACCCCAGAGGGAAGGGTACCACTTGGGCCACAGGCCTTCCTGCCGCACAGGCATAGCAATTGCTCGTTTAGGCTTTGCACCATAGATTTGATCCATTCTACCCAGGCATTTGTACCTCCATATATGTTGAACCTTCCCAGGGCATCTTTTCTACTAATGTCTATTTGTGATCCATAAACCCCACTTACTGAATCATCTGCTCTCTGTCTTGCAATTAGCAAAGGGTTGCACTGCAGAGACTCACATCCTGGGAGAGACTGTCCTTTAGATAGGGTCATTTTTCTTTGCAACTCTATAACCGTTCATTGCTCACTGTCCATCCCCTAAACTCTGTGCTCCAAATAACACTGTACCAGGAGGGGCAATGAGAGACAGTAACAAAAACTGTGCACTTCTTTAAATCATCCTTAGACTCAGGCCCCTTGGACACGTTTCTTTTCATAACTCCATTCTCTTTAGCTCTGTACATCCCCACAGTTAAGGATGTGGCAATCATCTACTCAAATTGTTAGGGAACCTTCAGTTTCAGTGACGTTTGTTAAGTAACCCATTTGTAAATTCTACATACACAGGATTAACAATCCCCAAAGGTTTCATTTCATTTTCATCTCTGTATCTTTAGTCGAAGGGGGTCATCAGTTGTCAATACTTGCCACTCGTCATTGTCCTTTGGAGGTTCGATTGGCTCTTTAATCCGTGTCTAATGAGTCCACCCTTTCTCAGCTGGTCGTACCACTGTCTCGGTGAGCAGCAGAACTTGAAATGCTCCTTCCCAATCTGGCTGAAGCTTCCGTTTCTTTCCAGGATTTGACCAGGACCCAGTTTTCAGGCTGAAACTTGTGAGCTGCAAACTCTAAAGGCAGAGTTTGTGCCAGAAGGCCTTGTGCCTGAGAGAAGATAGGCAAGACAACCCGAGTATACAGTTTTTGAGAAATAAATCCTTAGTTTCAAACTGTGGAGGTCCACCTGTTATTAAACTTTTGCTACCACTGCTGCTGCGGCAGTGCTCAGGAGGAAAGCTTCTCCCCAGCTGGCAAGGTGATCAACCAACACTAGTATGTATTTAATTCGACCAGCTACAGGCAAATCACCTTGAATATTTTGAGAGAGTTGTAAACTTGGACCCTGCCCTCCTGCAGGCTGCTTTTTAAGTGCCTTTTTATTTAGTCTTTTACAAACCACCCATCTTTCACAAATTTGCTTGGCTATAGTATAAATTCCCGTATTACGTCACACATTGCTTGTGTTCCCCAATAACTCTCCTGATGTAGAATCGCTGATACCTCCCTCATGATTTGCTTATTTAACATTTCTCTACCATCTGGGAGTACCCATTTCCCACTCTGTTCCCTGGCTCCTAATTCTTGGAGGACTTCTTCTTATTTTTCATCAAAAACTGGAATTTCCTGTGAGGCCAGGACCTCAAGCGCGAGATAACTTACAGTTATCACTTCAGGTTTTAAGGCTGCTTCTCAGGCCATTTCATCTGATAACCAATCTCCCCTGACACAAAAGGAGTTTCCCCTCTGATGTCCCAATGGACATCATGCACTACAGCCACTTCTATTGGTGACATCAGATTATGTAACACTTGTCCAACTGGTTCTTCACAAACCAATTCTTTCCCTTTGCTATTCATTAGACCCCATTCTTCCCAGATTTTCCCAAAGGTGTGCACTACTCCAAATGCATATCTAGAACCGTTACAGACGGTACCTTCTTTTCCATCTAACATTTGCAGTGCCTGATTGACAGCGTATAGCTGGCATGTTTGAGCTGACCAGTTATTAGGTAACCTGCCCGTTTCTTATTTCACCACTCACACCTTCAACGATGGCACACCCATTGTGTCTTTTCCCCTGAATTATCCCTGAAGTCCCATCTATGAGGAGGTGCAGCCCATTGTCATCTCTCCGCAGGAAAGCAGCAGGGTTTAATTTCCTGCTTTCTTTCACCAGAAGAGCGGTGACTGCTGCAGTTTGCACACACTCAAGACACTGGCTCTAAGAGCTTAGATAAGTGTGCCACTGGCTGTCGCTTCCCCCCAGCCCACTTGCTGGTGGAGCAGTGTGGGAGGCAGAACAGGCCACCCTGTGCAAGCATTGCTCAACAGTACCAAAAACATCTCTGTATTATCAACACTGGTTTTAGCACCAATCAAAAAACATAGTCCCATACTAGGTACCACAAAGAACATTAACTCCACCCTGGCCAAAACCAACACAAACTTCCAGGTAATAGAATAGCTCTCAAATTTTCTCCTTATCACCCCCCCAGGCAGTAACTGTGCTTCCACACCCAGAGCCTGTAAAACGTTTGTCTCTAATAAATAAGCTGGGGAATCTTCCACTAATATATTCCTTCCCCACACACTTTTAATTCTTATTATCACAGATAGGAATTTATTCATAATTGTCTCTCCTTCCTCCCTGCTACCCCATTTATTACAACTCTTTCTTCAGTTTTAGATCTTTTTAGGGTAGAATTTAGAAGGGATAGGGTAGCTTCTGTTTTTACTAAAAACTAGACCTCATTACCTCCTACTTTACCAACTACGTGCCCCTTTGCGATTTAAACAAGTTGCCCCACAAAAAAGAAACACCACAAATATTTTCAGCCCCTCTGATTTTCCAAAGTGTATTGAGTTTTCCTCCTTTAGTCATTTCTAACAGTTGCCGTCCTCGGGGTAAATATCCCACATTTCCACAATAAGAGCATTCCATTTTCTCTCACTCTCTCACTGTACCAAGTGCTACGAGCGTGTGAGAATAGGAAGACTAACCCAGTATGTTCTACATTATCACACTCGTATTAATTCTGGATGTTATGATAGAACAAAATTGGAGAAGTGTGAAATCCAAGGGCAGAAATTATGGGTAGCAACTAACCTAGAGAAAGGTGGACTCGCTGTAGGCTCTGCCTCCTGCCCTAGGGGAGAACAGAGCATCTGTTTTACACAAGCTGGTAGGAGGGGCTATTCAGATCGAGGGGGAGTGCAAGACAAAACTTGAAACAGAGAGGAGTTTAATAAATGCCCCATAGGAGGAATGCAAACTTGGAAAGATGGTGAATGGCCTGCACAAAGAATATCTGAATACTATGATCCAGCCACATGGGCCCAAGATGGAAACTGGGGATCCTGTACCCCTATATATATGCTAAACCAAATTATTCGGTTGCAAGCAGTGGTTGAAATAATAAGCAACCAGACGGCTGAGGCACCGAATCTCATAGCGAGACAATTGTCTCAGACCAGAGCTGCAGTGTACCAAAATCAGGGAGCGTGAGATTGGCTTTTAGCTGAAGAGAGGGGGGCGTCTGTGGGAAACCGAATACTTCGGAGTGTTGTTTGGAAAGAGATAACGATGGGGAAGCCATAATGAAAATAGCAGAGGAGATAAAACGCGTTGCACATGTACCAGTACAGAAATGGAATTCTATACTTACTAGCCATTGGTGGGGTAACTTATTTGGGGGAGCCTGGTGGAAGAAAATAGGCTTCATGATAGTATGTGCATTTCTGGGTTTACTGTTTGTGCCACGTATGACCCCGTGCTTTGTTCGGTTAATACATTCAGTAGTCCAAGCCATGCAAATCTCAGGCAAGTCTATAGATCCTGAAATGGCAGCAAAAGGAACGGGGTATAAACTAATGATTTTAAAAGATAACACCAAACTGGACCTGGCCATCGCACTGGGAAGAAGAAACCCAAAAGGAAAGCGCTAGGAACTGCAGTGAGCGGGGTCACCACGCCAAAGAGCGCGAGCTCCCGCTGCAGCCCAACAGATGCCATTGCTGCCGGGGCACCAGCCACCCGGTCATCAGCTGCCCCAGAAGAGCAACACGAATGTTTTGTTCAACATGAGAATTTGTTTGTTCTTTGAGGGAGAAAGATAAGTCTTCTCCTGTTGAAGCAGCCTTCTTACTTGTGGTCCGAGAAAAGGTTAAATAGGGAATCATCACGTTAGTACAAGAATTTACTAACCTTCCCGAAAAGGGGGGAACTGACAGAGGGAACTAACTAACTAACTAACCCATTATGTTAAGAAAAAACAGAACCTCGTCGAATGCCAAGGTAAGAGGTTTTACAGCACCTAGATGTAAACTTGAGAAGACGAGATAACGAAGATTTACAGCAAAAGGGGGGAACCAGTCTGATTTCAATCGACTTGGCAGCTTGGGTTCCAGTCCACTCAACATAATGAGCCAAAGGTAAAGAGGTCACTGTGACGAGGCTGAAGGAGCCTTCATCCAAAGACCCTCCTCAAGACCACCAGATGGCACTGCGCAGGTGCAACAGGGAGGGGTCAAGGAGGAGACTACGGAAATGATCACCTGGGACTCATTTTAAGAAGAAGCGGGAAAGGTTATGAATATGTAGAGGCGTTCCTGGGGTCATTATGAATACGTAACACCTTACTGTATTTAAACACACCTCATATTGTTACAAGTTGCGCATGAACGGTGGAACGATCCCCCTTGCGCCCGACGTCGAAATGAACATACCTGCTTTATAACCTTGTGAGTTGGGAAGTTTTAGGACTTTACAGGTTGTAAAGTTGTTTCCGCTCACCACCACGGCCAGAGAGTCCTGCAGCCCCGGCGCAGCTCTGAAGCGAGAAACAGCAGATGAAGAAGGCAACCCCAGCTCCTGCAGCATCCTTTTCTTACTCCTGCAGTGATTACCGCCCCTTAAGGGGTGGGGAGGAGGAGGAGATCCCTTCGGTACCTGCAGTCTGCTGGTTCACTGCTGGGGCGCAGTGCTAGGGGCGGGATATATGAAAATAAACCGGAGCAGCAGCGCTCCTGGGGCGGGGGGTGTTCCCGGCAGAGCATCCCCCCGGGAGCCGGGCCTCGGCTCAGCCCGACCCAAACCCGCCCCACGCCCACCCGGCGGAACCTCAGGAACCAGGGGACAAGTGACCCCACGATGGGGGGGGCCGGGCAGAGAACGGGTTCCCTCTGGCTGGGAAAGGGGGGGTTGAGCTGAGGGGGAACGGGAGGTTTGGAAAAGGGGAAGGGGGTTCCCTGGCAGGCAGCGAGGCTGCAGGGGGGGTCCCGTCCCCTCACCCAGCCACGCGAGCTCCGCCAGGGGCTGGAGCGCCGCTCCCCGCGGCCGCCGTCCTGTCCGCGCCAGAGACCGCCCCGCCGCCATCTCTAGTGAGGGCACAGCGGCCGCGCTCTCCCCGCCCCGCCACAGACACCTCATCAGCCACCGCCCGAACGGCGCCGGTACCCGAGCAGGAGGACTCGAAGGACGTTAACTCCCCCTCCTCGGCGGGGTGCGCCGCCCGCTTCCCAAGAGCGGCTCCCAGAGCGACCAGCTCCCCTCCTCCCCGGCGGCACGGGGCACGGCCTCAGTGCGGCGGCTTCACTGCCCGCGCCGAAGATGGCGGCGCGACGGGAGCGGGAAAGCGTGAGGCGCTGCAGGCGTCAGGCCCGGCCCGGGAGCCCCCAGCCGCTCCTGCTCCCACGCACCCCCCCCGTTTGCTTTACATTTGTGTATCGTATATAAATGCAGGGACAAGGAGCAGCGGCACGGAGCAGGCTGCTGGGTACGAGGTGTTCCCTCAGCACACACACCCACACCCCCCCGTCCCGGGCCGGGCCGCTCCGCGCGAAAGGGAAGGTGAGGGAAAAACAAAAACTAAAGGCACAGAGGCGTCCCGGCTGAAGCCGAGCTGTGCTCATCTACCCTTTGAATGACAATTCCAAAGGCACATCCCCACTCACGAAAGCTGGCGGCTCCGCAGGGTCCCCAGCAGACACAACCACCGGCCGGCGGGGCGGGGGGGGCTCTCCCCGGGATGCTCCCGCAGGGTCCGCAGTCTGAGGACAACGCTCCGCCCGCAGCCCCGCACCGAAACCGCCGGAAGGTCCCACAGCCTCCTTGTCAAGCCCAAGGGAATCCGAGCTGGGCCCGTATACGGTCAGTGCTCCAGAAGCTTCTCCGCTCCCAGGCGTTTCACTAAACGTCTGTCAGCCGAGGGCTGTGGGCGTGACCAGAGCGCCCATCAACCGGAAGTGCCGGGCGCTTTCCTGCGGCTGCAAAGTGCTGCGACATGGGGCTGTGGGCCCCCCGGGGCGGGGCGCGGAGCTGCTGCGTCCCCCCAGTTCTGGGTCCCCCGACCCAGAGCAAAGCGCTCCCCTCCTCCGGCTGCCGACAGTCAGCCCGGCTTCTTGCACAGCCCCCTGGTTACCCCCTCACCCCGTCCCCCCAGTTAGTCCCAGGGGGTGTTTCTGAAGCCCATGGACACCTCAGCCCCACCCGGGGTGCAGGATGGGCCTTTGCTGGCTCTGCCCTGGTGCCCACCGGTTTGCTGCCAGTGCTCCCTCTGGGGGGGCCTGGGTACCACCGGATCCACCTGGGCACCCCCAAAGTGCCTTTTTAGCGCTTATTTTTCTCCTGAAAAGCAAACACAGCGGGGCTTTCTGCCATCCTGCCCCAGGGACCCCCACTCAGAACACACCGGCGCTTGGTTGCCCATCGCCATTTATTGCAGCCGCTGCATCCCCCTCCCCACCTCCGTCATCCCTACCTTGTTGGGGCTGCGGGCGCCGGATGGGGACGGCCGTGGGGTGCTGGGCGGTTGGGGCTGGAAGCGCGGGGGCGTGAGGGTGTGTGGGCCCCCGCAGCTCCGCGGAACAGTGGGGTACCTGCACTCGCCCGTCCGCTCCCTGTGGGACAGGACACGGGGTGCTCAGTGCCCGGCAGGTGGCACCCCATGTGTCACTCGACGCCAGGGAGGGGTCGGGGGCAGTTACTCACGGTCCAGGCGCCAGCGTGTGGAGGGGCCGGTCGCAGGACAGGCAATGGAAACCAGGCAGCAGCTGCCTGGAGAGGGGAGAAAAGGGCTGGGGAGCTCCTGGGGGGCACAGCCCCACCTGCACACCGTCCCCTGCCACAAAAAGCCTCTGCACCCACCCCCCAAGATTGGTTCGGGAGGGCTCCTCCCACACGTGCCCCCTCATTGTGCCCCCTCCATCGCTGGGAAGCTGCAGCTGGCAGGAGCACAAGGCACAGCCACTTGCTCAGCATCCCCAGGGGCGCTGCCCACACGGCTCCCACGCCAGGGTACCACAGCGGCACGAGCTGGGACAGCCAGCAGGAACAGGGCCGGCACTGCGGGTTACAGCCACCCACCTTGATGTCCTTCTGCTCCTGCTGGCCATCCTGCTGGAGGTTTCCAAGGGCCGAGCTGAACTTCTCATAGTCCTTTTGGAGCTGCATGATGCTGGCCTGGAGGCACTTGAGCTGCTCGTCCTGCTGCAGGGACTCAGAGGACAAGGCGGTGCTGAGCCAGGGGGTGGCTGCCCCGCGGGGACAGACCCAGGGTATTTTGGCTGGTGCCCGCGGGCTCTCAGTGCAAGCAGGACATTTGCTCCAAGGCTTTAACTCCCTTCCACGCTGCTGACTCCAACGAGCCAATTAGGGGGGCAGCGAGGGGCTCCCCCACGTTACAGCAAAGCAGAAATGTTGCTTTTTCCATGCGAGCCACGGAACCTGACACACCAATGGGATGTTCACAGAGTTCGCTTTATTGTCGGACCGGGCTGGCTTTATAGCAAGGCTGCCCTGTCCACGCGCCTTACAACAACGTGATTGGTTGTAACTCGTGCTATACAATAACACGATAGGCTGCATGTACTGGCCAGCACTCTGCACGCATGTGTTCAGCGATTGCTCACTCATTATTACCTTCTAATGGTGCTCCTTCAGTTTCTTTTGCCTCTGGCTTCACCTCTCAGCCAGGCTGGGGACAACCCCATCCCCCCGGGGCAGGGGGGGGCTCTGCCACTACAAATGTCTGTTGGAAGCTTGGCTCCTGGATGATTTCTGCACCTCTGACCTTTGCAGAGAGATGTCTCAGGCTGTGTCACAGCAGGGTGGTTGAAGTGGAACAGAAACAAGATCCTTTGGAGTTCTCTGGTATTGCAAGAGTACAGAGCAGCGAGACATCCAGCCCTTCCATTTCTGGCTCTTGACCTAATGTTTCTCTTTTGGGCCAGGCTGAGAAATCTTTGGAAAGGCAAGAAACTGCCTCCCTAGGTTAATCTCCTTTAATGCTCGAAGCCCTGAAATCTTGATATATTTGTTCACTGATAGCAGCCTTCTGTTCTCAGACTTTCCTGGAGGATGCATTAGCCGAATCCACTGCTCTGGGCTCAGGACAGGAAAAAACACTGGAGAGAAGGGAGCAAGTATGTGATCAATGGTCTCTTTGATGCACAAATCTGTAAGCTTATGTCATTGGGTCTTTGGTGCATTCAAGTGTCCTCCCTAACAGACTCTGAGCCCAGCCTGAACTCCACAGTGGGACTCCAGAGCCATTTTTAGGCCTCTTGTTTTGCATTCGTCATGTCAGCCCTCGCCATGAACAGCCAAATGCTCGGTGCAACCGCCCTGGCTGGTTCATCCTTCAGCTATATCCATTCTCCACACCTTCCCAACATCTTGAGGGGGAAGGTGAGTTTTAGTACACAGCACATGGCTGTACAGCAAAACCCACATCTGTAGATGTGCTGGGTGGGGTGGTGGAAAATCTCTGAAGCTCTTCCAAAGCACCGGCCCCCCTGCTGTGACGTCCCTCTTCAACATCTCAGAGCTCAGTCTGGCTGGAAGGTCCCAATGTGAACACCAGTACTAATCCTTATTTGAAGCTCCACTCCTGTCCCGGCCTGCTCTCCCTATTTTGCCTGCTTTGCTGGGACACCGTCTCCTGCAACCAGAATCCCACCTGCCAGAAAAGGCACCCCACGGCCTCTGGGGTGAAGATGCTCTGATGCTTCCAACCCTCCCAGGAAACGGAGGGACACTTCAAAATCTTTGGTTATTTTAATAGTATGAAAGGGACTCAACAACTGGGCAGGACAAAACAGCTAGAAAGGTTCTGAAACTTCACTGACGTAACACAACACCCCTAGGGCTCTCTGTCCTCCTCTTGCCCTTAATGCTCGCGCTTAGCTGCTCGCCGGTGGCTCTCCATGCCCTTCCGTTTCACCTCCGTAACGATGCCTTTGAGGTCCGGGATAGACTGCTGAATCTAAGGTAGGGAAGAGAGATGGTAGAGGTCACAGCAGGGGTGGGAACAGGAGGCAGAGAGGAGCCCATTGGCCCTTTTGGAGTGCAAATTTCACCAACCAAAGTGAGCAGGAGGATGAAGGCAATTGCCCTGCTGGATCTGCACCACCACAATGGGCTTTTACAGGTGACTCAGAGGGGTGAATGAAGCCAGACTATAGCCATGGGTGTGTATGGGGATATAGGGGAAGATTTGGGGAGGAGGTTAGTTAAATGTAAATACGCTCAAGTGACTTGCACCTGTCTGTAGAAAAAGCACACACATCACACTAATTGTCTGACTGACCTTGTGTGCTTGATGAGTAGAAGCTCTGTGTTAGATAACACAGGCCTGGGAGAAACTCTGGGCACCTTATCACTGTGTCTGAGATTCCTGCTTTGTTGTGAGAAAGAGCGGGAGGCTGCGCCTGCCTGAAGCCTTGAAATACAGGCGAGCTCAGCAGGCCCAGCGATCTTCCAGCAGGGCTGAACTGACCAGCGCCTGCGTCCCCGTTTGTGTCACCTCTGCCTGGGAGCTCAGGTGTGGCTTCGGAGATCCCCCAGTAGAGAGGGAACTAAAATAAAACTTGCTCTTTGCAAATGCATCCGTGGCCTCTGGCTCTTCTTGCGATGTGCCTGCGTATGTGCACACAGCAACCAAGCGCCAGTGTGGTCTGAGTGGGGGTCCCTGGGGCAGGATGGCAGAAAGCCCCGCTGTGTTTGCTTTTCAGGAGAAAAATAAGCGCTAAAAAGGCAATTTGGGGGTGCCCAGGTGGATCCGGTGGTACCCAGGGCCCCCCCAGAGGGAGCACTGGCAGCAAACCGGTGGGCACCAGGGCAGAGCCAGCAAAGGCCCATCCTGCACCCCGGGTGGGGCTGAGGTGTCCATGGGCTTCAGAAACACCCCCTGGGACTAACTGGGGGGACGGGGTGAGGGGGTAACCAGGGGGCTGTGCAAGAAGCCGGGCTGACTGTCGGCAGCCGGAGGAGGGGAGCGCTTTGCTCTGGGTCGGGGGACCCAGAACTGGGGGGACGCAGCAGCTCCGCGCCCCGCCCCGGGGGGCCCACAGCCCCGTGTCGCAGCACTTTGCAGCCGCAGGAAAGCGCCCGGCACTTCCGGTTGATGGGCGCTCTGGTCACGCCCACAGCCCTCGGCTGACAGACGTTTAGTGAAACGCCTGGGAGCGGAGAAGCTTCTGGAGCACTGACCGTATACGGGCCCAGCTCGGATTCCCTTGGGCTTGACAAGGAGGCTGTGGGACCTTCCGGCGGTTTCGGTGCGGGGCTGCGGGCGGAGCGTTGTCCTCAGACTGCGGACCCTGCGGGAACTCCCCGGGCAGAGGTCCACCCGCCCCGCCGGCCGGTGGTTGTGTCTGCTGGGGACCCTGCGGAGCCGCCAGCTTTCGTGAGTGGGGATGTGCCTTTGGAATTGTCATTCAAAGGGTAGATGAGCACAGCTCGGCTTCAGCCGGGACGCCTCTGTGCCTTTAGTTTTTGTTTTTCCCTCACCTTCCCTTTCGCGCGGAGCGGCCCGGCCCGGCCCGGGACGGGGGGGTGTGGGTGTGTGTGCTGAGGGAACACCTCGTACCCAGCAGCCTGCTCCGTGCCGCTGCTCCTTGTCCCTGCATTTATATACGATACACAAATGTAAAGCAAACGGGGGGGGTGCGTGGGAGCAGGAGCGGCTGGGGGCTCCCGGGCCGGGCCTGACGCCTGCAGCGCCTCACGCTTTCCCGCTCCCGTCGCGCCGCCATCTTCGGCGCGGGCAGTGAAGCCGCCGCACTGAGGCCGTGCCCCGTGCCGCCGGGGAGGAGGGGAGCTGGTCGCTCTGGGAGCCGCTCTTGGGAAGCGGGCGGCGCACCCCGCCGAGGAGGGGGAGTTAACGTCCTTCGAGTCCTCCTCCTCGGGTACCGGCGCCGTTCGGGCGGTGGCTGATGAGGTGTCTGTGGCGGGGCGGGGAGAGCGCGGCCGCTGTGCCCTCACTAGAGATGGCGGCGGGGCGGTCTCTGGCGCGGACAGGACGGCGGCCGCGGGGAGCGGCGCTCCAGCCCTATCTGTGATAATAAGAATTAAAAGTGTATGGGGAAGGAATATATTAGTGGAAGATTCCCCAGCTTATTTATTAGAGACAAACGTTTTACAGGCTCTGGGTGTGGAAGCACAGTTACTGCCTGGGGGGGTGATAAGGAGAAAATTTGAGAGCTATTCTATTACCTGGAAGTTTGTGTTGGTTTTGGCCAGGGTGGAGTTAATGTTCTTTGTGGTACCTAGTATGGGACTATGTTTTTTGATTCGTGCTAAAAGCAGTGTTGATAATACAGAGATGTTTTTGGTACTGTTGAGCAATGCTTGCACAGGGTGGCCTGTTCTGCCTCCCACACTGCTCCACCAGCAAGTGGGCTGGGGGGAAGCGACAGCCAGTGGCACACTTATCTAAGCTCTTAGAGCCAGTGTCTTGAGTGTGTGCAAACTGCAGCAGTCACCGCTCTTCTGGTGAAAGAAAGCAGGAAATTAAACCCTGCTGCTTTCCTGAGGAGAGATGACAATGGGCTGCACCTCCTCATAGATGGGACTTCAGGGATAATTCAGGGGAAAAGACACAGTGGGTGTGCCATCGTTGAAGGTGTGAGTGGTGAAATAAGAAACGGGCAGGTTACCTAATAACTGGTCAGCTCAAACATGCCAGCTATACGCTGTCAATCAGGCACTGCAAATGTTAGATGGAAAAGAAGGTACCATCTGTAACGGTTCTAGATGTGCATTTGGAGTAGTGCACACCTTTGGGAAAATCTGGGAAGAATGGGGTCTAATTAATAGCAAAGGGAAAGAATTGGTTTGTGAAGAACCAGTTGGACAAGTGTTACATAATCTGATGTCACCAATAGAAGTGGCTGTAGTGCATGATGTCCATTGGGACATCAGAGGGGAAACTCCTTTTGTGTCAGGGGAGATTGGTTATCAGATGAAATGGCCTGAGAAGCAGCCTTAAAGCCTGAAGTGATAACTGTAAGTTATCTCACGCTTGAGGTCCTGGCCTCACAGGAAATTCCAGTTTTTGATGAAAAATAAGAAGAAGTCCTCCAAGAATTAGGAGCCAGGGAACAGAGTGGGAAATGGGTACTCCCAGATGGTGGAGAAATGTTAAATAAGCAAATCATGAGGGAGGTATCAGCGATTCTACATCAGGAGAGTTATTGGGGAACACAAGCAATGTGTGACGTAATACGGGAATTTATACTATAGCCAAGCAAATTTGTGAAAGATGGGTGGTTTGTAAAAGACTAAATAAAAAGGCACTTAAAAAGCAGCCTGCAGGAGGGCAGGGTCCAAGTTTACAACTCTCTCAAAATATTCAAGGTGATTTGCCTGTAGCTGGTCGAATTAAATACATACTAGTGTTGGTTGATCACCTTGCCAGCTGGGGAGAAGCTTTCCTCCTGAGCACTGCCGCAGCAGCAGTGGTAGCAAAAGTTTAATAACAGGTGGACCTCCACAGTTTGAAACTAAGGATTTATTTCTCAAAAACTGTATACTCGGGTTGTCTTGCCTATCTTCTCTCAGGCACAAGGCCTTCTGGCACAAACTCTGCCTTTAGAGTTTGCAGCTCACAAGTTTCAGCCTGAAAACTGGGTCCTGGTCAAATCCTGGAAAGAAACGGAAGCTTCAGCCAGATTGGGAAGGAGCATTTCAAGTTCTGCTGCTCACCGAGACAGTGGTACGACCAGCTGAGAAAGGGTGGACTCATTAGACACGGATTAAAGAGCCAATCGAACCTCCAAAGGACAATGACGAGTGGCAAGTATTGACAACTGATGACCCCCTTCGACTAAAGATACAGAGATGAAAATGAAATGAAACCTTTGGGGATTGTTAATCCTGTGTATGTAGAATTTACAAATGGGTTACTTAACAAACGTCACTGAAACTGAAGGTTCCCTAACAATTTGAGTAGATGATTGCCACATCCTTAACTGTGGGGATGTACAGAGCTAAAGAGAATGGAGTTATGAAAAGAAACGTGTCCAAGGGGACAGTCTAAGGATGATTTAAATAAGTGCACAGTTTTTGTTACTGTCTCTCATTGCCCCTCCTGGTACAGTGTTATTTGGAGCACAGAGTTTAGGGGATGGACAGTGAGCAATGAACGGTTATAGAGTCTCCTCCTTGACCCCTCCCTGTTGCACCTGCGCAGTGCCATCTGGTGGTCTTGAGGAGGGTCTTTGGATGAAGGCTCCTTCAGCCTCGTCACAGTGACCTCTTTACCTTTGGCTCATTATGTTGAGTGGACTGGAACCCAAGCTGCCAAGTCGATTGAAATCAGACTGGTTCCCCCTTTTGCTGTAAATCTTCGTTATCTCGTCTTCTCAAGTTTTCATCTAGGTGCTGTAAAACCTCTTACCTTGGCATTCGACGAGGTTCTGTTTTTTCTTAACATAATGGGTTAGTTAGTTAGTTAGTTCCCTCTGTCAGTTCCCCCCTTTTCGGGAAGGTTAGTAAATTCTTGTACTAACATGATGATTCCCTATTTAACCTTTTCTCAGACCACAAGTAAGAAGGCTGCTTCGACAGGAGAAGACTTATCTTTCTCCCTCAAAGAACAAACAAATTCTCATGTTGAACAAAACATTCGTGTTGCTCTTCTGGGGCAGCTGATGACCGGGTGGCTGGTGCCCCGGCAGCAATGGCATCTGTTGGGCTGCAGCGGGAGCTCGCGCTCTTTGGCGTGGTGACCCCGCTCACTGCAGTTCCTAGCGCTTTCCTTTTGGGTTTCTTCTTCCCAGTGCGATGGCCAGGTCCAGTTTGGTGTTATCTTTTAAAATCATTAGTTTATACCCCGTTCCTTTTGCTGCCATTTCAGGATCTATAGGCGTGCCTGAGATTTGCATGGCTTGGACTACTGAATGTATTAACCGAACAAAGCAGGGGGTCATACGTGGCACAAACAGTAAACCCAGAAATGCACATACTATCATGAAGCCTATTTTCTTCCACCAGGCTCCCCCAAATAAGTTACCCCACCAATGGCTAGTAAGTATAGAATTCCACTTCTGTACTGGTACATGTGCAACGCGTTTTATCTCCTCTGCTATTTTCATTATGGCTTCCCCATCGTTATCTCTTTCCAAACAACACTCCGAAGTATTCAGTTTCCCACAGACGCCCCCCTCTCTTCAGCTAAAAGCCAATCTCACGCTCCCTGATTTTGGTACACTGCAGCTCTGGTCTGAGACAATTGTCTCGCTATGAGATTCGGTGCCTCAGCCGTCTGGTTGCTTATTATTTCAACCACTGCTTGCAACCGAATAATTTGGTTTAGCATATATATAGGGGTACGGGATCCCCAGTTTCCATCTTGGGCCCATGTGGCTGGATCATAGTATTCAAATATTCTTTGTGCAGGCCATTCACCATCTTTCCAAGTTTGCATTCCTCCTATGGGGCATTTATTAAACTCCTCTCTGTTTCAAGTTTTGTCTTGCCCTCCCCCTCCATCTGAATAGCCCCTCCTACCAGCTTGTGTAAAACAGATGCTCTGTTCTCCCCTAGGGCAGGAGGCAGAGCCTACAGCGAGTCCACCTTTCTCTAGGTTAGTTGCTACCCATAATTTCTGCCCTTGGATTTCACACTTCTCCAATTTTGTTCTACCATAACATCCAGAATTAATACGAGTGTGATAATGTAGAACATACTGGGTTAGTCTTCCTATTCTCACACGCTCGTAGCATTTGGTACAGTGAGAGAGTGAGAGAAAATGGAATGCTATTATTGTGGAAATGTGGGATATTTACCCCGAGGACAGCAACTGTTAGAAATGACTAAAGGAGGAAAACTCAGTACACTTTGGAAAATCAGAGGGGCTGAAAATATTTGTGGTGTTTCTTTTTTGTGGGGCAACTTGTTTAAATGGCAAAGGGGCATGTAATTGGTAAAGTAGGAGGTAATGAGGTCTAGTTTTTAGTTTAAACAGAAGCTACCCTATCCCTTCTAAATTCTACCCTAAAAAGATCTAAAACTGAAGAAAGAGTTGTAATAAATGGGGTAGCAGGGAGGAAGGAGAGACAATTATGAATAAATTCCTATCTGTGATAATAAGAATTAAAAGTGTGTGGGGAAGGAATATATTAGTGGAAGATTCCCCAGCTTATTTATTAGAGACAAACGTTTTACAGGCTCTGGGTGTGGAAGCACAGTTACTGCCTGGGGGGGTGATAAGGAGAAAATTTGAGAGCTATTCTATTACCTGGAAGTTTGTGTTGGTTTTGGCCAGGGTGGAGTTAATGTTCTTTGTGGTACCTAGTATGGGACTATGTTTTTTGATTCGTGCTAAAAGCAGTGTTGATAATACAGAGATGTTTTTGGTACTGTTGAGCAATGCTTGCACAGGGTGGCCTGTTCTGCCTCCCACACTGCTCCACCAGCAAGTGGGCTGGGGGGAAGCGACAGCCAGTGGCACACTTATCTAAGCTCTTAGAGCCAGTGTCTTGAGTGTGTGCAAACTGCAGCAGTCACCGCTCTTCTGGTGAAAGAAAGCAGGAAATTAAACCCTGCTGCTTTCCTGAGGAGAGATGACAATGGGCTGCACCTCCTCATAGATGGGACTTCAGGGATAATTCAGGGGAAAAGACACAATGGGTGTGCCATCGTTGAAGGTGTGAGTGGTGAAATAAGAAACGGGCAGGTTACCTAATAACTGGTCAGCTCAAACATGCCAGCTATACGCTGTCAATCAGGCACTGCAAATGTTAGATGGAAAAGAAGGTACCATCTGTAACGGTTCTAGATATGCATTTGGAGTAGTGCACACCTTTGGGAAAATCTGGGAAGAATGGGGTCTAATTAATAGCAAAGGGAAAGAATTGGTTTGTGAAGAACCAGTTGGACAAGTGTTACATAATCTGATGTCACCAATAGAAGTGGCTGTAGTACATGATGTCCATTGGGACATCAGAGGGGAAACTCCTTTTGTGTCAGGGGAGATTGGTTATCAGATGAAATGGCCTGAGAAGCAGCCTTAAAACCTGAAGTGATAACTGTAAGTTATCTCACGCTTGAGGTCCTGGCCTCACAGGAAATTCCAGTTTTTGATGAAAAATAAGAAGAAGTCCTCCAAGAATGAGGAGCCAGGGAACAGAGTGGGAAATGGGTACTCCCAGATGGTAGAGAAATGTTAAATAAGCAAATCATGAGGGAGGTATTAGCGATTCTACATCAGGAGAGTTATTGGGGAACACAAGCAATGTGTGACGTAATACGGGAATTTATACTATAGCCAAGCAAATTTGTGAAAGATGGGTGGTTTGTAAAAGAAGAAATAAAAAGGCACTTAAAAAGCAGCCTGCAGGAGGGCAGGGTCCAAGTTTACAACTCTCTCAAAATATTCAAGGTGATTTGCCTGTAGCTGGTCGAATTAAATACATACTAGTGTTGGTTGATCACCTTGCCAGCTGGGGAGAAGCTTTCCTCCTGAGCACTGCCGCAGCAGCAGTGGTAGCAAAAGTTTAATAACAGGTGGACCTCCACAGTTTGAAACTAAGGATTTATTTCTCAAAAACTGTATACTCGGGTTGTCTTGCCTATCTTCTCTCAGGCACAAGGCCTTCTGGCACAAACTCTGCCTTTAGAGTTTGCAGCTCACAAGTTTCAGCCTGAAAACTGGGTCCTGGTCAAATCCTGGAAAGAAACGGAAGCTTCAGCCAGATTGGGAAGGAGCATTTCAAGTTCTGCTGCTCACCGAGACAGTGGTACGACCAGCTGAGAAAGGGTGGACTCATTAGACACGGATTAAAGAGCCAATCGAACCTCCAAAGGACAATGACGAGTGGCAAGTATTGACAACTGATGACCCCCTTCGACTAAAGATACAGAGATGAAAATGAAATGAAACCTTTGGGGATTGTTAATCCTGTGTATGTAGAATTTACAAATGGGTTACTTAACAAACGTCACTGAAACTGAAGGTTCCCTAACAATTTGAGTAGATGATTGCCACATCCTTAACTGTGGGGATGTACAGAGCTAAAGAGAATGGAGTTATGAAAAGAAACGTGTCCAAGGGGACTGAGTCTAAGGATGATTTAAAGAAGTGCACAGTTTTTGTTACTGTCTCTCATTGCCCCTCCTGGTACAGTGTTATTTGGAGCACAGAGTTTAGGGGATGGACAGTGAGCAATGAACGGTTATAGAGTTGCAAAGAAAAATGACCCTATCTAAAGGACAGTCTCTCCCAGGATGTGAGTCTCTGCAGTGCAACCCTTTGCTAATTGCAAGACAGAGAGCAGATGATTCAGTAAGTGGGGTTTATGGATCACAAATAGACATTAGTAGAAAAGATGCCCTGGGAAGGTTCAAAATATATGGAGGTACAAATGCCTGGGTAGAATGGATCAAATATATGGTGCAAAGCCTAAACGAGCAATTGCTATGCCTGTGCAGCAGGAAGGCCTGTGGCCCAAGTGGTACCCTTCCCTCTGGGGTGGAGCGAAGATTGACAGGGGATGGAGTGCGTCTTAGCCTTATGCCAAGACTCTACGGCATGGAGAAATAAGTCGTGTCATACTCTCTCCCTACTGTTTCCAGCTTTGCAGGGAAAAATATCAAAATCCCCCTGGCATTTTCAGGAATAATTGAAAATCATACTGCCTGTCTCTCACGACGCGGCAGGAATGATACCAAGTTCCTAGGAACATGAGTAGGTGTGCAGAGACACGGGAAGTTGGTCCTCATATGTCCTCAAATGCTTCTTGAGTGGATCTTTGGTGGTACTGTGGGAAGATGACACTTCATTCCATTTTATCCCCCACTGGGAAGGTACCTGTGACGTCGTACAATTGGAAATTCCTTTTACCCTGGCATTTGAACACTGTGATCCATCAGGGCAACAGAAAAAGGAGTTGAGGGCTTTCCTCTGATGACAGGGTTTATTTCAATTAGATTGGGGTCCCCAGAGGAGTCCCCAAGGAACACAAAGCAAGAAGTCAAGTTAGCTGCGGGTTCTGAGTCCTTTTTGTTTTGGTAGGTAACTACAAACAAGAATGTAGACGGGATAAATAACATTTATTTATAAGTTATACTAGACAAGCAGTTAAATGAATCACCAAGCAATTAGATGCTACTAGTAGAATGGCATGGGAAAATAACATGGTCCCAGATACGATGTTGGCAGAAAAACGTGATATATGTCTAACCACAGCTTCAGCAGAAGAATTGGCTGAGAATTCAGGTGTAGATAGTCCACTCATGGGATTGTTAGAATCTTGGTTTGGAATATTGAGAGAAATTACTTCTTTAATCGAAGTAACAGAAGCACTGATTTCTATAGCGTGCTACATCATTGCGTGTCTGCGAGGACTTGTTCAACACCTTATTGGACAGCTCTATCAAAGCAAGTGCCTTTAGGGCCACTGCCATGCTCAGATAAAATGATCCTGCTAAAAGAACAAGAAGAAAGAACGAACAGCAAATGCATAACTCCAGAAGAAAAACGTGAAATCGTGTTGTCTAGGCTTGAAGCCACCTATACAACTGTATCATAAGAAAATGCAAAACCTCCTCCATTTCAGTCCTGCAGCTCAGCACTAGTTTTTCCTCTTCCCTCCCTTTGTCCTGCTCCCTTTGCTTTCTCCCTTTGTTCCATATCCTTCTGCACAAAACCACCGTGACTCAGCCTAAGTAGATCTGCTGCTTATTCTTTTGTACTGCCAGCAGATTGTGGAAGTAGAGTATAAAACCCATCCTTATGGAGAGATCTTTGCATTTTAGGCTTAGTCTAAGTGTCTCAAGTAGCCGGGGTTTTTGTTTGGGCCTAATCCATCAGGTCTGATGGCTTCCCTGCTCGTCTCCAGATGTATGTGGTAGAAAATATAAAGCAAGGAAACGTCCTTTGGCCCAGCCTTGCCTTATTTCCTTCTCATCCTGTTCTCTGTGCCAGCCTCTCTCACTAACCCCTCGTCTGGCTGCATGTCTCTTCTTTCCTCTCTCCTTTTCTCAAACTCTCCTGCTTCCTGGCTTTTGTCTTTCCATTCCTCCATTTCAGTCCTGCAGCCCGGCACTAGATTTTCCTCTTCCCTCCCTTTGGCTTGCTCCCTTCGCTTTCTCCCTTTGTTCCATATCCTTCTTTCCGACGTGTCTCTTGGAGACTTTTGGCCACGCTGGACCCAAGTCTGGGGATGTTTTGGAAACTTTTCCGAGGCCTCGCTGCTGACAGGGGGGACAGCAGGCAGTGACAGGCCCGGGGCTGACAGGCTCCCCCTCCCCTAGGGGGCGCTCGGCTGCCACACCCAGCTGACATAGAACCTTTGTCACAATGCCCGCTACCGTGGGGAGGATGCGGGCACTCTGCGGGTGACAGGGACACAGCAGGACTTGGTGTCAGCTCAGCAATTTCTGAGTTCCCCAAAGAAGCTGAATGAGGTGTGTTTAATACAGTAAGGTGTTACGTATTCATAATGACCCCAGGAACGCCTCTACATATTCATAACCTTTCCCGCTTCTTCTTAAAATGAGTCCCAGGTGATCATTTCCGTAGTCTCCTCCTTGACCCCTCCCTGTTGCACCTGCGCAGTGCCATCTGGTGGTCTTGAGGAGGGTCTTTGGATGAAGGCTCCTTCAGCCTCGTCACAGTGACCTCTTTACCTTTGGCTCATTATGTTGAGTGGACTGGAACCCAAGCTGCCAAGTCGATTGAAATCAGACTGGTTCCCCCTTTTGCTGTAAATCTTCGTTATCTCGTCTTCTCAAGTTTACATCTAGGTGCTGTAAAACCTCTTACCTTGGCATTCGACGAGGTTCTGTTTTTTCTTAACATAATGGGTTAGTTAGTTAGTTAGTTCCCTCTGTCAGTTCCCCCCTTTTCGGGAAGGTTAGTAAATTCTTGTACTAACATGATGATTCCCTATTTAACCTTTTCTCGGACCACAAGTAAGAAGGCTGCTTCGACAGGAGAAGACTTATCTTTCTCCCTCAAAGAACAAACAAATTCTCATGTTGAACAAAACATTCGTGTTGCTCTTCTGGGGCAGCTGATGACCGGGTGGCTGGTGCCCCGGCAGCAATGGCATCTGTTGGGCTGCAGCGGGAGCTCGCGCTCTTTGGCGTGGTGACCCCGCTCACTGCACTTCCTAGCGCTTTCCTTTTGGGTTTCTTCTTCCCAGTGCGATGGCCAGGTCCAGTTTGGTGTTATCTTTTAAAATCATTAGTTTATACCCCGTTCCTTTTGCTGCCATTTCAGGATCTATAGGCGTGCCTGAGATTTGCATGGCTTGGACTACTGAATGTATTAACCGAACAAAGCAGGGGGTCATACGTGGCACAAACAGTAAACCCAGAAATGCACATACTATCGTGAAGCCTATTTTCTTCCACCAGGCTCCCCCAAATAAGTTACCCCACCAATGGCTAGTAAGTATAGAATTCCACTTCTGTACTGGTACATGTGCAACGCGTTTTATCTCCTCTGCTATTTTCATTATGGCTTCCCCATCGTTATCTCTTTCCAAACAACACTCCGAAGTATTCAGTTTCCCACAGACGCCCCCCTCTCTTCAGCTAAAAGCCAATCTCACGCTCCCTGATTTTGGTACACTGCAGCTCTGGTCTGAGACAATTGTCTCGCTATGAGATTCGGTGCCTCAGCCGTCTGGTTGCTTATTATTTCAACCACTGCTTGCAACCGAATCATTTGGTTTAGCATATATATAGGGGTACGGGATCCCCAGTTTCCATCTTGGGCCCATGTGGCTGGATCATAGTATTCAAATATTCTTTGTGCAGGCCATTCACCATCTTTCCAAGTTTGCATTCCTCCTATGGGGCATTTATTAAACTCCTCTCTGTTTCAAGTTTTGTCTTGCACTCCCCCTCCATCTGAATAGCCCCTCCTACCAGCTTGTGTAAAACAGATGCTCTGTTCTCCCCTAGGGCAGGAGGCAGAGCCTACAGCGAGTCCACCTTTCTCTAGGTTAGTTGCTACCCATAATTTCTGCCCTTGGATTTCACACTTCTCCAATTTTGTTCTATCATAACATCCAGAATTAATACGAGTGTGATAATGTAGAACATACTGGGTTAGTCTTCCTATTCTCACACGCTCGTAGCATTTGGTACAGTGAGAGAGTGAGAGAAAATGGAATGCTCTTATTGTGGAAATGTGGGATATTTACCCCGAGGACGGCAACTGTTAGAAATGACTAAAGGAGGAAAACTCAATACACTTTGGAAAATCAGAGGGGCTGAAAATATTTGTGGTGTTTCTTTTTTGTGGGGCAACTTGTTTAAATCGCAAAGGGGCATGTAATTGGTAAAGTAGGAGGTAATGAGGTCTAGTTTTTAGTAAAAACAGAAGCTACCCTATCCCTTCTAAATTCTACCCTAAAAAGATCTAAAACTGAAGAAAGAGTTGTAATAAATGGGGTAGCAGGGAGGAAGGAGAGACAATTATGAATAAATTCCTATCTGTGATAATAAGAATTAAAAGTGTATGGGGAAGGAATATATTAGTGGAAGATTCCCCAGCTTATTTATTAGAGACAAACGTTTTACAGGCTCTGGGTGTGGAAGCACAGTTACTGCCTGGGGGGGTGATAAGGAGAAAATTTGAGAGCTATTCTATTACCTGGAAGTTTGTGTTGGTTTTGGCCAGGGTGGAGTTAATGTTCTTTGTGGTACCTAGTATGGGACTATGTTTTTTGATTCGTGCTAAAACCAGTGTTGATAATACAGAGATGTTTTTGGTACTGTTGAGCAATGCTTGCACAGGGTGGCCTGTTCTGCCTCCCACACTGCTCCACCAGCAAGTGGGCTGGGGGGAGGCGACAGCCAGTGGCACACTTATCTAAGCTCTTAGAGCCAGTGTCTTGAGTGTGTGCAAACTGCAGCAGTCACCGCTCTTCTGGTGAAAGAAAGCAGGAAATTAAACCCTGCTGCTTTCCTGAGGAGAGATGACAATGGGCTGCACCTCCTCATAGATGGGACTTCAGGGATAATTCAGGGGAAAAGACACAATGGGTGTGCCATCGTTGAAGGTGTGAGTGGTGAAATAAGAAACGGGCAGGTTACCTAATAACTGGTCAGCTCAAACATGCCAGCTATACGCTGTCAATCAGGCACTGCAAATGTTAGATGGAAAAGAAGGTACCATCTGTAACGGTTCTAGATATGCATTTGGAGTAGTGCACACCTTTGGGAAAATCTGGGAAGAATGGGGTCTAATGAATAGCAAAGGGAAAGAATTGGTTTGTGAAGAACCAGTTGGACAAGTGTTACATAATCTGATGTCACCAATAGAAGTGGCTGTAGTACATGATGTCCATTGGGACATCAGAGGGGAAACTCCTTTTGTGTCAGGGGAGATTGGTTATCAGATGAAATGGCCTGAGAAGCAGCCTTAAAACCTGAAGTGATAACTGTAAGTTATCTCACGCTTGAGGTCCTGGCCTCACAGGAAATTCCAGTTTTTGATGAAAAATAAGAAGAAGTCCTCCAAGAATGAGGAGCCAGGGAACAGAGTGGGAAATGGGTACTCCCAGATGGTAGAGAAATGTTAAATAAGCAAATCATGAGGGAGGTATTAGCGATTCTACATCAGGAGAGTTATTGGGGAACACAAGCAATGTGTGACGTAATACGGGAATTTATACTATAGCCAAGCAAATTTGTGAAAGATGGGTGGTTTGTAAAAGAAGAAATAAAAAGGCACTTAAAAAGCAGCCTGCAGGAGGGCAGGGTCCAAGTTTACAACTCTCTCAAAATATTCAAGGTGATTTGCCTGTAGCTGGTCGAATTAAATACATACTAGTGTTGGTTGATCACCTTGCCAGCTGGGGAGAAGCTTTCCTCCTGAGCACTGCCGCAGCAGCAGTGGTAGCAAAAGTTTAATAACAGGTGGACCTCCACAGTTTGAAACTAAGGATTTATTTCTCAAAAACTGTATACTCCGGTTGTCTTGCCTATCTTCTCTCAGGCACAAGGCCTTCTGGCACAAACTCTGCCTTTAGAGTTTGCAGCTCACAAGTTTCAGCCTGAAAACTGGGTCCTGGTCAAATCCTGGAAAGAAACGGAAGCTTCAGCCAGATTGGGAAGGAGCATTTCAAGTTCTGCTGCTCACCGAGACAGTGGTACGACCAGCTGAGAAAGGGTGGACTCATTAGACACGGATTAAAGAGCCAATGGAACCTCCAAAGGACAATGACGAGTGGCAAGTATTGACAACTGATGACCCCCTTCGACTAAAGATACAGAGATGAAAATGAAATGAAACCTTTGGGGATTGTTAATCCTGTGTATGTAGAATTTACAAATGGGTTACTTAACAAACGTCACTGAAACTGAAGGTTCCCTAACAATTTGAGTAGATGATTGCCACATCCTTAACTGTGGGGATGTACAGAGCTAAAGAGAATGGAGTTATGAAAAGAAACGTGTCCAAGGGGCCTGAGTCTAAGGATGATTTAAAGAAGTGCACAGTTTTTGTTACTGTCTCTCATTGCCCCTCCTGGTACAGTGTTATTTGGAGCACAGAGTTTAGGGGATGGACAGTGAGCAATGAACGGTTATAGAGTTGCAAAGAAAAATGACCCTATCTAAAGGACAGTCTCTCCCAGGATGTGAGTCTCTGCAGTGCAACCCTTTGCTAATTGCAAGACAGAGAGCAGATGATTCAGTAAGTGGGGTTTATGGATCACAAATAGACATTAGTAGAAAAGATGCCCTGGGAAGGTTCAACATATATGGAGGTACAAATGCCTGGGTAGAATGGATCAAATCTATGGTGCAAAGCCTAAACGAGCAATTGCTATGCCTGTGCGGCAGGAAGGCCTGTGGCCCAAGTGGTACCCTTCCCTCTGGGGTGGAGCGAAGATTGACAGGGGATGGAGTGCGTCTTAGCCTTATGCCAAGACTCTACGGCATGCAGAAATAAGTCGTGTCATACTCTCTCCCTACTGTTTCCAGCTTTGCAGGGAAAAATATCAAAATCCCCCTGGCATTTTCAGGAATAATTGAAAATCATACTGCCTGTCTCTCACGACGCGGCAGGAATGATACCAAGTTCCTAGGAACATGAGTAGGTGTGCAGAGACACGGGAAGTTGGTCCTCATATGTCCTCAAATGCTTCTTGAGTGGATCTTTGGTGGTACTGTGGGAAGATGACACTTCATTCCATTTTATCCCCCACTGGGAAGGTACCTGTGACGTCGTACAATTGGAAATTCCTTTTACCCTGGCATTTGAACACTGTGATCCATCAGGGCAACAGAAAAAGGAGTTGAGGGCTTTCCTCTGATGACAGGGTTTATTTCAATTAGATTGGGGTCCCCAGAGGAGTCCCCAAGGAACACAAAGCAAGAAGTCAAGTTAGCTGCGGGTTCTGAGTCCTTTTTGTTTTGGTAGGTAACTACAAACAAGAATGTAGACGGGATAAATAACATTTATTTATAAGTCATACTAGAGAAGCAGTTAAATGAATCGCCAAACAATTAGATGCTACTAGTAGAATGGCATGGGAAAATAACATGGTCCCAGATACGATGTTGGCAGAAAAAGGTGATATATGTCTAACCACAGCTTCAGCAGAAGAATTGGCTGAGAATTCAGGTGTAGATAGTCCACTCATGGGATTGTTAGAATCTTGGTTTGGAATATTGAGAGAAATTACTTCTTTAATCGAAGTAACAGAAGCACTGATTTCTATAGCATGCTACATCATTGCGTGTCTGCGAGGACTTGTTCAACACCTTATTGGACAGCTCTATCAAAGCAAGTGCCTTTAGGGCCACTGCCATGCTCAGATAAAATGATCCTGCTAAAAGAACAAGAAGAAAGAACGAACAGCAAATGCATAACTCCAGAAGAAAAACGTGAAATCGTGTTGTCTAGGCTTGAAGCCACCTATACAAGTGTATCATAAGAAAATGCAAAACCTCCTCCATTTCAGTCCTGCAGCTCAGCACTAGTTTTTCCTCTTCCCTCCCTTTGTCCTGCTCCCTTTGCTTTCTCCCTTTGTTCCATATCCTTCCGCACAAAACCACCGTGACTCAGCCTAAGTAGATCTGCCGCTTATTCTTTTGTACTGCCAGCAGATTGTGGAAGTAGAGTATAAAACCCATCCTTATGGAGAGATCTTTGCATTTTAGGCTTAGTCTAAGTGTCTCAAGTAGCCGGGGTTTTTGACTGGGCCTAATCCATCAGGTCTGATGGCTTCCCTGCTCGTCTCCAGATGAATGTGGTAGAAAATATAAAGCAAGGAAACGTCCTTTGGCCCAGCCTTGCCTTGCCTTATTTCCTTCTCATCCTGTTCTCTGTGCCAGCCTCTCTCACTAAGCCCTCGTCTGGCTGCATGTCTCTTCTTTCCTCTCTCCTTTTCTCAAACTCTCCTGCTTCCTGGCTTTTGTCTTTCCATTCCTCCATTTCAGTCCTGCAGCCCGGCACTAGATTTTCCTCTTCCCTCCCTTTGGCTTGCTCCCTTCACTTTCTCCCTTTGTTCCATATCCTTCTTTCCGACTTGTCTCTTGGAGACTTTTGGCCACGCTGGACCCAAGTCTGGGGATGTTTTGGAAACTTTTCCGAGGCCTCGCTGGTGACGGGGGGACAGCAGGCAGTGACAGGCCCGGGGCTGACAGGCTCCCCCTCCCCTAGGGGGCGCTCGGCTGCCACACCCAGCTGACATAGAACCTTTGTCACAATGCCCGCTACCGTGGGGAGGATGCGGGCACTCTGCGGGTGACAGGGACACAGCAGGACTTGGTGTCAGCTCAGCAATTTCTGAGTTCCCCAAAGAAGCTGAATGAGGTGTGTTTAAATACAGTAAGGTGTTACGTATTCATAATGACCCCAGGAACGCCTCTACATATTCATAACCTTTAGCGCTTCTTCTTAAAATGAGTCCCAGGTGATCATTTCCATAGTCTCCTCCTTGACCCTCCCTGTTGCACCTGCGCAGTGCCATCTGGTGGTCTTGAGGAGGGTCTTTGGATGAAGGCTCCTTCAGCCTCGTCACAGTGACCTCTTTACCTTTGGCTCATTATGTTGAGTGGACTGGAACCCAAGCTGCCAAGTCGATTGAAATCAGACTGGTTCCCCCTTTTGCTGTAAATCTTCGTTATCTCGTCTTCTCAAGTTTTCATCTAGGTGCTGTAAAACCTCTTACCTTGGCATTCGACGAGGTTCTGTTTTTTCTTAACATAATGGGTTAGTTAGTTAGTTAGTTCCCTCTGTCAGTTCCCCCCTTTTCGGGAAGGTTAGTAAATTCTTGTACTAACATGATGATTCCCTATTTAACCTTTTCTCGGACCACAAGTAAGAAGGCTGCTTCGACAGGAGAAGACTTATCTTTCTCCCTCAAAGAACAAACAAATTCTCATGTTGAACAAAACATTCGTGTTGCTCTTCTGGGGCAGCTGATGACCGGGTGGCTGGTGCCCCGGCAGCAATGGCATCTGTTGGGCTGCAGCGGGAGCTCGCGCTCTTTGGCGTGGTGACCCCGCTCACTGCAGTTCCTAGCGCTTTCCTTTTGGGTTTCTTCTTCCCAGTGCGATGGCCAGGTCCAGTTTGGTGTTATCTTTTAAAATCATTAGTTTATACCCCGTTCCTTTTGCTGCCATTTCAGGATCTATAGGCGTGCCTGAGATTTGCATGGCTTGGACTACTGAATGTATTAACCGAACAAAGCACGGGGTCATACGTGGCACAAACAGTAAACCCAGAAATGCACATACTATCATGAAGCCTATTTTCTTCCACCAGGCTCCCCCAAATAAGTTACCCCACCAATGGCTAGTAAGTATAGAATTCCACTTCTGTACTGGTACATGTGCAACGCGTTTTATCTCCTCTGCTATTTTCATTATGGCTTCCCCATCGTTATCTCTTTCCAAACAACACTCCGAAGTATTCAGTTTCCCACAGACGCCCCCCTCTCTTCAGCTAAAAGACAATCTCACGCTCCCTGATTTTGGTACACTGCAGCTCTGGTCTGAGACAATTGTCTCGCTATGAGATTCGGTGCCTCAGCCGTCTGGTTGCTTATTATTTCAACCACTGCTTGCAACCGAATAATTTGGTTTAGCATATATATAGGGGTACGGGATCCCCAGTTTCCATCTTGGGCCCATGTGGCTGGATCATAGTATTCAGATATTCTTTGTGCAGGCCATTCACCATCTTTCCAAGTTTGCATTCCTCCTATGGGGCATTTATTAAACTCCTCTCTGTTTCAAGTTTTGTCTTGCACTCCCCCCCGTCTGAATAGCCCCTCCTACCACCTTGTGTAAAACAGATGCTCTGTTCTCCCCTAGGGCAGGAGGCAGAGCCTACAGCGAGTCCACCTTTCTCTAGGTTAGTTGCTACCCATAATTTCTGCCCTTGGATTTCACACTTCTCCAATTTTGTTCTATCATAACATCCAGAATTAATACGAGTGTGATAATGTAGAACATACTGGGTTAGTCTTCCTATTCTCACACGCTCGTAGCACTTGGTACAGGGATTAGCCAGGCTAAGTTGGGAAGAATAAGTCACCGCTCCTGGCAAGAGGATCAGGTCCAGGTTTCCACGCTCTCTGGCCGAGCAGGTTGCAGCCGCAGCCGAGTTCGTCGTCTTCTCGGCAGCGAGGGCCGTGTCCCCGCCTTTCCTGTTTTTGTCGTTAGCGTGGCGATTATCGTTTCCCAACTCTTGGCCTTCACTTCCTAGGAACAACAGGAGCAACACGGAATTTGATTTCTCTGTCTGCACTCTATTCTTTTCATCACTGGTGGACTCTCTGAATTCCCATTCACCCCTTCAGTAAATACCTCCCACCATTCTTGGCTATTTTTTTTCTATTCTTCCAGCGGCAACTGGAATCCTCAACCGAGCTCTGGTTTCCTGATCTTCTATTCTTAGACATTTCTTACACAATCCTGTTGGTAAGTTCCCTTTGTGGATATGCTTATACCACAGTCCATTTACAACCCCGAGTCAACTTCAATTTCAGTTCGCCCGGTTCTTGAGATACTTTCAAGGTTCTTTCTTCCGTCAGGGGTCCTTTAGCTTGAGAGACGTGTGTCCATCTTTTCTCTGCTTCCAAACAGCTGGTTCTGTAGTTAACAAAAGAAGAAAAAGGCCCCTCCCGTCATGGGGTTGAAGTTTCTTCTGTCCAGGTTTTCATTAGTGTTGCCCCCATATCTACCAGAAATTCTACTTGTTTGTTCTTTTGGGTTTCTTCTTCCCAATGCGGGAAGCACCACCCAGGCTGGTCCCCCAGAAGGACCAAAAGGTGACTGTGAAAAACAGAGTTTTCCAGGTTGCGCCCGGGTTACCCTCCGTGGTGTTTCGCAGGCTTTCTTCACTCTAGAATGGCGAATCCAGGCATTCTGTTCTCCGATATTGGTAGCAGTCAGGGGGTCTTGAAATGGACCTTCCTGTTATGGTTTCAAAGTTTTCTGCAAAAGACTTCACATACTCGTCAGTAAAATGTGGCCCTCAATCAGAGGATCTAACAGCTGGGCCTCCAAGCCTTGGTATTATTTTGTGTATCAGTGTTGTAGTCACCTCCTAAGCTTTTGCTGTCCTGGTAGGGAACGCTTCTGGCCAACCTGAAAAAACATCAGTTAATACCAACAAATATCGGTACCCCCCTTTTCCTGGGAGTTCTGAACAATCAGTTTGCCATTGTGGTCCAGGCCCATTCCCTTTCCCCATTTGACCCATTTCTAGCTTGGGCATATTTTTGGGATTAGTCTGGAGGCAAAGATCACACCGCTGTCACCTCTTCCACAGTGACAGACAAATCTCTAGCTCCTGTCTCCCTAATCAAATGTTTGCGTAGTGGTTCTAGTCCCCAAGGCCCCTTCTTCTGCTCTTCCCTTCCTAAAGGCCAAACCAGGTGGGAGAAAGCCCCACTGTGTTTGCTTTTTCAGGAGAAAAATAAGTGCTAAAAAGGCACTTTGGGGGTGCCCAGGTGGATCCAGTGGTATCCAGACCCCCCCCAGAGGGAGCATCCCCCAGCACCCCCAAGTCCTTCGCAGGGCTGCTCTCAGGCCCTCCATCCCCAGCTTGTGTTGATACCCGTGGTTGCCCGGGGCAGCTGCGTCTCCCAGGCGAGCTGGGTCCCGCCCCGGCCCGCCCCCGGCTCCTCGCAGTGTCCCTTCCCCCGGGCAACGCGGCTCTTCCCCGCCAACACCCGCCGGTGCCGGCCGGATGGAGCAGGCGGTGGAGCCGGTGCCCGGCGCCGAGCGGCTGTGCCGGTGCGCGGCGCGGGGGCTGGGGGTGCCGGCGGAGCGCTGGGAGCGCTGGGCAGGCGGGGAGGCGGCGGGGCCGCTGCTGCGGAGCTTCCTGGCGGGGCCGGCGGGGCCGGCGCTGCTGCTCTGGCGGGGCCCGGCCGGGGAGCTGGAGCTGGGGCCGCCCCCGCCGCCCCCCGCCGCCCGCCGCAAGGGGCTGTTCTTCCTGCGGGCCCCCGGCGCCGGCCCCGGGGAGCTGCTCTGCGGGGACCTGCCCGCCGATGCCCTGCGGCACTTTGCCGCCCTCGTGGAGGAGGTGAGGATGAGGGGCCACGGGGGCAGGCTCAACATGAGGAGAAATTTGTTTGCTGGGAGATGGCAGAGCCTGGCCCAGGCTGCCCAGGGCGGGTGTGGAGTCTCCTTCTCTGAGACATCGAAACTCGCCTGGACCCACCTGTGTGATCTGCTCTGTGACCCTGCGTGAGCAGGGCTTGGACTGGGGGATCTGCAGAGATCCCTTCAACCTAACCAGGCTGGGATCCTGTGAGGCCTGGGCAGCCCCGGAGGTGCAGAGGGAGCCCTGGCACCCATGAGTACCGGGTGCCCCTCGCACATGGCAGCGGGGAAGGTGTCCCCTCCTACAGACAGGCTCCTTGGCCTCCCTCCCTTCTCTGCTGATGCACTTGTACCCTTAACTCTGCCCTTTGCAGTACCATGGACGGCTTTAGAACTCATATAAACCACCTGAATGCTGATCCACATCAGCTCTGTCTATCAGTGGGGTCCTTGTGGGACTGATGTACCCACAGGTGCTGGAGGGGACATCTGCAGGTCACCTACTCCAAACCCCTGCTCAAGCAGGGCCATCCAGAGCCAGTTGCCCAGGGCCATGTCCAGGTAGCTCTTCATTATCTCTAAGGATGGAGACTTCACAACCTCTTTGAGCAACCTGGGCCAGTGCTCGATTACTCTCATAGTGAAAAAGTGTTTTGTGATGTTCAGGAGCCTCCTGTAGCTCAGTGTCGGGTTATCTCAGGTGGGCTGATGTTTTCTTAAAGAGATCGTCAAGAGGTTCGAGTGCTTTTGCTTTGCTGTGTTATTAGCCTGAACTAGACAATGTTGTTTCGGTTTATTCCTGATGGCTCCTCACCTGGAGAAGTCTCAGGAATGAGGCTGTGATGGGAAAGCAGAGGAGCTGCTGGATTTGAGAAGCTCTGATCATGATGTTTGGTATATTAAGATGGTGACTGATAGATTGGATTCCCAAGAGCAGGCTGCCAGACTGGTTATCCTGGTTTTGTGAGAAAACACATTATTTATACGGGGAGCTTTTGTTTTGATGAGCCCCGTGGTCTTGCGAAGTCTGCACAAACAGTGGTTTTGCATCACGGCTGGCCAATAGCATTGCAAGCACCGTCTGCTATGGGTAGATGGTGGGGTAGGAACACTTTGGCAGATCCTGTTAAATCCTGTTTTCTGAATGCCTTTGGGAGCCGGGATTGTGCGTCCCAGCTGCGTGTTTGCAGGCTTTGCTCTCCCCTGTGCAGACATGCAGTATTTCTGCAGGGAGCAGATTGTGCCTGGTTTTCATCCTATTTTCCTCTCAAGCTTCACTTGAAGGCAAAAGCAGCGGTGGTGCTGGGTCAGGCAGATGGGGTGGGTCTGCGTGAGGGTGAAAAAGGTCTTGAATTTCCTGGGGTTGGGGTCGTGTGTTCCTCTGCCCACACTTTGTCTTTATTCAGTGAGGGGTCACAGCTGGTGACCTTGTCCACTTGTTGCTTCACTCCTGCGGTGCCGAAGGGAACACACCTGCTCTGTGGGCTGGGGCTTCATCCTGAGTCCAGTTATCATTTTAACAGTCAGAAAGAAAATGAACGGCTATCATTTGCCTGGTTACAACATCACTGGCATTAGCAGTCCACATGCTTTAAGTAATAGAGACACATCTTGCTAATAATGCAGCTAAAACTGCTGAAGGTGAACTCGTCAGCACCTGCCCGTGTGTTCCCTGGGGTTGTGCTCCCCCTTCCCACGGCTCCCTGGGCACGAAGGTGGCTGGTCGGGTCTTCTTCGGGTCTACAGAGCCAGCCACAGTTCCAAAGAGTCTTCAGCATCCTGGGACAGCACCATGGAGGTGCTGAGCTGCTTTATTCCGTTTCAATTTTATGTCCATTTGCAGCTATTTTTATGCCTTTAGTCACCTCCCCCCCCTCCCCTACCCCCACCCTGAGTCCAGTAACACAAAGGGCTGTTGTTTGTCACTAGGGACAACCTGGCTTTGTTAGGTTGTTGCCACAGGCTGGTCCCAGTGCAGAGCCAGCCAGGATAGGTGACAGACACGGTGTTGCTGTCACAGCTCAAACAAGCCAAAAGCAGCTCAAATCTGGGCAAACCCCGACCAGCCCCACAACCCCATGCTGCCGGGTCAGTAAAAGTGCTGATAAAGGCAAAGCTCCTGTTTGGTGGGCTGCAGCTGGGACCTGGGGGACCCTCACCACCAGTGTATCCCAGGGGGTACCAGCAGACCTTCCCTTGCAGCACACTGAGCTCAGCCCAGCCCTGGCAGGCTCAAAGGGCAGCCTGACGGCTGTGCCCATGGGCAGGGACATGGGGACCAAGCACCGGGGACAGTTGTGAGGGCAAGGGACAGCAGCCCATGGGGCCATCTCCAGTTGCGGGCTTGAAAGGCTGGGAGAGCCTGGGGATGGGGCTGCTCACTTTGCCTACTGGCTTCCACCCTCCTTGGCTGCTTGGATTTGGGGAAAAGGGTGTTCTGCTGTATAAAGTGGGCCTGTAGAGATGCCCATTCATCATCAGCTGCCTCTATTTCACATGGGAACTGCTTGAGACAGCAATGAATATGGGTCTCCAGGCTTGGCCAAGCACAGACCTCAGAGCCTGGTGGCCTGTCCGTCTCCTGCTGCACTTTTTTCTCCATTGGTCTTCCGTGACTCCTGCTGTAGGTGATCGTGCCCATCCTAACGAACAAGAAGAACCATCAGGGCTGGCCACAAGTGGTGTCACAAGACATCGTGCGTCATGTCCACAACCTCAAAAGTACCATTTTCACAGTTGTTGGCCAAGTAGACGGCAAGACCTTGCTGCCTCTCCCAGCTGGCTCAGAGGGAATTGAGGACATTGATCTGGAAAATGAGAAATCGTGAGTACCACCCCAAAATAACAGGTTCTGGAAGGTCCAGAGAAGCAGATGCGTTTGTACATCAAGTTGTCATCGTGTCTGGGCTGCGTGCGTGCCCCTGTGGAACCCCAGGAGATGTGTGGGTGCAGTGGAATGAATCACTCCTCAGACAGGACGTGGTGCGGGTGGGATTTTGTGAGAAGTTACTGCTTCCAAGGCAGTGGGGTGACCTGTCCTCAGCTTCCCAGCCCACTTGGTGGCGTTTCTTGCTGAATTAAGTGAGTTAATGACTGCAGGGATGTAGAATATTTTGAGGGAGAATGGTATGGGGAGAGAGAATCTTGCTGGATGTGTGAGTCTCCAGGTCAGATCCTGAACCTGAATGGATCTGATGTGACAATGACTGGCTGTGCAGAGAGGTGGCGACTGGCTCTTCATTTCCACCATTCACTTTATGAACAGTGTTGTTGCCCACACTGCTGCAGACATTCAGCCGTTTTCTCCAGAGTGTAATTCCTATATTAAACCAGTGACAAAATCTTATGGGGTTTGATTGTTTTGTGGTTTTGAAATGTGAAACCCTGTAAAATCCAGCTGCCCACACGGCCATTGGAAGTAGATCCAACTGAGCAATGCACATCAACAAAGTTAATCACGTACTCTGTTTACTACAGCATGGAACGGATAGATAAATCTCTGGTGTATGCCATGGAGTCGGCCATCATAGACTGGAGCCACCAGATCCAGGAGGCACTGAAGAAAGAGTCTTCAGAGCCTCTCCTGCAAGGCAGCAATCCGAACCCGAAGGTGGAGCTGGAGTTCTGGAAGAACAGGTACCCAGAGCAGCCTGGCCAGTGCATGGTGCCCTGTGGTGCTGGTTTTGTGTAGAGGGAGAGTGCTGGTGGTGGAGCTGCTAATTCCATGAGTTGAGAAGAACAGGCCACTTGGGGTTCATGTAGGCTTCAACTAAGGAAAATTGCTCCCGCACAGAAAATCATCATGATCTGCAAAGTGCCTGGGAGGTCACTGGGCAGCTGGCTGTGTTTTAACTTAGCCCCACCACAGGGGCTACACCTCAAGGGACTTTTTTCAGAAATGCCCTTTACAGGATCCCAGGCTGGTTGGGCTGAAGGGCCCTCTGCAGATCCCCCAGTCCAAGCCCTGCTCACGCAGGGTCACAGAGCAGATCACACAGGTGGGTCCAGGCGGGTTCGAATGTCTCAGAGAAGGAGACTCCACACCCGCTCTGGGCACTCTTTCGTCACTGTTCACTAGGAGCCATCCACAGGAGTAATTGCTGATGGACACCTGCTGGGGGCTGTCTGGAAATGGTGCATCTCAGCTGGCTGCTGTTCATCTGTCAGGGCCAGAGGGGCTTTAGATGCTCAGGAGCCTGGGAGTGGTATTTCCTCCTGCCCTGTGAAAACCTTTGTGCTGTACTGGTTCAGGCTGACTCGGGGCAAAGCCCTGCTGGCTGGAGAGCTGTTGCTAATGCCTGCAGAAACACGATGGCTTTTTTTCAGCGATGTTCTGTCAGTAGCAGAGCTGCTGTCATGCTGAACTCAGCACTTTCTGTCCTGTAGGGTTTGTCTGTGCCTCATGCAGCTTTCTCCCATTTCCACAGTCCATGTGTAGCTGGAGGAAGCCCTGAATCAGGCCCAGGGGAAACAGATGATGTTGGGGGACAGCTGATGGCCCAGTGTAGGTGGGTAACATGGCCACCAGCATCCTGGTGTGCATCAAGAACAGTGTGGCCAGCAGGCCCAGGGCAATGACTGTCCCACTGTACTCAGCGCTGGGGAAGCCAAACCTCAAATCAGTTTTGGGCCCCTCAGGCCAAGAAAGACCTTGAGGTAGTGGAGTGAGTTGAGAGAAGGGAATAGAGCTGGTGAGGGGCTGGAGCACAAGTGTGATGGGAGTGGCTGAGGGACCTGGGGGGTTCAGCTGGAGAACAGGAGCTGAGGGGAGACCTTCTGATCTCTGCACTGCCTGAAAGGAGCTTGGAGCATGGGGGGGTCGGGCTCTGCTCCCCAGGAACAAGCGCCAGGATGAGAGGAAACGGCCTCAAGTTGCGCCAGGGGAGGCTGAGGTTGGATATTAGGAAACATTTCTTCCCAGAAGGGGTTGTGAAGCATTGGAACAGGCTGCCCAGGGCAGTGGTGGAGTCACCATTCCTGGAGGGGTTGAACAGTCACAGAGATGACATTCTCAGGGACACGGGGCAGTGCCAGGGGTTAGGTTATGGTTGGACTCGATGATCTTGAGGGTCTCTTCCAACCAACTGATTCTGTGATTCTGTGTCTCGGTTGCTGTAGGTGTGATGACCTGGAATGCATTTACAACCAGCTGACAACGAGGAAGGTCAGGAACATGATGGAGCTGCTGGAGAGAGTTGAGAGCAGCTACATCCCAGCCTTCAAAACCATGCTAATGGATGTTGAGGCAGGTGAGATGCTGGGGCAACTTTACCACAGTGCTGGCTTCTGGCCTTTCTTCATGGCCTGGTGTGACTGATTTCAAGCCAAATCTTTCTAGTTTGTGAATTGAGACTGGGCTGCTTGTGCTTGAGTCTAGGCTTTTGTTTCCAGGCTGGGACAAGCTCCATCGCTGGTCTGTTGAGCCAGACTCTTGCCAAAGTTCAGGGTGAATGGGTTTGGGAATTTATTCTGCTGTAATAAAGTGTTTGCATTACTCTAACAGGACTCACCTCAACTTCCACCAGCTCCTCTGGTGTTATTATGCAGGAACGGGAGTTCAGACTAAGAGGACAGATCTTGTACCTAAGACTGCTTTGTTAGAGCGCTGCTCCTCAGGCTTTGGCCACTGCAGCCCGAATTTCCTTGCTTTGCTTTGCTTAGGGGAGTTGAGCGCAGCCCAAGGAAATATTGCAAATCCCTGTCTGTAGTGAAAAACAGTGTAGTCCTGCTGGTCTGTCCCTGCAGACCAACACAGCTGGACATCCATGTCCAACCCAGCTGCTCTCTGGCACAATGAAACCATCCAGACTGTGTTAGCTGTGCACGTGCTGGCAGAAAACACTGTTCTTCACCACTTCACGTGCAAACATTGAATCTCTTAAGGATCTGTGTCACACTCTGCATTGTGCAGTTTAAATGGGCTGGAGAAACACCCCTTATATAAGGAGCCAAGGGTTCATTGTTAAACTAATTAATACTTTAAGGGTTTAATCAAAATACAACAAATATTTGGTTTTAATCCAGCTACAGCGATACTAACCCTAATTGGATAATTTGGACTATAATTGTTAATTTCCATTACAGCGCAGTTCAGATTTGTGTGCACCTGCTTTTAAGTCTCTGCCCCTTTCCCTGGCATTGTACTGGTGTGGCTGCTGTTGGTGGATTTGCTGGGAGGGTGATGCTGATAGTGGGAGTCTCTTCTTCCTTGGTCTTGGGCCTTAGGGGTTATTTTTGCATGCATTCAAGCACTTCTGTCACTTCTTGTTGGTCCACAGGTTTAATTGCACAACGATCTGGTTTTATTAGTGCTTGCGCTCTGGGGTAATTCTTCAGGGTAAAACCACACAGCTGTACAGAGCTAAGCTAAAGCTTTCGACGAGTCAGACATCAGTTGCTTTACTGTTGACAGGTTTTCTATTACAGTCAGGACTAGTGGGGCCGTCCTCATCTGCCCACTGGACAAGGAGTTGCTTGAGCCAAAACTGAGCTAAAAAGGGCTCAGGCCAAGGCTGTACAGCCTGTCGTGCTGTACAGCAAGGCCATGGCTCACAGCCATGGCAGCACTGTATTTTTGGTGCTGTTGGGCAAATTCCGTGTGACTTTTTAGCAGTTGTGGACTCAGGCTCTCCACGAAGCCCTGTCCCAGCTCCCTGTCCCCTGCCATCACATCAGCTTATTTCTGTTCTGGTTACTGCCGCAGGTGAGTGATGTTCACGAGTGAGTGACCTGCAGCACACAGGTGGCTGAGGGTGCTCAGTGCTTGTCAGGACAGTTTCTTTTCCCAGGCACTTTTCCATGTGGTGAGGCCAGCACCTAGCTGGGAACCCAGCACACCGCAGCTGGGTGGTTCTTACCGCTTCTCACGTCTCTCAACACAGCTTTGACTGAAGCTCAGGACGTTCACCTGCACCTGACACCCCTCAAGCGCCGCTTGGAAGACGTAGAGAGGGTTGAGTTCAGCGAGGTGAAGCCTTTCCTGCTCCCCCTGCTCCACGTGGTGTGTTTGATCTGGGTCACCTCCAAGCACTACAACATGCCCGTGCGGATAGTGGTGCTGCTCCAGGAGATCTGCAACCTTCTCATTGAGCAGGTCTGTGGCTGTGATGCCTGTGTTTGCAGTCCCCTGTGTCCCCTCTCCCCTTCTTCCTATTGTCCTTCCCTGGAAAAGTGATTCTTTAGGCAACATTTAACTTAATAAACAGGTTCAAATGTGTTCAACACAAGAAGTCCTTGTTTTCCATGATGGCAGAAGTGACCTCTCAGGTGTGATTTTGCTCTTCCAGGCCCTGGTGTACCTGTCTCCAGAAGACCTTCTGAAAGGGGACATGGAGGAGAGCCTGGGCAAGGTGCGAATGGTGCTCGGTATCCTGAACATGTTCAAAGAGGCATTTGAGGAGAGAAGGGAAAAACTGCACATGTATTATGAACCAGGCCAAGAAGTGAGGGAGTGGGACTTCAGCTCCACGATGGTGTTTGCGAGGCTGGACACCTTCCTGAAGAGACTGGAGATGGTGGAGGTGAGACTCTGGTCTTGAAAAACATTGCAAACCGTCAGGAGAACTCTGTAGCCAGGAGATCACTTGCTGGCATCTTTCCTTTCTATAGCTTCACCTGATACCAGGGAATGGGGCCACTCTTTTGCTGTTAGGTCTCCTGTTACAGCGAGTCTAAGACTGTGTTTTACTATGTCCTGCTCAGTGCATATGTAAGCTGGTCAGGTTGATAGGTGTGTTTTTTGCTCTCAGGAGTCCCGTTGGACTCCTTGCTCCTGTTGGGGCAAGAAAAGGAGGATTACTGGAGGTGTGGTTTGCACAGCTGTAAATAAAGCAATGTAATCTCCCAGGTCTCCTGGTGCCATCAGAGACAGATTTAGGTTATGGTTGGACTCAATGATCTTAAGGGTCTCTTGCAACTGAAATGGTTCTATGATTCTATGACACCCTAGAGCTGGGTCCTGCCTGTCTTGGAGAGGCCAGATGGCAGGATCCCCTTGGCTGTGCCACGTGGGCCTGGGGAGGAGCAGGGACACGTTCCTCACCAGGTTGTCCCTTCGCATCCTCATAGCCCATCAAACTGGGGTGCTGTGGCTCAGGGGTGTCCCTGTTTGCCAGATCTGTCACCTGAGGCAGGGACATTGGGGTGTCATCCCTGAGCTCCCAGTGTGGCCAAGGGCTCCTTGAGCCACAGGAGATGTTCTGCAGAGAGCAGGTCTGAGTGTGAATGTGGGAGCTCCCTATGCTCTCCTTACCACATGGCTGTGTCTGGAGACCACAGACATACAGACACCATATGTACCTGTTATACAGACACTGTATATAGCTCTTATACAGATACTGTATGTACCTCTTGTACAGACCTTGCATGTACCTGTTATCTCTCACGTGGCTAACCACACACATTCATCTGCTCTCCACACACATCCCAAATGAATTTCTTTGTTGATTGTTGCTGCGTTCTCAGTGTGTAGGGTTGGATGGCCAGTGTACAGGTTGCTGGTGTTTGCAGTTTTACTGCTTTAAATGTGCCATATACTTTTATGTGTTCCTTAATTAACTATGTTGAAAACTGTCATGACTGGTGCCTATTTTAAAAGTATTCATAATGATGGTTTCCAGTAGGGTTTGATGTGAAATAAACCAAATTATGCTGGTCAGTGTAGAGAGGAATATAAATAGACACAGGAATAACTGCAGGTTATCATGAGGACAGTGTTGGTGACAGGTTTACTGGGACCCTGTAAAGGCTCTGGGGCACTGACTGCTGGGATTCCATGGATGCCGTGGGCACACTGTGGATATGGGCTGCAGACAAAAGCCAGTGGGGAGGTTTTGAGCTGGGGCACTGTGCGTTTTGACCAGTGTCTGTTTCCTCCTTCCGTGGCTGTCCCACACTCCAGGGACAGTAGAAGCTGCAGTATCTGGAGTCAGAGGGAGAGCCTGCGGAGTGAGCTGTAAAACAATAATTAAAAGCATAGTGCACACCAGCCTGTTAATGAGGAAAACTGCTGCATCTCTCTCCGTCTCAATTTCCCCTCATCACTTCATTTCAAGCAACCTTGCAAGACAAAGCAAGGGACAACTGGTATTTCCACATTATTTTTTTGCCTTACTAGGTATTTGTTCAAGCGGATGTGCTGGTGTGTCGAAGTGAATATGAATGCATATGTGCATTTGTTTTCGAATTTTCATAAAAGCTGCAGTTACACTGGTGCATGGGTAGCCCATGAGCACGTGAAGAGGGAAGGATCCCTTTCCTTTGGTTCGTTGCACTGTTTCATATTACGTGTCTGTGGTAAAACCTGCTGCCCTGCTCGGGTGGCCCCAGGACAAGTGCAAGCAGAGAGTGGCCACCAGTACATTCCTGTGCACATTTCTCCTGGTCCTCTGAGACAATGGATGTTCAACCAGCCCTTACTTGGCCCTACCTAGGGAGACAGATGAGGTGGGATGGCAGCAGAGCTGCCCAGTGCTGCCACCACCACTGGGGGAGCGGGACATTTTCCCAAGAGGTGACACTGCCAGGCTGCAGAGGATGGGAAGGGAAGGGAAGGACCCGTGTGCCACCTCAGCAGAGAGGGCCAGCGGGGCAGGTGCTGCAACACCCACTTGGACACGTGGAGGTTTGACTGCGCAGGAGCTTTGGACAGTTTGGGTACCTGTAAATATTAGAAATCTGTCCTTGGCTAATACCTATAAAATTGGGATTCTTAGCTATGCTGGATGACATATAAGAGTCTCATATCCTGCTTTGGATCTGTCCTTTAAATACACTTAAAAGCGATTTTACAGTTGTCATGGTATTTCTAGTGGCTGCAGCAGGTCTCACTGGGCAGGGACGTGTTATGAGCAGCCACTGATGCTCAGGACAGGCAGATCAGGCTCCCCCCTTCCCATCCCTGCCACCCAGCCTGAGCACCAGCGCTGTGCTTGGGAAGGTCCCTCAGCAAGTGCAACTCTGTCGTGACAACTGTTGTCATCTTCTTTTGTCAACATCATGACCTGTGTCTCCCTCCGTTGACTTTGAAGGATCTCCTGGCAACTTCCTTGGACTTGATGAAGCTGGAGAAAATTGAATTCAGTGGGATTAAAGGGAAGACCCTGGGCCAGCAGGTCCTGGACATGTATGAGGAATTCCAGGAGGCATACAAGGTGTTTTCAGAGCGAACCTATGACTGTCTTGACCTGACCAACACGGTAGGTGGGACCAGTTTGCGGGAACATCAGGAACATGTGCATGTTTCCAAAGCAGCAGTTTCCTGCTATCTTCTTCCCAGCTCTTTCCTCCTTTCATTATGATCTGATCTGGTACTGGAGGGAACAGGGAGCCGCTGGCCTTTCCTGCAGAGATTTGGGACTTCTTGCACGTCTATATCTAACATATCTTGCTAGATCAGCACCTTAGATCAGTGCAGCTGGGAAACTGGGATTTCCATGAGTTATGCACAAGCTTTTGCTGTACATGGTGCTTGCTGAGGTATAAGAGCTATACCAACACCCACATCTCTTTGCTTTCTTGCTCTTGGTATTTACCATGTTTCCCCAAAAATAAGACCTACCCCAAAAACAAGCTATAGCATGATTTTTCAGGATGCTTGAAATATGAACCCTATTCAAAAAATTAGCCCTAGTTACAGTTCATAAAAAAGTCAATTTAAATAGGGTCCAGGCAGCTATACATGTAAAAAAGTAAGCATCTTTTGCAGCAAAAATTAATATAAGACTCTGTCTTAGTTTTGGAAAAACAAGGTAGTTTGCCTGATGAGGGCCAACTCAGATCATCTCTGGGATGTGTTCGCTCCTGCCTAGATGAACACATGGCATCTGGGGCTCTCAGAATTCAAGGATGCTCTATTTTATTATCAGTAGTGCTTTAATTAAAGGAATATTCCCAGCCCTCTGGGACCTGCCTGGTGTGGGGATGGGTGGCTCGTGCTTTGCTTCCTGCAGCTCCCAGTACATCTCTGCAGGGGGTGGCACGTCCCCAGTGTTTCTTGCTGGAAAGCTGCTTGCTCCATAGCACCCCTCCTTCAGCAGGGCAGGCACAGAGGAGAGGTGACAGTGGCTCTGCAGGAGGTGGCTTGGGTTTGGTGACCCCATGGCCATTTGTGTGACTCTGAGTCATGTTTGTTCTTTCAGTGCTCTAGTTTTGCACCCTCTGCCACTGCTGGAGCCGTTTTTTTTAGCTAAAACATGGCATCTGGATCTGCTGGAGCTCAGCAGTAGCAATAGTAAAAGCTATTTCCTTGCACTTTGTCCTTTGGAAAAGAGACACATGACCTCATTTTTAGTGGTTTTGTCCAAGCTAGAACAGAAGGACTGTCACGGACTGTCAAGTTCAGTCTTTGATTTGGACTCTTTTACGTGTAGGAAAACAAATATAGGTGTTACTCTTGAAGTTCAAAGGATTTATTACAATTGAAGCAAGAAAAGCAGTGCAAGAAGATGATGGAAATTACAGAAACCCAGTACTGTTGAGTTTGAAAAGGACCTCTGGAGATCACCCAGTCCACCTTCCCTGCTCAAAGCAGGCTCAGCTAGAGCAGGACTGTGACTGGTCAGGTGAAATATCTCCAAGATTACCTATGTCCAAGTGTGGAGACTCCACAGCCTCTCTGGGCAACCTGTGCGAGTGTTTTGAAACTGCCTCACTCACAACCAGCTCACCATGGAACCACAGGCTTGTTTTGACTTGAAAGTAGGTTGGATTTGGGACTCAGCAGGTGCATCCGTGGGTTTTCTGGATGATGGTGTGGTCTTCAGGCCAAGTGGTGGGGGAGAGGGTGTGGAAATAGTCCATCTTGCCTGTAGGCTGAAGATAGTGCCATGTGGGCTGTGGAAAGCCCTCAGGACCAAAGGGTCCCTCCCAGAGAAAGGGCCAACATCTCAGCCATGGGACAGCACAGAAATGTTCTCAAGCTTCGTGAGGACTTTGCCACGTTGCGATGGCTGAAGATTGGCCAGAGGAGTGGCTTAGTTCACGGTGAATAAGAGAGGGCATCTCTGGATCGAGGAGTTACAGGTACCTTCCTAGTGCCATCTTGCAGCCTCACAGCTTGTGTTTTGCCTTTGTGCAGGACTTTGAGCAGGATGCCTTTGGTTTCCAGCAGAAAGTAGAAGACATGGACCGTCGGCTGGGCACCATTTTCATCCAGGCTTTTGATGACGCCTCCAACTTGGACCACGCCTTCAAGGTTTGTTTATCGCTCCCTTGCTCTTCCCTAAAAGGGAAATCAGGGCACCCGGCTCGGTGAGAATCACGCTGAGGAGACCAGGCAGTGCTGGAGCCACAGGCACATGGGGCTGGTGTTTGCTGGTGGGACAGTGGGACTTGTAGCTTTTGGGCTGCTCTTGGTTTGGGATGCTCAGGCTGGTGGGTCCCTCACAAAGCTTTTGGATGCCAGGAGATATATTTGTGTCTCTCTCTGCAAGTTGGGGGAAATCATGCTTTTTCTAGGATTTCCTGGTGAGAATTGATATTGTTAGTATCAATTTGTTAATATTATTAATACGTGGATCTGTTTCAGTTTTGGAAACAGGTTTTCTAGAAACAAAGCTGGTTTATTTATCAATTAATCTATCTTGCAGAAATAATAAATGGTATTTTTTTAAAAAAATCAATATAAGCATTTGTAGAAAAGACTTTAGCAAGTGACAGTGTTTATCTTTGTAAGCTTTTTGAAAAAAATAGAAAATCTTGAAGCATTTGAAGAACAACAGTTGGAATGTGGTCCAACCCCAGAGAAAGTCTGAGAGGCCCCGTAACAAAGGGAGCAAATTTCCTTTTTCCAAAGCGCCCATCGGTGCGGACAGTATTGAAGCATCTGGGCTGGGGAGGAAGGTCCCAGCTGATCTCTCTGCAGGAGTCGGGGTTGTAAATTTTTCCCCTCTTCTTTTCCTGCGTGTTCACCCCAACAGCTGCTGGACATGTTCGGGAGCCTTTTGGAGCGACCGGCAGTCGCTGCAGATGCTGCTGGCAAATACTCCGTCCTCATCAGCATGTTCAGCAGGGCCCTGGACCACGCCAGGCTGATCTACTCCCGGCACATCCAGGCAGAGCTGAAGCTCGGTAGGTAGAACGTGCTGAGTAAAATGGGTTTTACAGGGAGTTTGATTGAGGTTAATTTGGGGGGGAAATGATTTATTTTTCTAAGGAACCCAAAACTTTACAAATTGCAGATGTTTTCAGCCTCTGTAGCTCCTAGTGGCAATGGAAATGCCTGGGAAAGCTCTGTTCTTAGTATTAAAGCAAATAATTGGTTAGGAGTAAAAATACCCTTTTTCAAATGTGTATGCATGATATGTGACTGGGAATGGAGACACATGCTGAGCTTTTCTCCCAGCGAGGCTGTGACAGGAGGTTTCTCTCCACATTTGTGTGCTGCCTCCAACACCCCATGGGACCTGCAAACCCACTCATGTGCTCCTCAGAATGAATTTATTTTGTTTCCCTTACAATGCTTAAAATGCAAAGTATGCGAGTGGGACTTTGTAACCAAGGGTTCAATCAGCCTTTTCCAAGTTTATTATTCCCCGTGACTGTTGGCACAGGGGGGAATGGGTGGATTTCTATCAGATTATGAGGATTCAAGTGTGTCATTTTGAACAATAACCTATTTACTTGCCTCAGAAAGATCATACTGGAACGAGACAAGTCCTGGACTGGAGAGAATCATGGAGAGAATCATTTGCTGTGAATTTGTGGTTATTGTTCTGTGGCTGTTAGATAAGGCGGACAGAAGTAACTCCTGGTCAGAAATCCCTATGTCAGTGTTTGTGAGGGGCGGGGAATGTGTCCCAGGCAAGGGACACCTCACATCAGCTCAGGTTTGGACATAGTCTGGGCTTCTCGTTCGATCTCAGCTCCTTATTCAAGATCCAGAGGCACTCGCCTTGGTCACAGACCTACATCAGTGTGGCAGATGTTGGATTTAAGGAAGGAAGCTGGGAAATCAGAGCAGTTTTCTGCAAATGAGGTTCTGTTGTTGCATCTTTGGGGTTACAAGTGCAGTGTTCAGTCAAACGCTGTTCCAATGTGCCCTCCCCAGGATCCCCCCTGTGCACAAGAACATGCCGCCGGTGGCTGGAGCGCTGCGCTGGGCGCAGGAGCTGCGAGCGCGAATCCAGGTGCCGTTTGATCACTTCAGGCACATCCCACATCTGTGCGTGTCTGTTCCAGCTAAGTTGCTTTATGACCACCTTGCTATCTTCTCTGTAATCAATCTGATTTTCTTTCTGTGGTGAACATTATCCCATGGTTATAGCTGAAATAATTCTTAGTCAAAGAGGTGTGAAGTGGTTGCCCTGGTGCTTTTCAGCTTCCTTGTGATCATTATTTTTTTTAAGAAACTCATTAACTGGATTTGTTTTGAAGCGATTAAGAGGCACAGTGGGCTATTCAGCTTTCAGACATAGTTCCCGGGTTGCAATTGAAAGAGGTATCAGAACCTTTCCTGCTGCAATCCCACTCAGCATGTTCTCCAGGACCTCCTCAGCTGCAAGTCCTGGTTCTGGCATCATCCAAACTGTGAATAGCAGAGAAGTGCTGGGCTGGACTCAGCTGAGATGGATCGATGGAGCTGGGTTTGCATGTTGGGGAGCAGACGAGCATTTTGTTGGGCAGAAGAAAACTTTCTCAGCGTTAAACAAAGGAGCCATCTCCCAAGATCAAGGAAAGAAACCAATGCTGGTATATTTATCACCCAAATGCTTGTTATAACGGATGGTGTCAGGGAAGTATGGCCTCATACTCACAGCTGGCACCACATGAGACAACATTTAAGAGCTCTGTAAGCAAGGCAGTGTTGGACTTATGACAACTGAGGATGTTCTAGGGACTGCACCTGGTAGCTCACAGGAATGGCTTCACGTGTGCTGGTCAGGATTCTGTGTAAATGGATCCACTTTTTTAATGTACTTGACCAAAATAACTTGACCGTCACTGTACCATGTTTGTAACCTTCTCTCACTGTATCTTGCCATTAAGTGTCTTTAAGTGCACAGTTATTCTGCAGCAGCAAAGACATTGGTGCAATGAAACAAACTCTTGGGCTGTTCCCAGCACAGAGCCCAAGTTATCATGTCTGATTTGAACCTAAATGGCAAATTTTTGTCCACCATGAAGGACCCAGATCTGCATTTCACACTGATTTTCTGTCCTCTGTTTAGAGTAGTTAATAACATGCTCTGCAACGGTGGTGACATGATGCTGTTGAAAGGGAAAAAGGATTAAAAAGGAGAAACAAAAGTGGTTTTGCTGGGATTTACTTGGATTTGCTCAGAGGACTTGTTTACTTCCAGCAGGTTTCTCAGCACTTGCCCAGCGGTGACTGCTCAGGCGCTCCTTTTTTCCAGCTTTTGGTTAAGTTAATTCAAGTTTTGTCAATATGTCCTCCAAAATCAACAACCATCTTGAGGAAAACTTGGATATTGTAGATGAAACAGTGGGGAAAAGACAGCATGATAAGAATTCCTCTGGCCTGCTGTTCCCTGGGCTGTACAGCCCTGGCAGCGTGGCCAGGGCTCTGCCTCCCGCACTCTGGGACACCTTTGCTCTTCGGTTTGAGGGGCATGAATTGGGCACCGCCAAGAGCTTCATCTGCCGGGAGCCACACTCTGCTTCTTTCTGTGCCTCTTTGACCTCAGAAAGTGGTGGCTGGTGAGCAGAGGTTGCCCTGCTCTGTGCAAACACCGGAGCATTGAGTATGTTACGGAGACCAGTGTTCCTCCAGCAGCTCTGGGCCCTTGTTCTTCCCCCAGGACGTGGTTCTCATTTGCCAGTTGCCATGCAAACACCCGCAAAAGGGCGCACTGGGGCTTGGAGAGCTTTTGTGCAGTGAAATGGTTTTGGGCGATATGGTGGGGTTGGAATGTAAGATCCCCAGCCAGGCTCTGCCTGCAAGGTGGTGGGTGGTTTTGGGAAGGGGTAAATAGAGACTGCAGCCTCACAGGGCTAAATGTAACGCTGAGCTTGTCTGTTGTGCCACCAGCTGCTTGGACTCTGCTGAAGGAAGAAGGGTGATAGAGAAGTATGAAGAAATGATCCAGCTGCTCGACAGGTAAGTGGTGGCTCAGGCATGACTGTAACTATATGAAAAAAAGCCAAACCTTATAGAATCATAGAATTGTTTTGGTTGGAAGAGACCCTCATGTCCATCCATTAACACAACCCTGGCACTGCCCCGTGTCCCTGAGAACCTCGTCTCCACGTCTGTCCACCCCTCCAGGGATGGTGACTCCACCACTGCCCTCGCAGCCTGTTCCAATGCCCGACAGCCCTTTGGGGAAGAAATGTTTCCTAATATCCAGTCTGAACCTCCCCTGGTGCAACTTGAGGCCATTTCCTTCTCCTTCTCTAAACCACCTTTCAGCACATTTGCAAGCCCAGGGCCTGAGAATGTCTCTTTCTAAGCCAGAAGGAATTTTGTGATGAGAGAGGAGGAGGAATCCTTTGCTACACACCACAGTCTTTCTGTGATATCTTGAAATGAGAAGTTTGCATGGGAGGGACAGGGGCTGTGCAGCCCAGCAGAAATGTTGGAACGAGATTCTTTTGGATGTAGGAGATGCTGTGGTAGAAAACCTGAGCTGACCAGAAGTCTCAATCCACTTGTGCCCATTCACAGTGTACTTACCGTGGCTGTAATGTGTGTATTCCACAAGTGGGAGTGGGATTCGTTGCACCTCACTTAATATCTTAATGTTTGATGCTAAAACTGAACTGATTGCTCTGAGCTTTTGAATGTTTGTCCCCAAATTTGAATCCTCTGCTAAGAATGGTACTTGGGGGATCTTTGTTTTCCTGACTTGATGCTGTCACTGGTTTTCAGGTGTTTGTCTTTGAAGCCAAGATCTTTATGGAGGTGGTGTGGGTGGGTTTTAAATAGTCCTTGATGTTCTTCAGCCCTCAGAAGTGGACTTGGCTTTTATTTGGTTCTATGTCTTGGTGTGCGGGCTTGGCAGCTACGTGGTGGATGTTTTAATTTGTTTGTTTGTTTTTCGGCAGGTATCAGGAGAAGCTCTATGCAGACTGGTCCCAGACAGTCTCTGGAAAATCACAGTACAACCTTACTCAACCGCTTATCCGGCGAGATCCAGAAACCAAACTGATCGCAGTTAATTTTGATCCCCAGGTAAGAACTAGCTTTCCTGTCTGCTGGAGGGCACGTCTCCAAGCTGTGCCCCACCGTGCATGGCGAGTCTGGTGGGATCGCTACTAGATCTGTTCTGCTGAGGTCCCTGGAGCATCTGTTATGGGTGACATGAATCAACCATCCCCTTTGTGGGCTCTGTCTCCTGGTAAAATATCAGGATTACAGTTTAAGCAGCGCAGATTGTAATTAAAGCCAGAAAGTCTGTGAGTAGCCAGATGTTAACTGGTGTCAACATCTCCAGAGCAGGTTGGTTTGACGCTGGTGTGGGGAGTGTAGGAGCATCATCCTACAGACGTGGGTTCGTGTTATGTTTACCTGAAATCTGAGCTTCCTGAAAGGGTATAAAAATCCCAGGAAAGGTTTGTTTTGTTACTTCAGTGTTGTGGCTGTTGGATTTCCTTAATTGTGGTGCAGGAGGCTTCCAGTAGGTCTCTGTTCCCTAGGGCTGCCCTCTCCAGCACAGGGAGGCCTGACCATCCCCCTGCCCAAAGCAGAGGCAGGGTCCAAGCCAGCAGAGTGCAGAGGTGGATTCAAAGGTTCTGGGGCCTGATGAGAGCTGGGGCCTCTCAAATGTGAAATGCCATTTGCTGCGGAGGTGCTGAATCTCAGGGGCCTGGGAAAACATCAAACACTTCCCCCTTTCCCTGGGACTTGCTGCTGTTAGAGAAAAGTGTTGAGGTTCCAGAGCTCATTCCAGCTTGGCTCTCAGACAAAGGATTTGTCCAGCTCCTTGGAATCTCCTTGCTAAGGTGGGAAGCAAATGGCCCCAGGGGATGTTTTCCACCCTTCACCCTGGTGCCAGGGTTTGGAGCCTGTGACGTGCTGAGCATGTTCTCAGCTCCAGTCTCTGAGTGCTTCTGCGCTGCTCTCAGCTTTCCGTACTGAGGACTGCCTCATGTCCTCAGGTGCCTGCTTAGCAGCCCCTTCATGCCCTTCAGAGCAGATAGGAGCACCTCATTTTGCCTAAAGGGAGGATGTATTTGCAACCCTTCAACATTAAAGAATCTTCCAGAGCTCACCTTCCATGGAGGAGAGGGAAAGAGGGTAAGACATCCTTGACACCATGGTGGGGATGTCTCAGACATTCCAGTGCATAAAAGGGAGGGGAGTTTGGTTCTATCTCACTTGGCCTCCTGCTCCCTCAATCCCCTGCTTTTCCCTTCCTCCCATCCCATCCTCTTCCATCCACCTCCTCAAACTGCTCCCTTCACCCTTCTGCGCTCCGTCTTTCTTTCCTCTTCTTGTCATTGTGGACATAGTCACTTTAGTATTGTAGATACTCCTCACCCCTGCCATTGCCCATACAATATACTGAATTTCTGTCACCCAGCCAAAATGTGCAGTTTCAGGAGCATTTTCCCTCTCACAAGCCACTAAACTGAGCAAAGATTTTTTTTTTTTGTCTTAGAAGTGATCTATTGCGTTGGAAGACCTTGCTGCTCCGTTTGTTGCAGGGACTCACTTCTACTTGGGTTTATAGTTTAATAACCCACTCAATCCCGTTCCATCACAACTCAAAGATGCTTTTGGTTGTGCCTCCTCCTGCAGGCACAGTATTGCTGAAAGACTGTATTGATGAGGATAGCTGAGAAGACCAGAGATCATCATGGCTTTTAGAGGCTGCACAGGGTTTGCTGGCTGGGTAGTTAACAGAGCTATATGTCTTTGATTGGGAAGCAAATCAGAGGCAAAGATCAATGGGAGGGAGATGGTCTGGACTAGGAGGTGTCCAGGCCCTTCTCAGAGCGTACTGCTTTGTGAATAAAACAGCAGGAACCCCCTAAGATCCCCAGAATTGACGGGAGGGTGTCTACCAGGTGAATGGGGAGGATTGTCTCACATTCAGCTCTCTGCCTTGTTTCTGCAGCTGGTGTCGGTGCTGAGGGAGCTGAGCTACCTGTCTGGCAGCCGGCTGGGAGCCATCCCACCCACGGCAGCAGAAATCTATTCCTCCAAGGAGTCATACCGGCAGCTGGCGGCCAACTTGGAGCTGATGGTGAACAGATACAACAAGGTCCTGAAGACAGTCCTGGAGGTCGAATACCCTCTCATACAGGAGCAGCTGTGGGATATTAACTTGAAGCTGAAGAAGGCAGAAGAAACACTCAACTGGAAGATGGAGGGTGAGCTAGCTCTGTGTTAGGGCAAAAGAGGCCGTACAGGATTTCACAGAATCCCAGACTGGTGAGGGCTGAAGAGACCTCTGGAGATCTCCCAGTCCAACCCCCCTGCTCACGCAGGGTCACAGAGCAGATCACACAGGTGGGTCCAGGCGGGTTTCAATGTCTCAGAGAAGGAGACTCCACACCCGCTCTGGGCAGCCTGGGCCAGGCTCTGGCACCTCCCAGCAAACAAGTTTCTGCTCATGTTCAGATGGAGCCTCCTGTGTTTCAGTCTGTGCCCGTTGCCCCTCACCCTGGCGTTGGGCACCACTGAACAGAGTCTGGTCCATCCTCTGACAGCCACCCTGAGATATTGATCCCATTGATCAGATCCCTCTCAGCTTCTCTTCTCCAGCTCAACAGCCCCAGCTCTCTCAGCCTTTCCTCAGAAGAAAAATGCTCTAGACCCCTCAGCATCTTGGTAGCCACCGCTGGGCTCTCCCCAGTAATTCCTTGTCCTTCTTAAACTGGGGTGCCCAGAACTGGACACACCACTCAGATGGGGCCTCACGAGTGCAGAGCAGAGGGGGAGGATTCACCTCCCTCGACCTGCTGGCCACACTCCTACTCACGCAGCCCAGGTACCATCAACCTTCTTGGCCACAGGGCACATTGCTCATGGTTAACCTGCTCACTTGGGTCTCATCAGATTCCTCCCATGTCCCCAGCCTCCATCACCTGGTTCCCAGTGACAGTTCACAGCAGGGCAGGGGACTCTCCAGCAGAGCCAGCACTGGGGAGACAAAGGGCAGCCCCCAGCCTGCCTGCTCCTTCCCATCTTACCTTGATCTGCTTGGGCTGGGGACAGGATCCTGATCCCTTCAGCTTCCCTCTGGGCTTTTGGGGAAGAGAGGCTGCCCTGTAAGCAGTGATGCTGAGGAAACGGCAAGATTGGGGTTTGTGAGAGCTGGCAAGGCTGGGGTTGAAGAGTCTGCTCCCTGCCCGTGCCAGCCCAAGTGACCCACTGTGTGGTCATGTCCCTGTGTCCCCAAGGCACTGCTTTCTCCCTGAGTTGTGCAGGGACTGGGACCCCTTGGCCCAGCCATCTGGCTTGGGACAGACTTCTCCCGGTGGGGGCCAGGGCCACCTCGTTATCCTTTCCAGCCAGATGAAATACTGTGGTTAGTGGTGAGGTTTGTGCACCGTGACTTTGGGATGATTTAACCAGTGTTCTTGCTTGATCAGTTTTAACTGCAAAGCAGAATGGAGGAAGACAATTTGTTTCCTCTTGGTGAAAGCAACCTGCTCGCTGTTGGAATATATATTTCTGTCATCAGGCTTGTGGTATGAACAGGAACAAGTGTCCTCCCTTGGGAACTTGCAAAGCAGAATTCCTCATGCTGAAAAACTCTTTCTCCATTGCACAACAAAGATGAAGGGACTTTCCTGCAGATGAAGTTCCCTGAATCTAAATGCAGCCCTCGCTGGTACCTTGGGCTGTCACAGCCTGTGTTTGTGGGGCTGTGGGTCCCTGCTCTAGTGACAGTGGCAGGAACACTCAGCCTGTTGTCCTTGTTCTCTCTCTGGTAGCAGATTAAATCTGGGTACGGGAAAGGGGGAAGGGTCAGACGTCCCCACGGTGCTGGTGCTCCTGGCAGAAAACAGAGGCTGCAGCTGTACCATGGATTGTTGGGGTAGGAGGGAGCTAGAAGTGACTCTTTTGGTTGAGGTGGTAAGTCTCTTGTGTTAATGATGGGTGAGAAATACATGAAACCGTGGGGGAAAAGTCTTATGGAGAGTGCACAAGAGCTTGGCCATGCAGCTCTGAAAAAAAGTAGTCAATCATCTCATTTTTTACCAGGTGTCTGGGATCACATCTCCATGGTGATGGATGATGTCCATGACCTCGAGCAGAGGATACAGAAAGCCAAAAACAATGTTGAGATCCAGACCATCGTGGGATCGTGGGCGTCGCCCATATTTGTGAGAAGAGATTGTAAAAGAGAATCGCTGCTGAGCCTGGAGGACTGTCAGGACCGCCTGGAACGGCGTTACAGCCTTGTCCGAGAGTCAGGGCAGAGGATTCATCTGCTGGTGAAGGTGAGGGGGGACCTTCTCCAGGGGTTTGTTGACTCTTCATAGGCTCTGGGTGTCTCTCCGCTCTGGTGAAAATGTCCAGAGCTGCTTCACCTTAAAATTAACTCCCTTAACTCATTTGAAAAACTTACCTGTTGTTGATGAAGGAATACTTTGATGGGTGAGCTGGTACAGCTGAGTGTGCGGGGCTGCTGACCAGGCACCGAGTTTGGAGCAGGAGTGGGAGCCGATGCAGCCCAGTCTGGCTCCCAGTCCTGGTTCTTGTGAAGCCACTAGAGGGGAGTCGTGCATCAGGCTTTGGGATCCTGCTCAGAGGAAAAACTCCTCCGAAATATTCACCTTAAAATGGAGAGGCAGCTGGCTGTGGCTGACCTTTCTGCTTTAGGCTTGTTGTTCCTCTGTGGGAGCAGGAGGTGACGCTGTCAGTCCAGGGAGAAGCTGAGTAACAAGAAAAAAGCTGCTGTCTGAACCCTGGGTTTTTTCCAGTGGCTTTGCCAGAGCTGAGAGTCCTCTTTGCAGAGCAGGAGAAAGCCCAAATCTCTGCGCCTCACCTGCCCAGAGGTTTTAGCGTGTCAGGGACAGCACCTTGGCTGGAAGGCAGATGGATTTTAGGTCCAGCCCACTCCTGAGGGTCACCATCTGGCCTTGGACTCTGGAGAGACTGGGCTGACCCTCTCTGGGACACTGAGCCCTCGTTGCTCACCTTACTTCACTGTCTGCACTCAGCCTTGGGCTTCTGACCCACTTCTGTACCCTCTGAACCCACGGCGAGGATTTTACTATGCCCACGTTGTCCTGCTGCTACAGCTGTGACAGGCTCAACCACCTCCAGCTACACCCAAAAGATGGGAACACTTCCTAAATTGACCGGAGAGAACATGGGGCTGTGGCCAAGGCAGAAGGGCTGGCACCGCTGCTCTGGTGGCTCACAGGGCAGGACCAACTGCAAAGCAGCATGAAGGTCCTGGGGAGGGAAAGGCACCGTGGCCCAAAATAGGATGTCCCCATGCCTCTGTCCTGCTGTGCTGGTCAAACCTGGAGGAACAGCAGCAAAGGGGCCAAGAGCTGGTCTGCTGTGTTTCCCTTGGGTGTTCAGGTCTTCTTTTGAGCAGGTGAGTCTTGAGGCTGCTGAGAGAAGAGCACAGAGAGTTTGGGTACGTGCACCCACAAGCACAGGCAGGACAGTGAGATGCTGGCTTGCATTGCCCTTTTGCACCAGGATGAGGCCTCTGGAGTAAAGGTTCAGTAGAACACCAGTGACAAGGGGGCATTGTCAAATACAAGGGCATGGGACGGTGAAGAGGGGGTGGTGCTTTCAAATGGGCATTCCCATAGTGTTCAGTCCTGTGAAGTTCCCCTTTCTCTTGTGTCAGCAAAATGTGGAGGTGAGTCTGCAAGGCACCAGAGCCCTGGCTTGCTCTGTTAACAGTTTAATCACTCAGCGTTGATGTGTAAAGTTGGGGAGCAGCAACTCTGGGTTGACTCAAGCCCAATTGGCAATGCCACTCTATCTTGAGGAGGCTGAGGCCAGACCTTCTTGCTCTCTGCAACTGTCTGAAAGGAGGTTGGAGCATGGAGGGGGTTGGTCTCTTCTCCCAAGTAGTAAGAGATAGGATGAGAGGAAGTGGCCTCAAGTTGCACCAAGGAAAGTTCAGATTGGATATTAGGAAAAAATAATTCACAGAGAGGATTGTGAAGCTTTGGAATAGGCTGCCCAGAGCAGTGGTGGAGTCACATCCCTGGAGGTGTTAACAAATGTACAGATGGGGTTCTTAGGGACATGGGTTAGTGGTGGAGTTAGGTTATGGTTGGATTCGATGATCTTGAGGGTCTCTTCCAACCAGAATGATTCTATGATCTCATGTGTGCCAAGCTGCCATGCCACTGGGAATGGCACCCTCTCCTGTGTCCCCAGAGATGAAATACAGCCAGCTTTGAACCCCTGGCAGCAGACTGCAAGCTGGACCTTACGTTTTTTTTGAGCCCGTGCCTGTGTTGAGAGCCCCTGGCAGGCTTAGGAGAAAGAGCCCTCAGAGGGCATAGCAAGGCCGGAACAGGATCACGGCAGAGCCTGGGAGGTGCAGGGGATGGATACCCAGGCTGGTCTTGTGGGTGTGGAAGAGGAGACGCAAGAAGGATGGGGCCATTCTGTGGCCTAGAAAACCGTGAATTTCCTGACTGTGAACTTGCCTGGAGGTAAGGAACGCAATAAGCTGAGAAGGGAGGCTGTAAGCCAACCCTTTGTCTTCTGATCCCAATCTTTAACTATTTTCACTTGGTTTATTTAAAAACCCTTTTCTGAATTTTAAAGTTCTCTTGTTTTGAGATGACCATTTGTAGGGCAGAGGTGTAAGCAGTCCACTTGGAAGGACTCATCCACCCAAGGTAACATTATACAGGCCACAAGGACTGAGGCTTCATGCATTGGGATGAGCCTTTGGCCCAGGTCTGCAAAGCACCCTTGAGCCCTTTGGCCTCAGAGAAGAGGGAGGAGAAGGTTGCAGGGCTGCTAAGTCTCTCACGCACTCCATTTTTACCTTGTGATTATTTTGAGTTGCTTCAGATGACAAAGCAGCCCTTGACAGAAGGAGAAAATTGTGGCCATGCTACCAGCAGCAACATCCGTCTGTCTGGTTTCTCACCCCCCGCAGGGCTGGTACCTGTGTGCTCATTGCCATGAGTCCTCAGCTGTGGGCAGCTCTTGTAGGACAGACTCAGCCCCGCTGTATTTCAAAGTGTCGTCTTTTTCTTCCAGGAAAACCAGAGCCTCTTACTTGCAGACCCAGCATCTGACATCTGGAAGGCCTATGTGGATTACGTGGATGAGATAGTTCTGGATGGATTCTTCACTGCCATTGAGTGCTCACTCAAGTACCTCCTCGAAAACACAGGTAACTGCTGGTTCCTCAGCTCTGGCCGTGATACCATCTTCAGTCTCACCAAAAGGAAGTTTCTGTTTTGTGCTTTGACTTGTGGTGGTCTTTCTACTCTGCCTCTTGCATTGTCTACAGCAAGTGCTGGAGGAGCCTCCAGACTCAGAGGGTAACTCTGTCCCCTGGTCACTGGAGCAAAGCCTTGCTCAAGGGAAGGGACAGAGATGACTGTGCACCATTTGCTGGGATTTGTGAACAGACAAAATTGAGGCATCATTCCAAGTCTGTTCTTGGGCATCAGCCATCTCCTGACCTCCCATGCACAAAGCATCAAGGTGACACAACCTTTCGTTTGTGGAGAGTCTCAAGAGTTGGTTCTGTGGATGAAAGACATGAAAGAAAAACCTCCATCACTGAGGAGTGAGGAGAGGGGTCACCAAAGCAGAGCTCCTGCCTAAGGCTGCCACGGAGGGTCACTCTGCTGAGAGCAGCTGTGTCCAGCTAAAGCACATCTTCAGAACGCTTCCCTCCTGGATGTGGAGGCACACTGAGCTGGAGAATTGCATCCAGTTCCTCACCATCTTGTTAAAAACAAGCACAGAATTTCACATTTGTGAAACCAGTTGGTGTTTTATTTTTTCATGCCTTTCTCCACTAAATTAAAGAGCCTCTTGGTTCCTGTTGTTTTTCTCCTCTTTAAGTACTTATGCGCTGTAATTGTTCAGCTCTCAGACTCCCTTTTGATTAGCTGAAGAGCCTGGTCTCTTTAAGGCTTCCCTCCACAGCATTTTTCCGGTCCTTAAATCACTTGTGTCTCATCTGTTCTCCAGTATCTCCTGTGGGTACCAGAACACCAGCTGGTTTGGCAGCCTCCCCTCTGCGTTGTATGCAGACACAATGTCACTGGACCCAGCGAGTGGGTGTCCCACCTGCCTGGTGTCCCTGTGGGGCATGTGTGTGTCTTGTGGTGGGATGTTAGTGGTGGCTCTAGATCACTTTTCTCCCCTTCAAAAATAACCTGGCACCTCTGTTCTTCCCTACCAGATCCCAAGGCAGGGCTTCCTCCCCTGTTTGAGGTGCAGCTGGATTTGGTGATCCCAGATTTGATATTTCAACCCTCCTTGGACCCTGGCACAAACGATGGCTTCTACGACGTGGTGGAAGGTCTTCTCAACGACATCTACCGGATCTCATCGCTGGTGCCCAGGCTGGCTGAGCACAGCGGCTTCCTCCACTACCAGGTCCGTGGCTGTGGAGCTCCCTCACGCTGTGTGGCAGTGAGGAGGTGCCACGCTGCCCCCGCATCACTGCGAGCTCCTCTCCTCTTCTCTCCAGGCTGACATGGAGGACATGGCTGACCTGGCCGACACGCGCCATGAGCTGATGGGGCGTGTGCAGGCCGTGATGGCGGCCTGCTGTGATTACCGCAGTGCCTTCGACCACTACTCCTACCTGTACGGGGAGGACAGAAAGGAGTTCTTCCGCCAGTTCCTCCTCTACGGGCACATTCTCACTGCGGCAGAAATCGAGGCCCATGCAGAGAACGGGGTCCCTGAGTCACCTCCCACGCTGCAGCAGTTCCGAGAGCAGATTGACTCCTACGAGAAGATCTATGAGGAGGTGAATCGCATCGAGCCCATCAGCATTTTCCAGAGTTGGATGAAAGTTGATGCTCGGCCTTTCAAAGCGTCTCTGCTGAATGTGATTAAACGGTGGAGCTTGGTGTTCAAGCAGCATCTCATGGACCACGTCATGCACAGGTAGGAACCGTTCTACCTCTTCTTCCCAGAACCAAAGTGGGTTTCTCTTGTGTTGGCTGGGCTTTATCATTTCACACTGATAAGCAAAAGGCTAATACAGGAGCAAGAGGAGGGGGCACACACCCCCTGCCAGCTCCATCGCATCTCTGCTAACTTTCATCCCCTCGTCTCTGCTGGGAGCAGCTGGTCCAGCTGAGTGTGTGAAGTGCAAACAGTTCCACGAACTCGGTACCATCGACATCCTGCGAGCTGATGCTCCTACGACCTACTGTGTGGTGTTGGACAGGATGTCTGTTTGTCTGTTCATCCTGGTCCAACTAATCTAATCTCTTCTAGGGCTCTATGCTTATTTTGTTGAATTTGCCATCAGTAAAGCTGCATTAATGCCATGAGATACTTGCTCCGTTTCTAAATGCAGTGCTCTTTTGAGTGCACTCTTTGTAAAAAAAGTAATTTGGGTTGCCTGGCATGAGCAGTCATGGGGAGGCAGTTTCAAGGTTACAAAAAGGAGGAGCTTTGGATGTAAGTTTTGAATTAACATGTGTTCCCTGCTCTGAATAGCTGCTCAGCCGCCTGGTCTCTGCAGGATGATGTGTTAGGTGATTTATTTGAGTAGTAGCAGCTGAAGGATGCCACAGGGCTTGGATGCTTACGAAGAAATATTTACAGACACATGTACTAGTGAAGGCTGCTGCGTGTGGTGGCTGCTGTGATCTCTTGTGTTCTTTTCAGCACGATAATTCCTGTGCAAAGAGGTTTTTGCATAGGTTAGAACAGGCATTTAGGAGTTCTTATTAAGAGCTCCTGACTCAGCAGTTTAGTCTTTAATAGGTGAAGTGTTTAGGGCTATGTTTTGGTCCAGCAGCATCCACAGAATTTAAGCGGGCACTTCAAAAGTAAGCGTTTTGAGAAGGGAAGAATGGAAAGGACCAAAGATCCAGGAGCCCATCAAGCTCTGCTAACAGTGTCCAGCAGCTGGTGAGATCAAGAAGCAGGTAGGGAAACTTCCCCCAAATAGTCTCCTTGTCTCTAACCATTCATACCTGAGGACTTTGAGAGTCATGGGTTGTACCTTTGTATCTAAAGACCTGGATGGATTTTTTTTTCTCCCACAAATGTTCGGTTGCTTTTCTGAACCGCTGTGAATTTTTAACATCTGCATCCTTCTGCAGCAGAGACTTACCCTCTGAAATAAGGCAGCGTGCGAAGAAGAATCCCTGTTTGTTGTAGCTTTACAACCTACCAGGTTCATTTGTTGAATTCTTGTATTGGAAGAGATGACATGAAAACTGTCCTTTCAAATTCACTCTCTTCAGACCACAGACCCGAGCTCACAGGTCTCCCTTATAGAATCATAGGATAGAGTCATAGAATCTGTTTGGTTGGAAGAGACCATCAAGATCACAGAGTGCAACCATAACCTAACTCTGGCACTACCCCATGTCCCTGAGAACCTCATCTATATGTCTATCCAACCCCTCCAGGGATGGTGACTCCACCACTGCCCAGGGCAGCCTGTTCCAAGGCCCGACAGCCATTTCTGTGAATAATTTTTTTCCTAATACCCAATCTGAACCTCCCCTGGAGAAATTTGAGGCCATTTTATCTTATCACTTGCTACCTGAGAGAAGAGACCAACCCCCTCCATGCTCCAACCTCCTTTCAGACAGTTGCAGAGATCAGGTCTCCCCTCATCTCCTGTTCTCCAGGCTGAACAGCCCCAGCTCCCTCAGCTGCTCCTCGTAAGACTTGTGCTCCTCAAATGCCTTTTCTCCAACCTGTGAAGTCCCAACCCATTTATCCGTTCCTCACAGGAAGCTGTACCACATCTATGGATCCCTGTGAGCATGAACTGTGGTTCTGATGCCCTCAGCATGTTGCCATGTGATGGGCAGAGTTGGCCAGGCCTTTCCCTCTCCGTGCCAGTCCAGCTGCCTGGATGATTCCGGTAGGAACTGCTCTCATTTGGTGCTTTCCTGTTTTGTGTTCTACAGCTTGTCTGACCTGGACGAGTTCATAAAAACTGCTGACAAAGGTTTGAGCAAGAAGGTTGAAAAAGGCGATTATGATGGTTTGGTGGAGATCATGGGGCATCTCCTGGCCGTTAAGGAAAGGCACAGTGTCACCGATGCCATGTTCGAGCCCCTGAAGCAAACCGTCGAACTGCTGAAGACGTACGAGCAAGAGCTGCCGGAGGAAGTCTATAAGCAACTGGAGGTGGGTGAAAAGCTGCGGTGGACACGGCGGTTTGCCAAGTAGCCAGCGTCAAAGAGCATGAGCTTAAGAGCATTGCAGGAATATTTAAAGCCCCACTCCCTGTCATTAGAGGGCCTCAGTGGATAGTATTTTACTATTGTGGGATGTGCCTTAATAGCTCTAAATTTTGGAGTTATATTGAGGTTTTTCTTTTAAAGCAGAGATTAAGCCTTTTGTTATGTATGAAAAACATAGAATTGCCTGCTCCAACTCTCAGCGATTACTCTTGAAAAAAATTAATGCATTTTCAAATACATCTGTTAATTAGTTTGAATTATAATTATTTTTAAATAAGCCAGTTCTTGGCAACTGTGGAGATGGGAAGGATAATGTTGGCAGAGGAGTCGCCTTCTCATAGGACTTCAGTCCTCCACTAGGTCTATAACACCCAATCTGCTTGACCCAAAGGACATCACTGGGAGCACGTTATGAAAGTATTTCAGCACCTTTCCACATCTGGCCCTGATGAATCAATTTTTCTTTGGGGAATTCTTCTCATTTCTGGACAGGGGACCATGAGGTGAAGGCTGGAAAAGCCTGTGGGATGCCCAGCCAGCCTTGGGGAACTGGCAGCAGTCACCATGTTACGGTGGAGGAGCGTGTGGCTACGTACTGATGGATACCCCTTAGTCACGGGGCGTTGTGTGCAGAGGGCTCTGTGTAGGACACCAGGTTTAAGGCAGAGCTTTTTGGGGAGAAGTTCCTCCCTCTGCTGCAGGCTTGGATGGGACCTGAGCGGGGTTCAGCAATCCCCCAGTTTTCTGCTGGTGCAGCCGTGATCCACGGATGGTTGTATCACCAAATCTGACACGGGTAAGGGTCCTAAAGATAACTGGATTCCTACAGACACCCTGAAAAACAGAAGAGCTGCATTAAATGAATGTTTTGGCTGCTACAGCAGCTTCAGTTCAGCATAAAAAATGGTGCTATGGGGAACCCAGCTCTGCTGATTCCTCTGCCCAAGAGCTGCTTGCTTGGTGCCTGTTTGTGCGTGTAGATTTGAACAACTGATTTATTTTTCTGACAGAAGAAATGAGGTATGCAGGGCAGCCGTTCAGATGTAGGAGATAACAAAACAGTTTCGTTCTTTCTGGCAAGTGACAGCAACACGTAGTTGAATAATTCATTCACTGCTGTACACAGTAGGAAAACCAAAGTAAGTTCCTCCAGGTACCGCTCCCTCCATGGCCATGAAGATGGATGGGCTGGAGCTGATAGTTTGTATGAGAAGGACAAGGAAGCAGCTCCATGTGTGCCCTGCTATGGTCATGGATAGTGATTTCTACAGAGACTGGAACATGAAGTGCCAGAAAGAGACCCCTCAGGAGGGACTGGCCCTGCTCTGGCCGCCTCTGCTGCCTCCAGGTTATTTCGCTTCTTTGCATAGTGTTGGTGCATCTCCATTAGTCTTCTCAACTATGTGCACTGGGATGAAAAGAAGCCCAAAGTCTTTCCTGTAGGCTGGCACAGTACCTGGGGAAGTGGGAGAGCAAAGCTGTGGGACTTGAGGACAGCAGAGCCCTGGCTGGTGTCACTGTCTGGGGTGAGGATTTGGCTCGAGAAGTCTAGTGAGAAGAGAAGAAATCAAATCTCTTTCTAAATAAAATCCCAGGTGCAAAGGGTGGATTGTTAGCAGAGCTGTGCACCAGCAGCTTGGATGCAGTCCTGAGAAAGAAACTGTCTTATTTAGTACTAATATTATACAGGCAGGCTGGAGGGATTTGCCCCAGAAAGCTCTGTAGAAGTCCTTCTGGCATAATATCTTCTGCTCTAAGAGCTGGCTGGAAATTTCCCAGGCTCTGTTTCTTAATTAGCTCTGGGAAGCCGGACGATCTGATGAACTTGCATCCTCAGCCCACCCTCCTGCCTCCAGCCAGCTCTGGGTCCCGCTGGGCTCGGTGTCAGGAGAACTGTGCTCTCTCAACCACCGAGCCATCCTGGGAGCCCAGGATCTGGTCTGGGACCCTTCTTCTGAAGTTATTTAACATGTTTTTGCAATCAGAGCAGTCAGTTTTAAAGTCTCAGTCTTCGTTCGTCTTCAAAATTGTGGATAACTGATAAGTTTTATCCCAAATTGTGTTTAGCTTTTGCATCACAACAAAACTTCCTTGCAGTTTTAGGCATGGAATCTGTTGCTTTTCCTGTTCTGTGATTGTCCATAAACAGATCAGTCACATCTTATATCAAATAGCAAATACTGCCTACCGTCATTTAAATTTTGCTTGCAGGAGCTGCCAGAAAAATGGAACAATATAAAGAAGCTGGCGATAGCTGTGAAGCAGCGTGTGGCTCCTCTGCAGGCGAACGAAATGACGGTTGTGCGCAAGAGCTGTGCGGCGTTTGATGTTGAGCAACACAGATTCAGAGAGCGATTTCGGAAAGAAGCACCATTCAGGTACAGTGAAATTATAACATCAGAGAAGCCCTGAGGAAGAAAAGCTTCATGGGATCATCTCGGAGTGTCCTGAGGATGTGTTCTTGAACCCTTGCATACATTTCCTACCTGCTCACGGTGTTGTATCTGTTATGCCCTGGGTGTTTTGTCCCTGCAAACACTGTAAGGTGTTAGCAAGAGATTCAATCTGGATGCTGAGTGCACAATATTGCTTAAAGGGGTTGTCAGCAGTGCCGTGTGGCTGCACCATCAATGGGTACTATAGATGTATCATGTCTGCTTTGTGTCTCAGAGGCACCATTCGTTTTATGTTTTCTTTAGAAGTTGTTACAATATCACTTATGAAGAATAAACGTTTCTTTCTAGGTTTGACACCAAAAAGCCTTATCAACTGCTGGATACAAAGCACATTGAGATTAAACAAATGGAGTCAGCCATGACCTCGATTTATGAATCAGCTGGTCTGTTTGAAGTCATAGTGCCAGACTATAAACAACTGAAGCAGTGCCGAAAGGAGCTGTGTCTTCTCAAAGAGCTCTGGGATATGATCTCCCTTGTGGGCACTTGCCTTGATGACTGGCAGACCACCAAATGGGCGGATATTAACGTGGAAAACATGGATCTGGAGTGTAAAAAGTTTGCAAGAGAGATTCGGAATTTGGATAAGGAGGTGAGGGCGTGGGATGCTTTCACTGGGCTGGCCAGCAAGGTGAAGAACATGCTGACGGCCCTGAAAGCTGTGGCAGAACTTCAAAATCCCGCCATTAGGGAAAGGCACTGGAATCAGCTGATGCAGGTGACGGGTGTGAGGTTTGTGATGGACTCGGACACCACGCTGGCTGACCTCCTGAAGCTCAACCTCCATAACTTTGAGGATGAGGTTCGTGGCATTGTGGACAAAGCGGTACGAGAAATGAGTATGGAGAAAGTCCTGAAGGAGCTAAAAATGACTTGGAGCACCATGGAGTTTCAGTATGAGCCTCACCCCCGGACGAACATCCCGTTGCTGAAGTCAGACGAGGAACTCATAGAAACTTTAGAAGACAACCAGGTGCAGCTGCAGAATTTAATGCCATCCAAATGTATTGCTTTCTTCTTGGAGGAAGTGTCCATATGGCAGAGGAAGCTGTCCACAACAGATTCCGTCATTTCTCTCTGGTTCGAAGTGCAGCGTACGCGGTCTCACTTGGAGAGCATATTCATAGGCTCAGAAGATATACGGGCACAGCTTCCTAAGGTATGAAATCCCAAATCCTATTTTTCCTGTGTGGAAAGCGTTGAAGAAGAGCCTCCATTACACAGAAGAAGGTTGTCTATATTGCCGTGTTCCCCCAAGCAGGACTGTTCTCTTGCTGCATTGCTTTCTTGGAGGCTCCCTTAATGCTACAGCAGTTTCCCCAGTGTTGCCCCAGGATGTTTTTGTACTGTTGGTTGTGCCTGAACCCTGCTGAGAAACTGTTTTTCCTCCCCTCCACCATTGCACAGCAGATGCAGAGTTCCTGGAGGCTGAGCAGGAGGCTGCTGGCTTCCTTCAGTGATACAGGCATGTTCCCTCTTTCCTTGGAGGGGAGAAGACGGAGATAATTACTCAGATGGTGCAAATTGTCAAATCAGAGCTGGACCAGGCAGCTTTGCAGTATCCGCTTCCCTGCCTCCAGTGCTGGTGCAGCAGGAGAGCAGCTCTTCTCCCACTTCAGCTTCAGAAAATTGAGCAGAGTTGTCACTGATGCCCTCCTCAGGGTTGTGACCTCCTCAGGGCTGTCTTTGAGTCCAGCTTCCAGTCTTATTCCCTATTCTCTTGATTATTTAGAAAATCTTCCAAGCTTGTTCCTGGCCCCGCTGGACCACTCGCAGCCCTGTGGAGGAACCTGCCTTTCACTCACGAGTGACCCACAGTTGGCTGTGTGACCCCCGTCCCTGTTCACGAGCAGCATCGCTGACAGCACCACTGTGGGACGAACACCCACGAGGGGATGTGCGCAGCCCATTGACCCCTGGACAACACACTGTTCTGTCTCCAACCCTGCACTCTGCTCTGCTTGGACTGTTCCTCCATCTGCTTCAGAGAGCACGCTGTGCTGAGTGTCCTGGGGGCAGTTTTTGGCCCCTCACACCAAGAAAGCCCTTGTGGTGCTGGAGCAAGTTGAGAGAAGGGAATGGAGCTGGTGAGGGGCTGGAGCACAAGTGTGATGGGAGCGGCTGAGGGACCTGGGGGATTCAGCTGGAGAACAGGAGCTGAGGGGAGACCTTCTGATCTCTGAACTGCCTGAAAGGAGCTTGGAGCCAGGGGGGTCGGGCTCTGCTCCCCAGGAACAAGCGCCAGGAGCAGAGGAAACGGCCTCAAGTTGCGCCAGGGGAGGCTGAGGTTGGATCTGGGGAACAATTTCTTCCCCAAAGGGCTGTGGGGCATTGGAACAGGCTGCCCAGGGCAGTGCTGGAGTCACCATCCCTGGAAGATGTATAGATGAGGAACATGGTTTAGTACTAGATTTAGGTTATGGTTGGACTCAGTGATCTCAATGGTCTCCTCCAGCTAAATGATTCTATGATTCTGGGCACACCTCGCTCACTGGGCAATATATACAGGTGCTGATAACCAGTGCCCTGAGGCTGTACCATGTGCCAGCAAGCTCTTAATATCCAGGAGCTATCTAATGTCATGTATGAAATTGCATCATGATTTACATTTGCATCCTGCTGGGCAGCTGTCTGCATCTCAGTAGCTGTCTGGCAGTGGTATGAACCATAGAACCATAGGATGTCCTGACTTGGAAGGACCCATCAGGATTGTCAAGTCCAACTCCTGTCCCTGCACAGGACACCCCACAATTCACCCCATGTGTCTGAGGACGTTGCCCAGTCTCTCCTTGAACACTGTCAGGTTGGGGCTGTGACCCCTCCCTGGGAGCCTGTTCAGTGTCCAGCACCTCTGGGTGAAGAACCTTTTCCTCATGTCCCACTGACCCTCCCTGGCACATCTTCTGCCATTCCCTGGGTTCTGTCACTGTCACAGAGAAGAGCTCAGCCCTGCCCCTCCTGCTCCTGCTGAGGAACCTGCAGCCCCATGAGCTCTGCCCTCAGTCTGCTCTGCTCCAGCTGAGCAAACCCAGGGACTTCAGCCGCTCCTCATACGGTTTCCCCTCCGAACCCTTCACCAAGTTCATGTCCCTCCTCTGGACACCCTCCAGTAGCTTTATCTCCTTTTCTCCTGTGTCCCCAGCCCTGCACACAGTGAATGCTCCAGGTGAGGCCGCCCCAGCACAGAGCAGAGCGGGACAATCCCCTCCCTGCCCGGCTGGCCGTGCTGTGCTGGATGCACCAGGACACGGGGCCCTCTTGGCTCCAGGGACACAGGTGGCTCAGTCAGCAGCTTCTCTTCCGTAAAAGAAAGACTGAAGCTCAAAGTCTCTGTAGCTGAGCACCCTCAGGATGCATCCAGGGCTGGGGGGATGTGCTGACAGGCTGTGGGATGCTCACCTGGAGCTGGATCTGTGGCGTGAGTGTAGGGAGGGCTCAACCTTCCAGATGGAGCCTTGCTCCTGGGGCTGAACACAGGGTAGCGTGGAAGTGTTACCTGGACTGCTTGGAACACTTGTTCAGTGTCCCGCCTCACTTAGGAGGCCTGACCTGGGAAGAAGGGAGGAGCAGAGATGTTTTGAACATAGCTTGCTTTATTCTTCAGTGTTTAGCTCCAGAAATTCAGAGTCCCTGTTAGATATGGAGCATAATTGTTGATGTGGGCCTCCGGTGCTGACGTGGGGTTTCCATACCCTCATTGAAGGCAAGGAAGGGCTCTCCTCTACAAGAGTCATCATACCCGTTTTGTGGATGGGTGTTGGGATTCCTGTGCTGTAGCAGGAGGGGAGGAGTGCACTCACATGAGGCTGGGAGCCTTTCCACGGTGTGGGAGCATCTCCTGCTGCTGCAGCCAGGGAAACTTGGTACTTCACCTGGACATGGGAGAGAGAGATTTATGAGGTTTTCCAAGGGGAATTAAATCCCATGAAAATGGTTGGTCCTAGACATTGCCTCCTGCATGGAGCGCTTTATCCACAACCCCTTTGGGATACAGTGACAAGAAGGCAAGTGCCTGTTTGCAGACTAGTTTCAGGCAAGTCAGTGGAAGAGCCATTCTGGAATGGTGGAGGGGTCCCTGTCTGCACTGGACAGAAGGTTTTCCCCTCAACCCAAAGACAGCACCCAGAGGATGGAGACCTTTAGCACAAAATCCATGTTTTACCATGAGCATGTTTGTGTTGCTTTTTAGGACTCCAAACGCTTTGAAGGGATTGATGCGGACTTTAAAGAACTGGCCTATGAAACTCAGAAAACCCCAAATGTGGTTGAGGCCACCAATAAACCAGGTCTGTCCCAACAACTGGAGGACATTCAGAGTAGGTAGGTACAACTTCAGTCCCAGGATTTTGTCAGAGACTGGGATCAGCTCTAATAAGTTGGTTTAACCTGTGCTCCAAGGCTTTCCTTCTGGACTGTGCGTTCTTTGCATTCACACATTGAGTCTTTTTATTCATGATCCATCACCCTGAAGCCCCCAAGGTGGATTCTGGCTTTGCGTATGTGCAAACTCTTATCTTGAATATTGATTTGCACACATACAAAGCTAGGCACTCAGTTGGTTTTAATAACATGTGGCCTCACTGCCACCCCAAATTTGGTGTCTTAAATATCTATTTAGCAGTCCAAGCAGGGATATCTGCAGCAGAGCTGATCCCATGTGCTTTAATTAACAAAATTATCTTTGTGTGTGTACGCTTCACAGATGGTATAACTAAACTCCCTGAGAAAGACCTTAATGTCCAGAGATGGATACAGTTCTCACCTAACATATGAGCTACTCTACCTGGAACACACCTAACAAGTTAACGTGAGAGCTGTTGTGTCAGTAATAACTATCCATTTAAAATAGAGATCTAATTTTACTTCCTAAACAGATAAGGCCCGTGTTCCCCACAGAGGACTAACTGCGTGTTATTTATGAACTTTGAAAGCTCAGCAGCAGTTTAACATGTAAACACTGAGAGATTCATTTTAGAACGGAGCAAACAAGTTTCTTTTCAGGCTTCACAAGCACAAAAAGCTGAGTAGGTTTGAATCAGACTTTAAAATGTGCTCATTAGAATAAAAGCAGTTTTGGAAACTTTCATCCTAGTGTGAAATCACCTGTGGCAGTTGAGAGCTTGTCTAAAACAGTAAGTCAGACTGCAAAGCCTTTCTAGCCTCTTCTTCCACCTGTGTTTCTGCTTTTTGGTGAGGATTCTCTGACTCTTTGTCTGTTTGACCCTTGGGAGTGGAGAGAGATCTATGAGTTACTATGTGCTTTGTTATCTATTTGGAAAATGCTGTAAAGGACCAGCCTGCAGGCTCAGCTCATGTCTGGCATTTCCCCATGGGAGGGGAGAATCTGCTCGATAACCCAAACTGTAGCACGACACATTAAAGGATATTCACCCGCCTGTCCTGGGCTCTATTTTTCTGCTCTTCTCCCCAGGTTGTCCCTGTGTGAGAAGGCTTTGGCTGAATATTTGGACATGAAAAGATTGGCCTTTCCCAGATTTTACTTTGTTTCTTCAGCAGATTTATTGGATATTCTTTCCAATGGCACCAACCCACAGCTGGTAAGCCTTGCACTATGTCACCTTCACATTTTCCAGCTGTCAGTAATGTCAGGGTGGAAGATGCTGTCTAGGGACTCAGCTGTAGCTTATCCTTTCTTGAGTGCCTTTTCTCCCACCCTCACTTGGATTAACAATAACTCTTTCACTGCTGGCCTTCATCTGTCGTCTCTGAAAGGCAATGCGCACACTGTGTGTTGTCCCATCTGTCCCTGGTGATGCTTGCAGATGGTTCTGAAAGCACTGCACAGAGCAGAGCTATGTTCTTGATACCATAAAAACAGTGGGTTTGTTTCTGCTGGGATACAGTGAGGTTGGGGGAAACCATTTCTTGAGGATCTCAGCCAAAACTTGTTGCTGAGCTTGGTTCCCCAAGCTGGGATGCCAGCAAACAGCATCTGTTGTTGAAAGAGCCACAGACCGATCATTCAAATGTGACAGTGTTGACAACCGAGGGCTTGGAGACGTCTCTGTTTTTAGGCAGAGGAGACATCTGCTAGTCAGCCACTTCTTCCTTCCCCCGTGCAAAGGTCTTTGGGATGGCCTGTTCACAGGGGAAGAGCAGAACACAGCCTGGAAGAGGTAAGACAGCTGGTGGTCAGACAGTGGCTGTGGCCAAGGCAGGACTTCCTTGGGTTGCCACCCACCCCTGCACAGCTCTGCTTGGCCTTGTTTGGGACGCATCTTTTATTCAGAGGTTGGTGCATAAAACCAGTCAAAACGTTCACAGCAGAAGGCGAGTGTTGGATGATGAACAAAGTCCTAATTCTGTCTTTTGGTAGCGAGTATTTTCACTTTCTTCAGGCTTTCCACCATTTTCAGTATTGATGTGAGCACAGGAATGGAGCAGGTTTGCATGTGTATTTGGAAATGCTGTTGTTTCCCTCTAACCTTTAACGCTGCTTCTATCTGTGTCTGCTGCTGGGTGATTTCAGCCCACAGAGTATCATAAATACATAGTTGATTGATATTTAAAATGAAGAGGAAAAAAAAAACACAGGAAGCAAAGATACTGTGTTGAAATGCTCTGTTGAGTAAGAAGAAATTCCTGGTGTTTCCTGTTATTCAAAAGTATTTGCAGTAAAATCAAAGTAAATGTCAAGCAGTATCATACATAGATACACTCTCAGCCTTCCCAATGTAGTTTCAAAGTCTGATGATTCCTAAAGGAGGATTAAATACACAATGACATTATCCTCGTGAACTGGGTGCTGAACTTGTGCAGATTCAGGTGCGTTCGGGCTCTGGCAGCAGGATCGCAGCAAGTGCTGGGGTTGTGTCCGAACCCTCCAGACTGGACAGGGTCTGGGAAGGGGCAGCTGGGGATTTGTGACCAGAAGCTTCTACATGTAAGAAAAAGTTTCTACGGTTTACTTACGGTTTGAAAAGAGATAAGCTTATGGCCTCAAGATACGCTTAATGGCCTCAAGTTGTGCCAGGGGAGGTTCAGATTGGATATTGTAAAAAAATTCTTCCCAGAAAGGGCTGTGGGGCATGGGAACAGGCTGCCCAGGGCAGTGCTGGAGTCACCATCCCTGGAGGGGTTTAAAAGACATTTAGACGAGGTTCTTAGGGACATGGATTAGTGCCAGAGCTAGGGTATGGCTGGACTTGATCCTGAGGGTTTCTTCCACCCAAAATGATTCTGTGATCTGGGGGGATGCTGAGTGCCCTGTGCTTCTCAGAGTCACTTAGCACCTCCCAGGGTTTGGCCCTGCTTGTATGTGTGTGAGAAGCTGCGTCCACTTGCAGCACAGCTCATGAGAGGGAGGGTTGTAGTTCTTTGTGAGTCAGTGAGTCAGAATTAGATGGACAAATCCACCTCCACCCTTCCTTCTCTGAAAGCATCAGAGCATTGGGCATCTCACGCAGAATCCCAGAATGTCAGGGTTGGAAGGGACCTGGAAAGCTCATCCAGTGCAATCCCCCCATGGAGCAGGAACACCCAGCTGAGGTTCCACAGGAAGGTGTCCAGGCGGGTTTGAATGTCTGCAGAGAAGGAGACTCCACAACCTCCCTGGGCAGCCTGGGCCAGGCTCTGACACCCTCACTGAGAAGAAGTTTCTTCTCAAATTTAAGTGAAACCTCCTGTGTTCCAGTTTGAACCCATTCCCCCTTGTCCTATCACTGGTTGTCACCGAGGAGAGCCTGGCTCCATCCTCCTGACACTCCCCCTTTATATATCTGTAAACATGAATGAGTCCCCCCTCTGTCTCCTCTTCTCCAGCTCCAGAGCCCCAGCTCCCTCAGCCTTTCCTCACACGGGAGATGCTCCACTCCCTCCAGCATCTTGGTGGCTGCGCTGGACTCTCTCCAGCAGTTCCCTGTCCTTCTGGAACTGAGGGGCCACAACTGGACACACTATTCCAGGTGTGGTCTCCCCAGGGCAGAGCAGAGGGGCAGGAGAACCTCTCTGACCTACTGACCACCCCCTTCTAACCCACCCCAGGTACCATTGGCTTCCTGGCCACAAGGGCCCAGTGCTGGCTCATGGTCACCCTGCTGTCCCCAGGACCCCCAGGTCCCTTTCCCTCATTTCTCATCTCCCCTATGGGAGTTTTTCTACCTCTCTGCTGTAATTGAGAGAGGCAGCTCCTGTCTGGGACTGCTTTGGGAGCTTCCCCTTTCTGTGGGGACGTCAATCCTAGGAGAATCTCACCTTCATTGGCGTGGGGCGCGCAGTGATGCAGTTGTGTGTTACGCAGTGGTCTGGAAGAAGTGCTGGTGACCTGCTCAGCTCCCAGCAGGCAGATGCTGATGTTGAGAGCCCACAGCATCTCCCTGTTGGCTTTGCAGACTCAGATGGAGGTGAACAGGAAAGAACTGAATTATTCTTTTCCTTCTGGAAGAGTGCTTTTGGTGAACATGGTTGTTCTATAGGAGGTCTGGGCTGTTTATCATAGGTCTTAGGCAGAAATAAAGATCTTTCTTCTCCATGAAAGAGAATTTAGGATATTTCACTAGCACAAAATCAGTTTCTAGTAGTGGAAAAACAGGAAAGTTCGTAGTGAAGAAAACTCCACGTTGTGCTGAGAATAGGATGAGGTGGAGAAATGGCTACAGACTTCTCATCACTACATGTAGGGAAATTTGGGGTAGGAGTCATGAGGTGTTTCAATGTTTTCTATGCTTTTGCTCTGTATGGAAGATTTCCCAATGGAGAAACATGATTTATTAAGGCATGTCTGTTTTCTAAATTACGTAGAAATAGGTGGAAGTATTACAAGAGACAGCAAGAGGCTTTTGTTGGCAGTATGTTGGCCACATTTGAGAAGATGTGGTGCTACCTAAATATCCAAGATATTTTGTTAACATGATTTTGCTTGTGACATGTATAGTGATCTTCATTCCGCTCGTCCTATCTCGGTTGCTTTATTTACACAACCCGTTTTGCAGGTGCAACGTCATCTTTCCAAACTCTTTGACAGCTTGGCCAGGATGAAATTCCAGCTGGACTCTGAGCAAAAGCCAACCAAGGTTGGCCTGGGAATGTACAGTAGAGAGGAGGAGTACGTCAGCTCCAGCGAGCCCTGGGACTGCAGTGGGCAGGTGAGAGGGAAGTCCTTGTCTATCAAAACTGTCCGGTGGAGTCTGCTCCCCTGCCCCTCGTGTGAGATCCCTTGCCAAGACGTCATAGAGCTTCACTGCTCTCCCTTGGTGCATGAGAAAAGCTGGAAGAGGTGGTGATTTAGTACCTCCTTACACCACAACCTTTCGTGTCACTCTGGATAGGTCCTCACTAAGGGGGGACGTGGATGTCGCAGTCCACTGTGAGAGAAAGAGCTGTGCCATTTTTCTGACTAGGTTTTTAATTTGATTTTTTCTAAGACCTTTTGAAGGTTGGTCTTAAAGCTTGCTACAAATATCCTCGGTGAGGGAGGGGATGCAGACTGAAAAGAGACTAAGCTATTCCATAGTACCTCTGCACGGGTGTGTTTGGCAGGAGAAGGCCTTTTACCTGTTTCTCAAGTCTTCATTATTTCATACCACGAGTGAAAGTATGAAATGTAAGAATCAAGCTACTGCTCAGCTTATCTATCCTGGTAGTTTCACCTTTCTGCATGGTCTATTACAGGAAGCTAAAGTACGTAATACCGGCTGCTGAGCTCCCCAGCAATGGAGCTTGCTGCGTTCAGTCTGTCTTCTTGTTGAGGGCTTTGCCTGTGAAATATGAAATTCAGCAGGAATTGTGTTCCCAAGTTTGGCAGCATCTTTCTTCTGCTGCTGGCAGACTGCCCACATCCCACCAGGGATTCTGTCATGGCCTGGAGGTGGAACACACCTGACCAAATTATTCATTGACGGAGTTCATTTTGGTTCCTCCTGTAGCTAGAGTTCAAGAAAAAAATCTGTCTTCTGTTCTTGGTGTCTGGAAGTAGATGCTAATCCTACAGTACCAGAATTAGCCAAATCTACCCAGTCTGAAGGAGGCTGTGAGGTTTGGTTAACTCATAGAATGTCCTGAGCTGGAAGGGACCCACCAGGATCATGGAGTCCAAGTCCTGTCCCTGCAGTGACAACCCCACAGCTCACCCCGTGTGTCTGAGGACGTTGCCCAGTCTCTCCTTGAACACTGTCAGGCTGGGGCTGTGACACCTCCCTGGGAGCCTGTTCAGTGTCCAGCACCTCTGGGTGAAGAACCTTTCCCTCATGTCCAGTCTAAAGAGAACTGAGATGCTTGCCTCATTTCCTATCTTCACTAATTACCAAAGGCACTTAAGAAGAGCAAATGTGTTACTGGGATTTAATCTCTTTTCCAGGTTGAAGTCTGGCTCAGTCATGTACTAGACAGCATGAGGGCTACTGTGAGAGATGAGATGACAGAAGCCGTCATGGCTTATGAGGAAAAACCAAGGGAACAATGGCTCTTTGACTATCCTGCCCAGGTATCTGCCACTGCTTCTTATCACCACTCAGGCTGGCTCGTGGAAAGGTAGCTCTTGGGTTCCCCATCAGTCCTGCCCTTCCCTTCTTTCAGCAGCTGTGGACAGGCATGTTTCTGGCCTTCACCTTGCTATCCAGGAGAGAGGGAGGATGAGTTGTCCTTTATCCTGGCGGTCTCCTGATGGAGTTTTCAGGCTGAGCTCCATGCTCTGGTTGGGGCTCTTGGTTGGGTGACAGAGCCCAGGGGCTTGGGCAGTGCAGTCTGTACAGCCAGAGCAGTGAGAGGTGCAGCAGGAAGGCAAAGTGGTGAGGCCTGATAAGAGCGAAGAGCCCCTCAGATGCACCTCTGACAACCTCGTGGTCTCCAACTCTTCCTCCTCTGCTGTGTCAGGCATGTGAAAGGTGCTGATTTACTTATAACTAGCTGCTAAATGTGTCTATCACTGATATGGTGTTTTAAATGAATGTCATGGAGCAGATCCTTGTTGTACTGTCTGCTGTGACTACTGTATGAAAAAATACTTAATTTCATGTCACGGATGTTTCATCCTTGATCTCCCTGTGGATCCGACACTCTTGAACATAAGGAAGCTTTGGTATTTTCCCTGATACTGAACCAGCCTATTTCCCTAGGTGGCGCTTTGCTGCACCCAGATCTGGTGGACAACCGAGGTTGGGATTGCCTTTGCCAGGGTGGAGGAAGGCTACGAGAATGCGATGAAGGAATATCACAAGAAGCAAGTGACCCAGCTGAACACCCTCGTTACCATGCTGATCGGGCAGCTCTCCAAGGGCGACAGACAGAAAATCATGACCATTTGCACCATCGACGTGCATGCTCGGGATGTGGTGGCAAAGATGATAGCACAGAAGGTTGGTGTTGGCAGTTCAGCACAGTTCTGTGGGTGCTGGAGAGGGGGCTTCAGGGGGCCCAACCACTGGCCATTCAGATCACTGCCGGTCTCAGTGGGAGACGTATGACTAAATTTATTTCTACAATGTTTGTAGTAAGTGTGCAGAAAGCCCCTGTAAGCCTGCAGAGCTGTGCTGTGTCATGGCCCTGCAACACCAACTTGTAGTTGCTGCAGATTCACACCAGGAGTGAGAGCGCGGCACTGCGTCCTGGTGCCAAGACATGTGCTGGTGGATGATGGTGCTGTGTTGGGAGGCTGCTGGACTCAGTCTCAGTTTTGACTTTAGAAAGTAAGAAAAAGCATTCAAGCTTTGTTCTTTGTAGCGTCCTTTGTCTGGTGTGGGGCCACAGGGACTTATGTGGGACTCCCTTCTCCTGCAACACCTCTCCCACACTACTCCCCTGTCCCTGACACCATGCCAAGTGTTTAGCCTTGCAGGTGGGTGGGAAGATGCCCTGAATGTATTGGGTTGTGGCTCTTCCCTCATCTGTGTCATCTCAGAGGCAGCCAGGCTGCTCACAGGGTTTCTGTCTTCAAGGCTCAGCTGGGCTCAGTGGTGCCTCGGTCCAGCCTGGGGTGAAGTGATGCATCTGGACCTGCCTGCTGGTTGTGCAGAGAGCGCTGGCCATGCCTGTCTTTGTCCACCTGTCCCCAGTCTGTTTCCTTGGTGCTGTCTGCAACCTCTTCCTTGTCTAGATGGCCTCTGCTCCTTCTCTCACTCTGGTTGCGTTATGAGACCTTCTTCATGACTTGCTGCTTCTTAAATCTATTCAGGAGTCTTTTTGTAAGGCTCTTTCTCTTGGCCATTAATTTTTTCCTCTCCCACCAATGTGGTCACTAATTTGGTTCCTCCCCTTTACTGATGGGAGATGGGGAGGTGACATTTCTCACCGCATTGCAAGGAGGCGGCCTTCCTCACCACACCTGCCTTGCAGTGAGGACCAGTCATCCCCCATGAAAATTTTATAGCAGTCGCTATTTTGGCCCCCGAGCTGCATGTGTCTGGCATCCCCGGCCTTCCTGTGATGGTGTTTGTGGGTGTGCTGCAGGTGGACAAAGCCCAGGCCTTCATTTGGCTGTCACAGCTCCGGCACAGATGGTCAGATGAGGAACGGCACTGCTTTGCCAACATCTGTGACGCCCAGTTCCTGTACTCCTATGAATACCTTGGCAATACCCCTCGGCTTGTGATCACTCCGCTGACCGACAGGTAAGTCCCTGGGACACAATGTCATAGCTGGGCTTTGCCACACAGGTAGAGAGAGAGATGCCAACCAAAGATGGATTTAGTTCAGACACCTGTATCCCTCTTGTTCTGTCTCCATGTCCCAGCACTCCAGTGGTCGAGCTCTAACTCTTATCTGGTTTTTGGTGGTACCCTCTGGGGAATTTGTACATCAGATCCCTGGGTGGGATTCAGCTCACACATTAAAACACTTGTGGGTGTCTTCCTGTGCACAAGATGTCCACAGTCCATAAAGCTGGTGAGTCTAGAGAGCTTTCATCCCATCTTGAAGCAGACATCTACCTGGTTGCCTCAGTGGGGACACCTAGGGTTACTTGAGATACTCTGTGTTGTCCCACCTGGCTTCCAGCTGCCAATCCAGAAGTGTAAAAGTCTCCTATGGACCCCTTGTCATATCTCTCCACCCTATGTGACATTTCAGCAACCAAGAGCATCTCAGGTGGCTCTAGTCACCTGTGTTAGTCAGCTGCGTCAAGCCCCCAGGTATCATCAGGTTTTGTTGGCTATATTGACTACACCTCTGTGGCTTATACAGGTAGTATAGATACTCACATGTGGACACCACCCCAGTGTCCATCATCAACATGATGGAGAAACTTTGGGACTTGCTGCAGCTTTGAGTTGGGTTCACTCATAGGCCACCTGAGCAGGTTTCTGTCAGTGACAGGTCTTCCAGAAAAGCTGTCCTTTTCTCATACTGCCTGAGATGTGCCCAATATCCATGAGTTGTATGAGGATCCAGAGAGAACACAAGCTGGACATGAAGAGGTTTGGGCAGACCTTGGTGGAAGATGAGTATCTCTTGGAGAAAACAGAGCTGAGCAGAGGTGGTAATTAATGCCAAGAAGGCTTTCAGCTCAGACATGACCCCTGCTCACGTACAGCTTTTCAGAGGAGAGGCTCTGCTGAGTGCAATGCTCTAGTGCTATTGCCCTGCAGCCCACAGTTGACCTATTGGACATATTTCCTTTTTTCATTCATCATTCACTGTGACAGATGTTACATCACCCTGACCCAGTCACTGCACCTGACCAGGAGCGGAGCACCTGCAGGCCCTGCGGGCACTGGCAAGACGGAGACTACGAAAGATTTGGGGCGAGCCCTGGGCATCATGGTGTACGTGTTTAACTGCTCCGAGCAGATGGACTACAAGGTATGGCTCCCACCTCGGCTGCAGTGCGGTCACATGGGGCTGGGGATGCTCAGGGCCCGAGCAAACCTGAAGGATGAGAGTAATCCAATGGTACCTGGGGTGCATTAGGAGAGGTATGACCAGCAGGTCAAGGGAGGTTGTTCCTTCCGCTCTGCTCTGCCCTGGTGATGCCACATCTGGAGTTGTGTCCAGTTCTGGGCTCCCCAGTTTAAGAAGGAATAACTGCACAGAGTCCAGCAGTGGGCTACAAAGATGCTGAGGGGTCTGGAGCTTCTTTCTTGTGAGGAGAGACTGAGAGAGCTGGAGCTGTTGAGCTGGAGAAGAGAAGCTGAGAGGGATCTGATCAATGGGATCAATATCTCAGGGTGGCTGTCAGAGGATGGACCAGACTCTGTTCAGTGGTGCCCAACGCCAGGGTGAGGGGCAACGGGCACAGACTGAAACACAGGAGGCTCCATCTGAACATGAGCAGAAACTTGTTTGCTGGGAGGTGCCAGAGCCTGGCCCAGGCTGCCCAGAGCGGGTGTGGAGTCTCCTTCTCTGAGACATTGAAACCCGCCTGGACCCACCTGTGTGATCTGCTCTGTGACCCTGCGTGAGCAGGGCTTGGACTGGGGATCTGCAGAGGTCCCTTCAGCCCCACCAGGCTGGGATTCTGTGATCACCTCTCTCCAAATCCCTGCTACACTCCTTTAAGCTGAATGCCTTTTCCTTCTCCTCCCGTTCCTTCTCTAAGATTTGCACAAGGTTCTTCAGGAGGCAGAGACCCGAACTATCTTCTCTGCCTCATTATGCATTTCCCTTCCTTTCTGGAGTTAGATTTCATGTGTAATTCTTCAAAAATGTTGGTCTGTTCAGTTGAGACCAAGGCTGCGCTGATAGTTGGACCCTGGTCGTTTCTTCTCGGCGTGCTCGCGACCTGGCAGCCCCTGGCACGGGGAGGGACCTGTCCTGGTTTTCTCAGGATCCTCTCCCAGAATAAACCCAAAACATAGTGAACCTTCAGCCGCTACAGAGCACTGAATCATGAGGCTGAGTCTTGCTCTCTGCCAGTCTGGCACGGTACAGTGATTTTGGTAGCCTCGGATCATATTTCATTTAGCTTATGGGCTCTCCCAGGAAACAGGACCATCAGTAATTCAGCACAAGTGACCTTTAAATGAAACTGGTGCACAGATACATCGAGAAAGTGCAATTAGCAGATAAAGTGGCAAGCTGCGCAGAGCTATAAATATTATAATTGAGTTGTGCCTGCTGTTTCCATGCACTTTTCTAAATACCCACAATAGACTGTAAATTGCTATAAATAAACAGGCTGGGAAATAAAATCAATTTTTTGCTGGAGTTGATTCCATTTATGATTTCACTCTTGTGATCTTTGTTTTTGTTTTGTTTTTCCAGTCTTGTGGGAATATTTACAAAGGCCTTTCCCAGACGGGAGCCTGGGGCTGTTTTGATGAATTTAACAGGATCTCAGTTGAGGTCCTTTCTGTGGTTGCTGTACAGGTGAGTGGAGAAACACTCATAAATAAATACAAACAGAGCAGAGCCATTCTGCAGTCTTTGGAGCAAGGGTAAAAATGGCAATTGCATATTGCCGGTTTCAGTTCTGTGTATAGGCAGGTGTGGGATTAGATCTCAAGATTAATCACATGAATATCACAGCACTGCCAAGATGTCGCAGTTACGTGCTGCAAAGATATTTGTCACTTTTCTTGCCCCAGTTACAGCATTTGTGCCAAGACAATTCTTTGTAGCATCTTTTCCCAGGCCACTACGCACCATGGCTCTGTACCTGTTCCTCCTCAGGAAAGCACTCGTGTCATTAATCTGCTGTGAGATAATTGCAGCACATCGTTTCAAGACAGAGAAGCTGCCTTGACTTGCGGCTGCTCAGTCTGCAATGTAGGGAATAATTTTCACAGAGGGGAAGAGGGGTGTTTGGGGCAGATCCGCTGGACTTCTGGGGGTTCCTTATCACCCCTGGTCAGGCACAGGTTGTGTGTCATACTCAGGAAATGGGAATACATTCAGGATTAATTTTCTTAACCTGTCTCCAAAACTGTATGGCTGTGGATTTAGTTCTGGTGTCTGTAACGACAGCTCTGCCAAGTGGCTTTGGAAGGTATTCCTGGCCAACTGGCACCATTCCTTGGAGGAATGTGTGCAGCCCCGTGGTGCTCCCAAAAGCCAGTGTCAGCTGGTGACACTCGGGAGCTGGAATCTGGGGCAGATCTGCGGCCCTTGCTGACGCGCTTGCCCAGGGTACCCTGACACCGTGGGATTAAACCTGGGACAGAGCTATTGGAGCGGTGCCCAGCTGGGCATGGGTGTTTCCCCTGGCGAATGGTTTCTCATCTCCTCTGTAGTTCAGCTGCTCAGTGCATTGTGTTGGTGAGTCTCGTGTGAAGCGCAGCAGCATCCCTGGAGAAGGGCTGGAAGGGAGACTGGCCTCCCCGTCGTGCCAGAAAGTCCTGTGCTCTCGTGCTTATATATATAATCTGTCACTTCGCGTCCTCCTTCCCCTCCTCTTACCAGCCCATGAGGAAACCTGGCACTATTTTATACAGGGGAAGCCTTGGGGGGCTTCAGTGCAGAAAACTGAGGTGCCAAAGTGCCCAAGTTCTTCAGGATCCAACTGTCAGCTGAGTGCGTGTTTTAGGATCCTAATATCTGATTGAGGTGCTGAATTGTTCCTGGACTCCCTTTTGGGCTCAGTGTTATAGAAAGATATAAAGCTCAGAAGTTTCTACACTTCTGTAAATGTTTCGGTCAAAGACATTGTTCTTAACCCCTCCATGAACTCCTCATTCTTCTCATCTGTTTCACTCATAATTGGTACCTTATGTGGCATCCCAGAGAAGCCCCAGGCAGGTACAAGAGTTTATGTATCATTCCCTCTCAATTTCTCTTCCGTCAGGTCCTAGTTTAAAGTTGTCATTGAAAAAAAGTCTTTGAGGATCTTGAAATAAAAAGGGAAGCTGAACAAAAGAAGCCCAGGAATGACTCAACTGCTCATGGTTCCCTCGCTCCTGGCTGGAGCGTGGCAGCTGAAGAAAGCGGCACGGCCGTCATTCCATCATGGTGTCTCCTGGCTGCTATTAGGAGTGTTACCATGGCGATGTTTAATTGGCTGTCTTACTCATGCAGCTGATGTCGATATGGTTCCTTACAGGGAAAAATTCGATTAATTGCTTTACTTTGAGATGGCAAACAGTAGTGAGGTTAGAGCGGTGAATAGAGAGAGATTTGCCCCTCGCTGAGGTGCTGTTTGCAGAGAGGTGAACTCTTCGGAAGGAGAGGAATGAGCAGAACAAAGCTGCAGTCAGGCAAATATAAAAAACAATATAATATTAGTGAGTGAAGGTGTTAGGAGAGGTTTTACAGCTTCTGCCTTCTGGTTTTGGTTTTAAATCAAACATCTGATGTCCCAAAATCTTTAAAAGTGATATCAAGTGGTCAGTTTACAACTGAGCTGAGGCCAAGCTTATTGGGAGGTGCTACCCCTTCTCTGGGCCTGGTCAGGGAACGGAGCAGGCACAGGAGGGTTTTGGGATGTCCTGAAGAGCAACGCTGTGTGGGGAGAGGTGAGATGGGTAAAGGGAATAATGGGCCCATATTGTGATAGACTTTGGGGAGTGCGTTTGGGTGTTGGCTGTGTTGTGGATACCTGTACTGCCCTGTGTCTCTCTCACACATCAGACCTCTGCTGGGCTGGCTGGTTCAGAGATGGTGGAGCCTTTGGTGGTGTTTTTGCTGTGAGATGTGCTGAGCAGTGTCCCACAGGTGATGTCAAAAGCCAAGGTGAATGCAGGCAGTGCTGGGGACATTTCCCGCTCCTGAGTTGCTCTTCCTGACCCACGTTCATCATTGTCTCATGGAGCAAAGGTGTGAAGTCTTGCAACTCCTTTGCATTTTGACTTTCCACTCTCTTCAGCTCTTTTTTCTGCTTTGCCGGAGTTTGACTGAGATGGGAAATTGATATTGCCATGCTGATGTACTCCAAACAGTGTATAAAGCTTTATGCTGCCGGTAAAAAATAAAACAGTGATTAGCCCCATTTGTCACGAGGCCAAGAGTAACGAAGGAAGCACCGTTGTCTGATGTGTTTTTCATAAGTGAACGCTGATACTATAGTACTGTCTTGATTTCTAGGTGAAGAGCGTGCAGGATGCAATACGGGAGAAGAAGAAATCCTTCCATTTTCTTGGAGAAGACATCAACTTAGTACCATCAGTAGGCATTTTCATCACCATGAACCCTGGTTACGCAGGGCGAACAGAGCTACCTGAGAATTTAAAAGCTCTCTTCAGGTGAGTCCAGGTCAGGGTTTGTGACCTGGCAGAAACTGTCTTTTGGAACATCCAGGCTCGACCTCATGTCCTTGGGGAATTCACTTGCACAGGGCATTCGCAGGTAGTTTAAGCCTTGCACAACAGGCCTGGGTCTGGGCACGCACAGGCAGGGCAAAGGAGCTCTGTCCCTTGTCGTGGGGAAGGCAGAGGGTGACCTGGCTCATAAAAGAAGGCCTAGAAGATGAAGCTGCAAATGCGCTGCCTGTAAGACCTGTAGTCAAGAAATACTTGTTCTGCAATGCCTCCTCACCTGTCATTTTAGGCCGTGTGCGATGGTTGTGCCAGACTTTGAGCTGATCTGTGAAATTATGTTGGTGGCTGAGGGATTCATCGAGGCCCGGGTGTTAGCCAGGAAGTTCATTACTCTCTACCAACTCTGCAAAGAGCTCCTGTCCAAGCAGGTGAGCCTGATTCTGTGGCTGAGTGGTATGATGAATCTCCAAAATCAGCAGAAACATGGCACTGTGCTGCTCAGCTCCATGGCTAACGTTTCACAGCTTTTATTTAATGGCTGCATTTGCACTGGCTGCTGGGGGAGGAGAGGGTTGGTGATCATCGGAGCAATAAAATTTTCAGACTGCTTTACTGGAGCATCTGCAGGGACAAAAGCATTTGACCAGCTGCATTAGTGGGAGACCTTTCAGTGAGTTTAAATGACACCATGTTTGGGGTAGTATTCAGTGACCTTTTGCTTTCCAGTCTCCTCCTATTGATTCTCCTGCCTGCAAAGGGTTTATGGTGTCCCTCTCTGAGTTCAGCCTTAGGCTGGTTCCAGGTCTTGTTAGAGTTACTGTCAGTGCAAAGCAAATCAGATTTTTCCTTGTCATTATTTGTGTAGATCGAAGCTGGGTCCAGAGGAGACCTGAATCAGGATTCCTGATGATACAAACCTGATCTTGGCTGTGCCAGCATGAGGCTGGGTGGGATATGCTCTGTCGCAGAAACTTGGTGCTGTGCCTTGAGGGGCCTGGTGGAAGGCATGGCCTCCCACACAGAGCAGTCAGCTGTCGAGCTGTGCTCTGGAGGGTGTTAACAGGACAGAAATAGGAACAGTTGTTTGTAGGCTTGAGAGTTCTTCTCATGCCGTTTTGTGGTACTTTTTCAGCAATGTCTTTACTGACCCCTTATTCCTGGACCTCCTCTGAGACCAAACAGGCTTGTCATCTTGTGATGGGCAGGGTGGAGAAACTTGGGTCTTTGGGGCCTCATAATGGACTAACAAGCCTTTCACCTTGGTGGCTCCTGCAGATGCAGGGGGCTGGCTGGCCTTGCTATAGGTGCTTTATGATTTAGGTGAAACAAATTGCTTTGGTCTCTGGAGTGCAAATCCTGCTGCTGTCTTACTGCCAACTGTGAGCCCATGTGATGGTCTGAACAGCTGAATTATTTGACTCTTTAATACTGTCCCTGACGGGAATCTCACCTACTGAGATGGAAACCAGGTCGCTCAGGCTGGAGAAGGTCTCTGGCCACAATGCAAATAACAGATTTAGATGTATTTTCATTGCTTACTAGTCTGGCAGTTTGGGAATGGTGGTTCTTCACCCTACATGGTACTGTCTAAGCATAAACTCATGCCTCTTTTTTTTTCTTCCTCTGGTGTAGGATCACTACGACTGGGGCTTGCGTGCCATTAAGTCAGTGCTAGTTGTTGCTGGCTCCCTCAAGCGAGATGACCCAGAGCGACCCGCAGACCAGGTTCTGATGCGCTCTCTTCGTGACTTCGACATCCCCAAGATTGTGACGGATGATGTGCCGGTGTTTATGGGGCTGATTGGGGATCTATTCCCTGCACTGGATGTGCCTCGGAAGCGTGACCTGAATTTTGAGTCGTTTGTGAGGCAGGCTGTGCTGGACCTCCGGCTGCAGGCTGAGGACAACTTTGTGCTCAAAGTAAGACCAAGAGATCTTCTGCTACACCCACATCGCCATCAAATCATTTGGGTTTTCTCAAACAGCTTTGCTTCTACAAAGAGAGCTCTGCACAGCATTGTCCTTGCAGGCAGATCTCGCTGGAGGGCAGTCAGCTGTGCTGGGTCTGAGGCAGTTGCACCTGCTCCTGAAGTCAGCACTGGATCAGTCTCTGGGCTTCCAAAGGGGCCAACTTTTGTAGGCTCATGAAAGTGTAGCCCCTGGAGAGCAGGGCCTCATCAGGTGGTGGTTGTCAAGTATAAACAGCGCTGAAAGTTTATCTGCAGGCTGAGGATTTCACCCATTGTGATTAGAGTGGCTGGACCAAACTCAATTGTCAAATCTGCTTGTGTCTCAGGGTCACGTCTTTCTAAAGAGGTGGCCCAGTGGGACCTATTTTATAGACCTGAACTTCAGTTTGGCATCTTTGTCTAAAATTTGGGAGTGTTTTTCTCAGGTGGTGCAGCTGGAGGAGTTGCTGACGGTCCGGCACTCTGTCTGCGTGGTGGGTAACGCGGGCACGGGCAAGTCTCAGGTGATGAGATCCCTGAACAGGACTTACCAGATAATGAAGCGACGTCCTGTCTGGACAGACCTCAACCCCAAGGCAGTCACCAATGATGAGCTCTTTGGCATCATTAACCCAGCAACAAGAGAATGGAAAGACGGTAAATGTCATTTCATGTCTGAAATATGTAGATAAAGACGGGTGTTTTTAATGAATTTCCCGAGCAGCAGCAGGGTGACTGGTTCTTCATGTGCAGGTCTGAGAGCCCAGGTGCTTGTCTGCTGCCTACAGCCACATGACAGTTTGTTGTTGAAAGGATACACAGGATGTTTTAGCTCTTTGATCTTCAAATGGGAAATATAGCATAAGCCTACTTGATCCTATTGCCCTAAGAATAATTTTAATGCCCATTAATACCAACACTTACCAGTTCCTAAGTGGGGCAGGCAGTTTTTGGGAGTTGGCTGGACCAGTGATGGAAGAGATGTCCCTCCTGCACTGTGGTGTGCACTGGGACCCCAAAAAATGTCCCATCCCCAGGTTTTCATTGCTGATAGCACGCACAGCAGCCTTAACGTCAGTTTTTCCACTCAGTATGGCTGCCCGATCTCTGTAGCACACCAGCGTTTGCCAAGCTGTTGATCCTGCTTACTCCTGAGGAACATTTCAAACTTGCTGGAAGATTACAGAAAATCTGGAGTGGAAATGTTGGGTTGTGACTGATACATAAAGGCAGCTTCGATTTACGTGTGCGGCGGGTTTGGGAGGTGTGGGGGAGGTGAGGGAAGACATTACCATGAATCATCCACAGCAGCAGATGAGCTGCCACCCACCTCCCCTGGCCCCGCCATGGACCCTTCCCGACCCCCTGCTTTGCTCCAATGCCAGGTTAATTTCTTTCTAATTGTAATTAGGGAGCCTAAATCAAAGTGGCAGAGGGACGTGCAGGGTACAGCCTGAACTGTGCAGACTGGCTGCAGCAGTGGCTGCAGATCGAGGGCAGCGGTGACACCGAACAGCAGGAGGGACATTTTACAGGTGACTGTCCAGTGGTTTCTGGCCTGCGATGGTTTCAATGAAATAGTGGCACTCCTCCCTGAGCTTTCAAGGCAGATATTTTCTGCAGTAACCATTCCTGAAAATGTTGTTTCATGTTGTCAAAGACCAGCAAGGCAATCTTCACCACAGCCTAGCAAGAGGTGACCTGTTCCCTTACAGATCAGCCCCTGCTTTTCCGCTCCCCAGTTTTATCCTGTCACATTATCAGAAGTTGAAAAGGTCCTACACGTTAGGTGGTAAAAGGTCCCATATGGGAATCCCAAAAGTGTTCTTTGCAGAACAAAACTCTTCTTTTAAACCCCAAGAGAGCCGTGTGCTGTGGATGCACAAGGTCAGGACAGAGGCGCTTTCCTCTCCCCGCTGCCGCGGTGTATCCGAGGGAAGCCCTGATGCCCTGAGACAGCAACTGTTTCTGATGCTAATAATGTCGGAGTGGTTCCCAAGGCGTGTGTCCAACACGTAAGGAACTGGCTGGAGGCAGAGGCGCTGAAGCGTTATTTTTGTTGACCCAGTCTCGGGATCGCACACCTGTTCCAGGTGAGCCGTTCTGCATTTGCTGAGCACAAGCTTTGTCTTCAGTCAGATGGTGCCACTAGCTGTTCCTGATCTGGATCACAAAGAAATAGCTTGTCCTGGAGAAAAAAAGAAAAAAAAAAAGAGTTCTTGTCACAATTCACTGGAAGAGAGGCTTTTTTTTAATGTTTGCCTGATGTTTTTTCATGAAGACCAGCATCTCCCGAGGTATTTTCACATGTAGAGGAGAGCAATAGTTTTGTGGAGTTTTCATTTGCTCTGCAGTGCTGCTGCTCTATTCCCAGCCTTCGTGGTCTTCTTAACATTCATTATTTACTCCCCTTGAGACTCTGTATCCTCTCTCTCCTTGATTTTACCAACATTTTGTTCTGTCATTCAATGTCATTCTGTGCTTGTTCTCCCCTCAGTCTCACTAACGCCATGACCCAGCGTTTAATGCATCTTGATTGCCCTGATATACTTTGAGCCACAAAAAAATATTTATAAGGATTTCCTAGGCATATTCAGGTGGTTTTCTCTGCATTGTATAACTCATGCCGCCTTTTGCCTTTGAGTAGCTACTCTACATTTTTCTTATCCCTTATGATTCTCGGTGGGAATGAAGCTCGTGCGTAGGTCTGCAATCATTTTCAGTAGTGATAACTGATAACCCTTTTTTCACTTTAAAGCAAACTAGAACCGTATTGTGATATAGTAATATTTACGTATAGGCACATAGAGTTTTGCATGTTTGAGAGGAAAGCATTAATTAGAGTAATTTTTACTGTGTTGCTGGAGAAAACCGTTAGAGCAGGTGTCAAGTTCAGTGTTCATCACCATCTTCCTGTCACCCTCCCAGGCCTGTTTTCATCAATCATGCGAGAGCTGGCCAACATCACGCATGACGGTCCCAAGTGGATGGTACTAGATGGAGATATTGATCCAATGTGGATTGAGTCTCTTAATACTGTGATGGATGATAATAAGGTAATGAATATAAGTTAAAGAAGGAGATATTCTTTGACTGCATGGCATGGTTCAGCCTAAAAATGCAGATGCTGAAATAACACCTCCTAGAATAATGCGGTTGTGTTTCTTCAGATACACCAAACAATATCACATATAGAAAATGGTGCATGAGGGGAAATAGCTCAAATCATGGTTTCATTGTAATTTCCCTTCCTGGAACTGGGCTCATGGATAATCACAGATGTCCTGATTGTAGCTCCAGGCCCTTCAAAAATAGGGTGGGGTCATAATTCCACACCTTTTTCCGCCGCTCGAAGGGAGCGCTGTTCCTTTGAGTCATGGAAGACAGTTCTACTACCTGCTGGAAATCAGCTGCATTCCCTCAAGGAACTGTGCTGGCAGCAACCAAGCTTTTTAGTGCAAAGTGCTGAATGCTTTTCATTCCTGTTCCTGGGGAAGATGTCATTCTGTCTGTCTGTCTGCCCAATGCAGGTGCTGACCCTGGCGAGCAATGAGAGAATCCCTCTGAACCCAACGATGCGGTTGGTGTTTGAGATCAGCCACCTGCGCACAGCCACCCCAGCAACCGTGTCCCGAGCGGGTGAGTCCTGGCCTGAGCTCCGCACTGGGATTTGCCGTGAACCCAGGAGGATCTAGTGCCATTAACCAGTCTTCTGTTGGCCAACTTGACTCCTGTTGCAAGTACCCAACCTGAGATCACAGCGGCCGTGGGTGGACAGGGCAGGTTTCTGACAGACAAACTGAGGATCCTGACCCCAAATGCACATGTGGAGCTGTCATCATCCTGGAGATTTACCCAGAGCACTCTGACTGTTGGTGGGTGATCATGGCTTCAGCGTTGCTGAGTGCTCCTGTTGTGCAAAGCCCTTTGGATGGACTTTATGAGGAGAAGGACAGTATCTGTCTCAAAGAGTTCTTGATCTTCTGAAGAAGTGCATGAAGTATGGGAGAAGGGAATGGAGGTGTCCCCTAGTTTTACACATGGGGAAATGGGGCCCAGAGCAATGAAACTGCTCAGACAAGACAATGTTCTGAATTTAGGGCAAGGTCATGAAAAGCGCCGTGGTTTCAAGGGTGAAGTTTCTTCACTGTTCATGTTTCTACTCTGCAGTGGGGCAGGAAAAGGGGGCAGGTAATGGGACGTCCCGTCATATTTGATAGGGTTTTAGTTGTGTGAAAGTACCTGGTAAACTCTGCTGGAAGAAAGGAACAGTTTCTGCTATGTCTTTACTATATGTTCTCTCTTACCCTGGGCCTAAAGGGATCCTGTGCATCAACCCGTCGGATCTGGGCTGGAATCCTCCAGTGAGCAGCTGGATCGACAGGCGAGAGATCCAGTCCGAAAGAGCCAACCTGACCATTTTGTTTGATAAGTACCTGCCCATTTGCCTGGACACCCTCAGAACAAGGTACCATCTGATGAGTGATTGTGTCACCCGTGGTGAGGGCATGGGGACACCTGCCACTGTCCAGCCCAGCTGTGCTGCGCTGGGTTGTGCTGCACATGATCCTCCTTGCCCCTGGAAGCCCTGAGCATCATTGGCTTAAGCTCAGAGAACCAGCAGGGCGAGGTGGGCAAAGTGACGCTCCTGCCTGTATCGTGTTGGTCAGATCTGGTTTTCATCTGATTTTGATTTGATTTTTATTGTATTTCCTGTATCAACTCTCTATCTCTTGGAAAATAATTCCGGCAGATCCCAAAGAGAAAGCTTTTCAGCCTCCTGATGTGTCAGGCTAGACCTGAGCCCACTCCACAAGTTATTTTTCATTAAGAACTTGGGTATTTGGAAGGGTCCTAGTGCTTCTTGGCTTGATTTGGCTTTAAAGCAGTGTCCACAGGGAAGTCATGTGGTTCTTGCTTATCATCATGTGAAACCATTCTCTTTCTCATACTGTGGTGAGGACTGGCCAAAGTAGAGTCCCAGAAAACTTAAGGGAGCATCTCCCATCCTCTACTTGCTTCCTATAGTTGCACTTTCCTTTAAAAACAAAAGAAAAATCAGTGAGCATGGGAGATGTCAGCCAAAAGGGGGATGTGTCAGAAGGGTCTGGAATCAGGACTTAAACATTGTGCTAGGGAACTTCTCTCTGTGGGACCAAGTTGGTTTTGACTGTTGGTAGCAAAGTCAATCGGACGTTTCCCATTCTGTTTGCTGAACATTGTCTCAGAGCGTGAAATCCACGGGATTAGCTGCAGGCAACCCTGAGCTGAGTGTTTTGGTAGCTTGCTTAATTCAGAAATCGTAGAACCAACCTTTCAAATAGCTATAATTACTTTATGGAGGACTTCAGTGCAGCTACAATATTAGTTTGGAATTCTGTAAGTGTAGCTTAAATGAATGTAAAATGGCAAGATGAAAGGGTTTATTTTATTACTCCTCTATTTGACCGCTTTTGAACTCATCGTGCTCGCAGGAAATCATTGCCTTTAGCAAGTCTTCCATTCTGCTTCTTTCAAGAAGATCAAAGTTTTAAAATGCTTGAAACTTCTGATTATTGTTATTACTTGTATATGTGCCGGTGCCAGCGGGTCTGAGTGTGAGAATGGGTGTTCTCTTTATTGTACCTGGGAATAGGACACGTACCGCTGAGAAGCAGAATGCCAGTATTCTGAAAGAGCATTTCTAGTCTTCCTGGGTTGTGATGGACGTATTGCTTTCTAATTTCCATCCCTTAGATTTAAGAAGATTATTCCCATTCCTGAACAGAGTATGGTTCAGATGTTGTGCTACCTCCTTGAATGTCTCCTGGCAGAGGAGAACACACCTCCTGACTGTGCCAAGGAGCTTTATGAACTTTACTTTGTCTTTGCTGCCGTCTGGGCCTTTGGTGGATCAATGTTTCGAGATCAGGTAAGACGGAAGATGCCTCTTCAGCATCTTTCACACAGTTTGTTTGTGTGGTTTTGTGTTGTTTTGATTTCTTCATACTTTCTGAAACATAGTGCTATGCCAGTAATGCTGTTTTCCTGGGGCTCTCATATAGGTGATAATAAACTAGAAACACAACAATTCCTTTTACGAAAGGCCTCGTTATCCAGGGTGTAACACCACCGGAGAACAGCTGAGGGGTCAGTGGTAAAGGTGGAGGGATGTTGGCTTATGCAGATGCATTTCACTGGGGAGAAACATAAGGTTAACTTATAGAAGCCTGTGGATGTGCATAATGTGATCAAATTAAGACTGATTTATCAGATGGATGTATCAGTGGAGCAGTCTTTCAGCCTTCTGACTGCACAGGTAGACGTGCTACATAGCACAAACCAGCCGGTGTTTTGTCACCAGGGCAGAGCAGAGCCGGAGGAACAACCTCCCTTGACCTGCTGGTCATACTTTTCCTAACGCACCCCAGGTGCCATTGACTTCCGTGGCCACAGGGGCACACCTACTCTTGGGTGGTTGCATCCCCTAGTCAGAGGACGCCTTATCCTCAGATCTAAAGTGTGTAGTCCTGACGTCTGGGTCTGCCCACACTGCACTGCTGTCAAGGGCTTGGAGATCCACGTCTGATCTCCGCTGGGCTTGTGTCAAACTCTGTGTTGTCTGGACTATGCGGGAGGTCTCTCCACGAATGTAACACCAGACACCCCTCCCCAGCTCGGGTGGAGGCACTGCCGTTCTTGATGGCTGCTCAAGTGCTCCCAGGGGTCTCTTTGTGTGTTTTCATGTACCTTAACGCCAGACCTAGAGTGTCTGCTGGTCTCTTCAGATTTGCTCCATGCCAAGGATCAGATGCTTCAGGAAGTGCTGAACAACACAGCTCAAGCTCAGCTGGGTGCTCACTTGGTGCCATCACACCTTGTGACCATTGAATGACCTGTGCGAGACCAGCTTCCTTGGTCCTTGTGGAGCCTCCATTTCCCATGTGCCAGCTGGGAAATACTCAGCCTTAGTGTTGCCAGTCTAGGATGACTTAAAGAAACAAAACAAAACACAATAAAGCCTGGGAAGCACTACTTGTCTTTGCTTCAGCAGTACAAGCGCAAGTATGCTGGTGTGCGGTGCTGTGGCAGCTGGCCGCTGTGTTCCCCGTGCCGCACAGTCAGTCTCGGGTGCATCGGGCCGGGCTCCTGCCTGCGGTAGTGGCTCTGGGTGGGCTGCAGGAGCAGCTGCAGGCACAGCGACCCTCCGGGAGGCTCCGCCGGGAGCCTGGCTGTGCGTTACTGCCCGCGGTGCTCTGTAAATGTCAGAGCTGAGAGTGCGAGGGTACAGCAGTCCGAGCAATGGGGAGCCTGATGAAAAATGATCCAATATAAAATCTGTTTATTGCTTTCCACCGAAGGTGCCCTTCGCGCTGACCTTTCGCGGCCGAAATGTCAGGAGAAACAGTCTGGGAGGCTTCCCACTACTCGGTGCTTGTTGGTGGGTAGCGGGGCCCCTGTATAAAAACAGATGATAGATCTGCCATTTCCTGGCTCTGAAATTAGCGGTAATCCATATGGGGTTTTTATTAAGGAAGTGGTTTGAATTCCACACCGTTCTGGCAATAGAGCTGGGGCTGGAGTGGCTCCATTTAACCGCGGGGTCAGGGAGGGCGGGCAGCGCGGCACAGCGCGCTTGCAGGCGGTCTGGCTGTGCGGGGTAAGGGCACCCTTGTGGGAAAGCTTTTAGCAGCCACGCACGTCCCGCTCCACTGCGGGCGACTCTGCTGCCGCTGCTGAGGAGTTATAACAACAGGAGAACGGAGAATTACAGGGATTCTGCCTCTCTGAATAGCATGAGTCTGCAAAATCGTGGATACTGTTAATGTGTTTTTCAAATCCACTGGTCTTTTGAGGGACTGTGGCTCAGGAGGCTTTATGGAGGACACTTGGTTCAGTTCAGCAACAAACCCAGGTTTCCTTATGGAGGCCGAGCAGCCTATGGACAATGTGTTGGTGACCCCACATTGTATGGCTATGGGGAGGAGAGACCCGCAGACACCCCAGGAACAAACTGTGCTGTTAAAACGGGCTAAATGATGCGTCCGGTATTTCACAAACATCTTTCTCACAGCAATTTTCCTCTCCTCCTCCCCTCCACCTCTCTCCAGTTCCCATTGTCCACATGGGAAGGTGTTTGGGCAGAATGGCTGGCCCAATGTCATACAGGAGACCTAGGGCAGAGGAGGGGACTAAGCACATTTTGTGAGTCCTGACCCAGCATCTAAAGCAAAACTGTCACCCCAGTTGAAAAAATTCAGATGCTCCAAAATCTCCATGTGTAGAAAGATACAATGGGGAAAAGCAAGGAAACGGGTGCTTTGAGGGGAATGTGGCAGCGCAGAATCACGGCGGGGTCAAAGGGGCAGACCCTCGCTGCTGCTTTGGTGCGCTGGTGTCTGCAGTCCTGCTTGTCTGAAACGTTGTGGCTTGAAAAGAAGCCAGAAGACAACAACTCACTCTGAATAGAGTGGTGTGATTGATGAGGAAAGGCTTTGGTATGCGTGCTGTGACTGACCATGAGCACAGATGTAGACGGATGTTGTGTCCTTGTCTGTTGGAAGAAGTAGGCACCAAGAATCAATCAAGTGGTCTGTTTAGTCATAGGCACGTATTTCTCTTTTTCAAATTGATCCATCTATCTAGTCTCAGACATACCAAGAGTGATCAACACAGAGGATGAATTATTTAGATGAATAAATAGGACTGATGAGCAGAAATGAAGAAAATGAAAAATTAGGCTTAATAGCAGGAAAAATGATAAGAACTTTATGCTGTGGAATATATTTTAAGGACTAATCCCGCTCTGGTGGACTGGGATAGATAACATTCTCCATTACTAATTAATTGATCCAGATTAGTGTATTTTCTCCACTTTTTGTCTTATAGCTTGTGGACTACAGAGTGGAGTTCAGCAGGTGGTGGGTGGCAGAATTCAAGACTATCAAGTTTCCCTCTCAGGGCACAGTCTTTGACTTCTACACTGATCCAGAAACGAAGAAGTTTGAACCTTGGTCTAAACTTATTCCTCAGTTTGAATTTGATCCAGAAATGCCCTTACAGGTATGTGAACCTTGCACGTGTTTTGTCTGGGAAGAGCACATGCATTTTAGTGACTGTATGCAGGCATTTCAATTGAAGTCTCATTCGAGGTCAAGCACTTCATAATAAGAATGGCATTCCGTCCTGGTTTTGTTAAAAACAAGTTTCTCTTTTAGTGAATTTGCCTGTCAGGTAAAACCTTCATATCAGCTGCGTTTTCCTGGAGAACCAGATCCATGTTTTGGTAAACATAGCAATGGAATGTGAGGTTATTGATAAGGACAGATTCGCATCTCGCGAGAGGGGCAATGAGAAACAGGTGACCAAGAAACTGACAAACAGAGTATAACATCCCATTCACGTGAATACTTCATATAAAAGTGGGAGATCACGAGGATCTCGTCCATTTTGCTTATGGCCGAGATTAGGAGAGGACCTTGCTGGTCGTCCCTGCGAACTGAGGCCTCATGACAGACTGAATCCAGCTCCGGTTGGCTGCAGAGTCCAGTCCAGGACTTCAGGTGCCAGCTCTGCAGTTGCTGGGGCTTTCAAGATTGGTTTTGTATATTTTGTATTATTTTCTCTATTCTTATTAGTAGCATTAGTAAAACATCTTTAATTTTTCCAATTCTCTTCTATCTATCCTTCTTTCCCTCCCAATCACCTGTCCTGAGTGGGAATGGGGGAGAGAGAGGGGCTGAAGGTGGGGGAGAGGGGGCTAACAACACATCTGCCATGGTTGTATTGTCACCCCACAATCAAAACCCTTGACACATTCTTTATGAAGTACAACTCAATTACCCATCTTTCTTTACTGTACTTTGACTGTGAAGACTCATCCTCCATCCATCTTCCAGAGCTGAGTGATGTACATGAGGCGCAGGCTCAGAGACACCTATGAGCCAGGGCTGGTGTGCCCAGGGTGCGGGATGGAGGTGCGTTTGGCCTGCAGAGAGAAGCAGGATGTGGGACAACGTAGTGACAAAGTCCCTGAGACACCATCTCGTCATTCTGCGTGGCTGAAAATAGGGTTGTTTATATGATTTGGACGAAAAATGAGAGTTGCTGCAGGTAGTGAATTGCGTTTGCCAGCTATGCCTTTCTTTCCTTTTAGAGGTGCCACAGTGAGCAGATGACTTGTAAAAATTGTTACCATTTTAGCAAAATGTGTGTTTGCGGGGAGATCCAGATGTTGCTCTCAGCATCCCACTGTCATTGTTTCGTCTGTACAGATAGTTTGACTTGAATGGTTGGTAGCAGTGTATTGTTCCCTTCCTAGCGCCATCTAGAAACTCAGGTCAGCGCACTCATTCCTGGCTCTCCCAGTTTGATGTCTCCTCAGAACATGGCAGTGGGGTGGTGCCACAGATGGGTACACTTACCTGCTCGTTTTGCCCCTCTCAGGCTTGCCTGGTGCCCACCACCGAGACGGTCCGTGTGCGGTACTTCATGGACAGGCTCCTGGAGCGCCGGCGCCCCGTGATGCTGGTGGGCAACGCCGGCACGGGGAAGTCTGTGCTGGTGGGGGACAAGCTCTGCTCACTGGATACAGACGCCTATGTGGTGAAGAAGGTCCCGTTTAACTACTACGCCACCTCTGCCATGCTGCAAGGTAAGACAATGGCTGAGATGTGGGACTTCTGCCTGGCAGGTCACCAAATTCCTGGGGTGTCCGTCGGGGTTTGGAGCTGGGTGTGCACTGTGGGCACTGCACTGGCACCCACTGACTCTTAAATCCCACTGTGAAACTCACTGGTCCGCAGACTCCTGGTTTTATGGAAAATGGCATTTCCCAACATGAGGGATTGAATTCTGAACACCACGACTCTGGTTCAGGGCTGTGCAAAGCACACACTTAAATCTGCTGCTGTTCTCTACAGCACACAGCTCGTACTTGACTTGAGGTGTGTCTTTAATACGCTTGAATTTAAGCCCGTGCTGAATAGAATGGGTTGCTTGGCTGGGATCTAAGCTGTCCTCAGAGTGCAATGATGGGAATTGCATCCCAGTTGTCGGTGAGGACAGTGCTAATGGGGATGTGCAGGTGCTGCTGGTTCCTGGGCTGTCCCCCGCATCCTGATGCAGCCCCGTGTGCTCCCACGGAGCGGGTGCCACATCCCACCGCCCCAGGGGACACGGCTGCTGACCCTGGGAGGCTCTGACCTGGGGAAGCCCATGAGAATATCTTTGATGAGGATTTTGGCACATCAGTGAAAGATGAAGTTTGAGACCAGGATAAGGTCAGTTCTGCTGTGTAGTCTTTTCACAGATGAAGAGAAAGAGGGAATTGTTGAAAAGTGACTCATTTTGGAATGGTATTTTCACTTTCAGTTGACCTAAAGAGAGAGGATAATTTTCTACATGTATTTATTAATCAGGAATGAAACAACCTTGCTTGTTTTGAGTTGAACAACAGCTGTGGGTCACTGTAAACCAAAATAACTTCCTTTATGGAGTTTGGTCTGACCCAAGTGTCCTGAAATCCCTTTACTCCCTCTACAGGACCAGCACCAGTGAGACCAAGGTTTTAACCTTCACCATGTGGGTTTTTCCTGGCCAGGTGGCCCTGGGGCGAACACGCTCACGGCCATGAGCATCACAGCCCCTGTCTGTGCTCTGCTGGGCTCCCGACACTGCGGATGTTTTAAGGAAGGTGTCAGAGTTTAAAGTTGCCCTGTGGGACTGATCCACTCGCAGAGGTGACAGCACAGGCTCAGCCCACGCTGTGTCACCTGGGGCTGTGTCGTGGAGTCACGGCAGCTTTCTGGGGCAGGTCTGAAGGGTTTTGGGTCTTGCTAGTGTGTGATGGCTGCAGTCTCCCTCCTCCCTCCCAGGTGCCCCTTTGCTTTTTTCCCTGTGTTGGGGTCTCTGCAAAATGCCCTTGAGCTGCTAAATGGGCTGACCTGTCTGTCTGTCTGTCTGTCTGTCTGTCTGTCTGTCTGTCCAGCTGCCTGGGTGGGGGACAAAGATGCTGAGGGACCTAGAGATTCTTTCTTATGGGGAGAGACTGAGAGCTCTGGGGCTGTTGAGCTGGAGAAGAGAAGCTGAGAGGGATCTGATCAATGGGATCAATATCTCAGGGTGGGTGTCAGAGGATGGACCAGAGTCTGTTCAGTGGTGCCCAGCACCAGGGTGAGGGGCAGCGGGCACAGACTGAAACACAGGAGGCTCCATCTGAACATGAGCAGAAACTTGTTTGCTGGGAGGTGCCAGAGCCTGGCCCAGGCTGCCCAGAGCGGGTGTGGAGTCTCCTTCTCTGAGACATTGAAACCCGCCTGGACCCACCTGTGTGATCTGCTCTGTGACCCTGCGTGAGCAGGGCTTGGACTGGGGATCTGCAGAGGTCCCTTCAGCCCAACCAGCCTGGGATCCTGTGATTCTGTGAATGTGCAGCCGTTTGTCTCCAGCTGGATGGGCGAGTGTGTGCAGGTGTTATTTGTACAGGCAGACCTGGCACCGTGTCCCTGGTCATGAGCTGTGGGCTGAGTCAGTGATTTTCTTCCCCTGCACAGAGGAGCAAGTTGTCTTGTGTGTGGATGAAGATGTGGTGGTGAGATTTGCATTGAGAAGCATGATTTATACTGCTTGGCCTGGATCCCTGCTGCTCATTTTTTAGAGTTAATTTGTCCCTTTTTGTGTAGTTTGTCACTTGGCTGCTTTATTCTTTTCCCCAGCAGGCACATCTTTAAATTTGTAAAACATGGGCACAAAGTAATTTTGGATTTTTTCTTACTTAAAAAAGATCCTAACCTGAGTTCCAGTAGTTCCTTAGACAAGGTGCCTGTTGCTGCAGAGATGTATAAGATGCAGCCCTTAGGGGAAGCAGAGTTGTTGTTCAACCCATCCCTGCATCCTGTGGCTTCCAGAAGCGCCGTGTGCACAGGGGTTAAAAGGAGCCCAACACTCTCTCTGCCTGAACCTGGGGCCAGTTTGGGGATTTTCTGTAGTTTATTGTGACTAAATACCACATTCTGTGGCATTTGCCCTGGGCCTCGCTCTGCTTCGTGCCCTCTTGGGCCTCTGCCCCTCCATCAGATGTAGCCCTGACTTCTGTCATTCAGAGAAATTGCAATAAATCTTGTGGTTTTTTTTGTTTGGGTTCTTTTTTTCCCTCTCCCTTGCTCACCAACCAGAAGGTACGAGGTGTCCAGACTGTTTCTTTGAGGTGCTGGTTTGAGTATGTGTCAGGATCTCACACAGACACACCGCCCCTTATTATTATTGTGAGATACGGCTTTGAATTAAAATACCACTTCCACGAACATGTCACTTGATCCCCAGTAATTGCATTTCAGTGTGATGAATCTCTTGCGTACTTGTTTAACCTCAAAAAGGGCTGATTTTATATGTTAATTAGGGACTAATTAAATTTAAATTAAATGCTTATTTGAAACACTTAATTTAACTTGCTACCAGAAATTTCAAATATTGTGGTTTTATTGAACGGGGAGAGAGGCTCCGCTGAGGAAAGATTCATCATTTTTCGTAGCACAATCCATTCCTTTGTGCAGCAACTGCCTGTGACAAGAAATCAGCTGCGTTTTGAGTGGTGAGCAAGGCAAGCTGTCTGCAGTGCACCCAAGCAGGAAAACCCAGCGTTTTGAAAGGTCTGTGATCTGAAACAAACCAACGGAATATAAATCTTCCTTAACAACTTTTGCACGTGATAATAAATGGCTTAAAAAAACTCCCAGTCCCGTTTACATTTGCCAGTCTTCCCTAATTACAAAGAATTGCTACTTACCGTGTGCTGCTTTATAGCACCTTATAGGTCTGTTGCCAACCCAAAACTGCTAATGAAACAAATTCTTCGAGTAAGCACAGGGCAGAAAACCCACCCGGGGTCTGGGCAGAGGAGCGTTGCTTCCGTTTGCTTTTCCACTTACTGAGACAGTAAAGGTTGCCTGGGCTGCAATCAGAGGAATCAATAACCTATAGAACATGATGTGCAGCGACGTGGGGTGATTTTTATTAAATATCAGCCCAGGATTATAAATATTCCCCACGTTTTATGAGCTAGAGCAACATATGACCCCAGCCTTCTGCTAAAACAAATTAAAGTCTTCCAAGGCTTTGAAATGCGAAACTGTTCTCTCCGTGCTTTCCTTTGCGTGTGCGTGACCCTACTTGAAACTAGGTGGTAATTTGACAGCTCGTGTTGGAATTAAGTCTTGTCACATTATCTGGAGGGTTGGGTAACGCTGGTGAGAAGATCAGGGAACTTATGATTATTTGATGCATTTAAATAAAAGTGTCATGTTGGTTGTTCTGAAGATGTCCAGGAATTTGGCCCTGAGATCGCCTATTTTTGTCTAACAGGGTAAAAGATGCATATATTCACAAAACCAGCAGCTTTGCTCGTGGGCTTCTGTGCCCACAGCATCCATCTCCCTTTCTCCATCGCAGCGCCCAGTGCCTGCTGCCCTGGCCACGCTGCAGTTGCCGCATCGCCGGGGCAGGCAGCAGGGGATGCTCACTGCTCTGGCACAGCCACCTCTGCAAGCAAGATTTCGTTTAAAAAATTATGCAGAAGAGATTCAAAAGGCTTTATCTTGCATGAAAAGCTCTTGTTTGCTCTGAGGTAGACATGTTTTGTAGCAGACGAAGTTTGTTGTATTTTTGTTTGGAAGGAAGAGTTGAGAGCTTTCTGATTTAAGTCAAACCAAAGTGCTGACCAAGGGTCCCTGCAGGGCTCCCAGCTGCACTGTAGAATCATAGAATCAGTTTGGTTGGAAGAGACCTTCAGGATCATCGAGTCCAACCGTAACCCAGCTCTAGCACTCTAGTCCCTGAGAACCTCATCTCCACGTCTGTCCAACCCTCCAGGGCTGGTGACTCCAGCACTGCCCTGGGCAGCCTGTTCCAATGCCCCACAGCCCTTTGGGGAAGAAATTGTTCCCCAGATCCAGCCTCAGCCTCCCCTGGTGCAACTTGAGACCATTTCCTCTGCTCCTGGCGCTTGTTCCTGGGGAGCAGAGCCCGACCTCCCCAGGCTCCAAGCTCCTTTCAGGCAGTTCAGAGATCAGAAGGTCTCCCCTCAGCTCCTGTTCTCCAGCTGAACCCCCAGGCCCCTCAGCTGCTCCTCATACAGCTGCAGCTGGGGGACATCTCAGCTCCTTGAGGGGCCGCTGTAGCTACACACAGCACAGCATTGAGCTGGGCTGAGAAATCATTTTTATTTTGCAGCAGTTGCTCTCCCAGTAGATGAGCTTTGCACCTCTGCCTCCCTACAGGTCTGCTTGAGAAACCTCTGGAGAAAAAGGCTGGTAGGAATTATGGCCCTCCAGGTACCAAGAAGCTCGTGTACTTCATTGATGATCTCAACATGCCCGAGGTGGACGCTTACGGGACAGTGCAGCCCCATACGCTGATCCGGCAGCACCTGGACTACGGCCACTGGTAGGAGCCTGCTTGGGCTTGGTTGTCGGAGACCTTTTTGTTCAGCTCCAGTGCTGGGGAGTGGGTTTGAGAGAATCTCAAAGCGTGGGTCCCTCTTCCCATTGCATACTGCTGGGCTAGAGCTGGTTGGGAGGCTCTGGGTGAACTGAGAGTTGAGCACCCTCAGGGCTTCCCCTGTCCCCAGCAAACAAATTCACTTAGAATCACAAAACGTCCTGAGCTGGAAGGGACCCGCAAGGATCATCGAGTCCAGCTCCTGTCCCTGCACAGGACAACCCCACAGTTCACACCGTGTGTCCGAGGACGTTGTCCATCGCTTCTTTAATACCGCTTGATTGCTTACTCATAGCTGGGTTGAGAGGAGCTTTGCTCTGCTCTTGCTGTGGCTTGTGACTGTGGTCCCAGTGCAAAGCCTGCGAGGGGAGCGCGATGCTCGGCCTTGCTGCCCCGCGACGCTGAGAGCAGAGGCGGCTGTGGATTTGGCCTCAGCTGGGGTGAACCCCCCTGCTGTGAGCACCTAACATTGTCTTCTGTCAGGCAGCAGCAAACAACCATTATCTAGGCAGAGGTGATTTGAAGGAAAAGCAGTGACTGTTTTGGAAGGAGATTGGTGTGTTTTACACTTTAGCCAGCAGCTCTGTGTGGGACATGAATATTTGCATCTCTCCACAGGGAATACAGGGCAGGGACGCATTGCAATTTCCACTCTCCTCAGCTGTGTGCATGCCTGAGCTCTGCCAAAAGCTTCCGAGGAACAGAGACAGTGGAGCGGAGGCAGAAATCTTGGGCTGTGGGTGTCAGGGAAGTCAGGCAGATAGAGGGTGAGGGAGCTGCGAGGGAGCGTTGGAGGCACAAGGGGCTGCAGCGAGGAGTAGGGGGATGCAGTGAGGCGCAGAGGGATGCAACGAGGTGTGGGGGATGGAGTGAGGCATAGGGGGATGCAGCGAGGTGCGGTGGGATGCAGCAACGTACAGGGGATGCAGCGAGGTGCGGTGGGATGCAGCAACGTACAGGGGATGCAGCAACGTACAGGGGATGCAGCGAGGTGCGGGGGGATGCAGCAACGTACAGGGGATGCAGCGAGGTGCGGGGGGATGCAGCAACGTACAGGGGATGCAGCGAGGTGCGGGCGGATGCAGCAACGTACAGGGGATGCAGCGAGGTGCGGGCGGATGCAGCAACGTACAGGGGATGCAGCGAGGTGCGGGGGGATGCAGCAACGTACAGGGGATGCGGCGAGGTGCGGGCGGATGCAGCAACGTACAGGGGATGCGGCGAGGTGCGGGGGGATGCAGCAACGTACAGGGGATGCGGCGAGGTGCGGTGGGATGCAGCAACGTACAGGGGATGCGGCGAGGTGCGGTGGGATGCAGCAACGTACAGGGGATGCGGCGAGGTGCGGGGGGATGCAGCAACGTACAGGGGATGCGGCGAGGTGCGGGGGGATGCAGCAACGTACAGGGGATGCAGCGAGGTGCGGGCGGATGCAGCAACGTACAGGGGATGCAGCGAGGTGCGGGCGGATGCAGCAACGTACAGGGGATGCAGCGAGGTGCGGGCGGATGCAGCAACGTACAGGGGATGCAGCGAGGTGCGGGCGGATGCAGCAACGTACAGGGGATGCAGCGAGGTGCGGGGGGATGCAGCAACGTACAGGGGATGCAGCGAGGTGCGGGGGGATGCAGCAACGTACAGGGGATGCAGCGAGGTGCGGGCGGATGCAGCAACGTACAGGGGATGCAGCGAGGTGCGGGCGGATGCAGCAACGTACAGGGGATGCAGCGAGGTGCGGGGGGATGCAGCAACGTACAGGGGATGCAGCGAGGTGCGGTGGGATGCAGCAACGTACAGGGGATGCAGCGAGGTGCGGGGGGATGCAGCAACGTACAGGGGATGCAGCGAGGTGCGGGCGGATGCAGCAACGTACAGGGGATGCAGCGAGGTGCGGGGGGATGCAGCAACGTACAGGGGATGCAGCGAGGTGCGGTGGGATGCAGCAACGTACAGGGGATGCAGCGAGGTGCGGGGGGATGCAGCAACGTACAGGGGATGCAGCGAGGTGCGGGCGGATGCAGCAACGTACAGGGGATGCAGCGAGGTGCGGGCGGATGCAGCAACGTACAGGGGATGCAGCGAGGTGCGGGGGGATGCAGCAACGTACAGGGGATGCAGCGAGGTGCGGGCGGATGCAGCAACGTACAGGGGATGCAGCGAGGTGCGGGGGGATGCAGCAACGTACAGGGGATGCAGCGAGGTGCGGGCGGATGCAGCAACGTACAGGGGATGCAGCGAGGTGCGGGCGGATGCAGCAACGTACAGGGGATGCAGCGAGGTGCGGGCGGATGCAGCAACGTACAGGGGATGCAGCGAGGTGCGGGGGGATGCAGCAACGTACAGGGGATGCAGCGAGGTGCGGGCGGATGCAGCAACGTACAGGGGATGCAGCGAGGTGCGGGCGGATGCAGCAACGTACAGGGGATGCAGCGAGGTGCGGGCGGATGCAGCATGCCATGGGTCCCCTCCCAGACACATCGAGGCCTTCTGCCCATGTGCTCAGCAGTGCCCACTGGGCACTGTATTGCATGCAGGAAGTTATCATCTCACCAATATAATAGGCTCAGGTAGGATCTCTCAGCAAAGCATATTTTATTAACGATTTTGCAAGGTCGGGTGTTCCACCTAAAGGTAGGCACACAAAACAGGGCAAAAAGCCACTGCTTATATCCACCCCTAATCCCAACTGCAAATTCCCTCCCCAGTTCCCCGTTGGTTGGGTACGGCAGGGTTTACAGACTACCTGACACTTCCTAGCTGCCAAGGCTCAGTTTACCTGTCTCACGACTCCATTCTAATAACCCTTCCCATTATTTCTTTATTTTCATTGAAGGTGTGTTTTCTTGACTGTCTGAATTTTAACCACTGGAATGGTTTTCAATTCCTCCACACCCGCTCTGGGCAGCCTGGGCCAGGCTCTGGCACCTCCCAGCAAACAAGTTTCTGCTCATGTTCAGATGGAGCCTCCTGTGTTTCAGTCTGTGCCCGCCGCCCCTCACCCTGGCGTTGGGCACCACTGAACAGAGTCTGGTCCATCCTCTGACAGCCACCCTGAGATATTGATCCATTGATCAGATCCCTCTCAGCTTCTCTTCTCCAGCTCAACAGCCCCAGCTCTCTCAGTTTCTTGTCACAAGAAAGGTGCTCCAGATCCCTTAGCATCTTTGTAGCCACCGCTGGACTCTCTCCAGTAATTCCTTGTCCTTCTTAAACCAGGGAGCCCAGGACTCCCTGTCCTCCCCCGGCAGCAGCAGCCTGCTGACCCTTGTCATGTCCCACCTGGCGCTATGGTTGGGGGAAGTGTGACTGAGATTTGTCAGTCCCCTGGGTTGGAAAAAAGTACATACAATCCTGAAGGTCCACAAACAAAAGAACTTTATTTTTTGTAGCTTGGTCCAATTGGCAAATGACTCAGTGGCAGAAGGATTTATGTTACTTAAGCTCAATCGATAAACAGTTTAGCAGCGAAAAGATTCACATGAAAGAGTTTTGTGGCACAAGTGGGGCTCTAAACCTTATGTTACTGTATTACTCACAAAAAGGAAGGCAAAGAAATAGGAATATAGGAAGGAAAGAGAGAGGAAGAAAAGAAGGGGAAAGGAAGGGGGAAGGAAATGGGAAGGGAAGGAAAAGGAAAGGGAAAGGAAAGGTCTCACCACCCTTAGGGCTCCGTGGTGTGTTTGAGGGGTTTGTAGTCTCAGGTCCAGTTCCTATGCAGGAATGCTTGGGTCTGTAGTCAGGGTTCAGCACCCTGTGGTGTGTGGTTCGGTTCCCGTGGTCAGCCCGGTGGGTGGAAGGGTCCCCAGGGTGGCACCCTGCCCGTGCTGGCACAGGTTTTATAGGGTTTATAGCCCTCGGGATCACCTGGGCTTTTGTGCAGGCGTCACTGGGGGTGATTGTGGAAGATGGGGGAGGCCCGGAGGGTCTCTCAGCCTGGGCCTTGACACCGTGTCGGGCCTGTCAGCGCACAGGCTGCGTGTCCTTCAACACAGCACTGCCTGTGTCACCCAGCCTTTGTCTGTGGCTGTCACCTCGGCCTTGACATGTAAATCACCATTCACCTGCTCACGATGGCCCGTCTCCCATGACTGGGTGTTGCAGGGCTGGGTTTGCCACAGTGTTTGAGAGTCACCCTTGTAGTCTCTCACACCCTGTCCCGGGTTGGGATCAAACCAGAGACACTCCTGCTGTTTTCTGCCATTTCCATGCAAGTGAAGAGTATGGCCCAGGGGCTTTGCTCAGTGCTTATTACTGATAGAAATATTAGCTACAGGTTGTTGAAGCTGAAGGATTTCCACCAGGAGCAGGACTCGCGTGTGCCAGGCCGTGTACAGATAGGCCGGCAACCTGGGCCTGGGCCTCATCTTGGCAAGACGCAGAATTTGACCCCCTGAAGACAAGCGGCCTCTGGCAGCCCAGGGACACGTACTGAGAGAGGCAGTGGCCGTGGTCACTGTGCTGCTGCTTGTGTTTTGCCCGAAGGTACGACCGGACCAAGCTGTCGCTGAAGGAGATCACGAACGTGCAGTGTGTGTCGTGCGTGAACCCGACGGCGGGGAGCTTCACCATCAACCCTCGGCTGCAGGTAAAGCCCTGCACAACGGCAGGTGCATCGCTGGGTTTATTTTGGGGTGGATCATTTAAACGTGAGGTTAGAGGACAACCACTGGCAGATCCTGCTGTTGTTTTATCAGTACAAATGGCACGAATCTGTCGAGTGACTGTGATTCCTAATAGTGAAGCACCGAACTGGGTCCCTTATTCCCTTGTTTGTTTTTCCTCGCATTCTGCAGCTCCGTCAGAGGAGGAAGTCAAAAGTTGCCAGCCAGCTTAACACCTACTTTCAGGACAACCTTCTGGTCCATACAGGCAGATTTTGCCTTCATTTAGCTCGTATTTAGCTCTGAAGCATGGTGCATTAACGCCGCCTGCTTTCCAGAATTGTCTGCTGCAGCTGTCAGTAAAAAGAGGTGTGGGGGAGAAACCCAAACGAAGAAAACAGACAAAACTAAAAAAAGACCCAAGCCACACCAAAACACAACAACAACAAAAACCCCAACAAACCCCAAACCAAGCAACCAAACAAAACCAACAAAACAAAGAACACCAAAACCAACCAACCAACCAAATCCCCCCAAAAACCTAACCGAACAAAAAAACCCCAAGCCAAACAAAAAGCAGTTCAAGCGCTGCTGATAACAGAAGATTTGGGAAGAGATCTTAAACATTAGACTTTGATTTTTGGGAGCTGCCAACCGATGGAGGGACTGGGTAGCAGTGAGCAAAATTCATTTCATCATGGAGAAACCTAATGACCAGAGTCAGCTTGGACCCTGGCTCCTCTTCAGCAAGGTGTGGAGTTAAAATGAAGTGTCCCACGGGCAACTTTGCAAGTTCCAAATTAGTAAAGAGGTCCTCTGGGAGATGGCACCTTCCAGGGGCTGCTCTTAATAGAGACAGTGACTGGGCTTTGTCAGAGGTCGGTGGGACCTTCAGAGCCCTTTGGCTCTTCAATGGACTGCACTTCCAGTGTAGCATTGGTGAGATGCAGTTGAAAATCCCTGGTTTAGTGAGCAGAGTGATGTCACTTCCCACCTGAGCTCTGCTGGCAAACTGGGAGAGGGAAATAACCTTGTTCAGGTGGACTGCAAATCAGAGAATCATAGAACAACCCAGGTTGGAAGGGACCTCAAAAGATCATCTGGTCCAGCATTTCATGGGAAAGGGAGCCTAGATGAGATTATCACAGCAAATCCCCAAGGGCATTTTGCTTGAAAGGTGTTTTTCTACCTCTCTGACCTTTCCATGCCTTCCTTTCTCTCCCTCAGCGTCACTTCTGTGTCTTCGCGCTGTCCATCCCTGGGCAGGATGCCTTGTCCAGGATCTATAGCACCATTTGAACGCAGCACCTGACAAGTGGAAATTTCTCGGGGGCTGTGCAAAAATCAGCTCAGCAGCTGATTGCCCTTGCCCTGGGACTGCACCAGAAAGTAGCCGCTACATTCCTTCCAACAGCCATCAAGTTCCACTACATTTTCAACTTGAGAGACTTCTCCAATATCTTCCAAGTAAGTGCAGTTGCTGTCCTGTGGGACTTGGAGCTTGTCCCGATGCTACAAGAGGCTGCGGAGCTGTGTTCCTCTAGCTCTGGTGGGCAGAATGCAGTCTCCTACCTAAAAATGACACAGCACGTGTGTGCCCTGAGTAAAGTGGGTGACCTTAGGCCATTCCTTAATTCCTTGTTAGTTTTGGATGGATTCCAGAACCATTGCCCATGGCTTTGAGAAGCTTAGTTACTTTCCAGCCTCTTGTGGTCAGCGGGGAGGGATGAGTAGTTCCAGATGGATGTGCAGGTTTGGGTGGGTTGAAACGCCCTCTGGCTGTAGAAGGGACCAGCTGAAGGGAGCTTTGGGCTTCTGACTTCAGCACTTAAATGACTGATGGTGAGTGCGATGGAGCTGCGCTCATCTTTGGGAGCCTCAGTTCCACACGTGTAAATGTGGGGATTAATGGCACTGTTCCACCACACAGGCAAATTATTTTATTGTACTGAAGCAGGTGGTGGATAGTTAGTGGGTTACTGGCCCTGAAGTTAGATCCAGCTTAGCTTGTTGGCCTGTACTGGCATGTCCTCTTAGCTTCTTGATGGTCAGATGCTCAGTATGTGCATGAAGGGTGGCATTTAAAAAGGTGATAATTGAATCAAACCCAGCTTTGACTTAATTGCTAAAACTGAATTTCCACCAGAGCCAGTTCTGTACCAAGGGGAAGTTGTTCAGATTTAGAAATATTTTCTTCCAACAACGGAGAGACTTTTTTTTCCCCTGAAATCTCATACTTTGAAGCAGTAGATATTACTGCTCAAAGAGCCTTTCAGAGTTTAAGGCTGATTAGTAAAATTTGAGAAGGTTCTCAGCAGCCGAATCGAGAGGTTTGGAACACCATAAACTCTTGTAGAACCCCGGTTTGTAACTTGTTGCTGTCCTTCTTAACACCTGTTCTCCTAAGTACGTACTGAAAGTTTGGTGCCTTGTGGTCTGGTCCATCACACAAGAACTGAAGTAATGACGTAGTGGGAAATGCAAAAACAGGGCCTTGAAAAAGTTAATAACTCTTTTGTGCCAAGAAAGAATCAGACCTGTCACTTATGCTCAGCTAAACATCAGCAGCTTTTGATGTTAGATGTGGGTCGTGTTAACTCCTGACTTCTAGTTAATCTGTGCTTTGAAAGGCAGAGAGAGAAAAGCAGCATTTCTATGGGAAGCTTTAATTTTAACTGTAACCTGCTTGAAAGGTGCTCAGGTTGTGGGATATTAGGAAATGTCCTGCCAGGTCTGGATGCTGGGGCAGGAGCAGCGACTGAGCTCAGGTGTTGTTTTGTTCATCACGTGGCTTCAGGAGTGGGGGAGTCTGGCTCCTGGGCTTCATAATGTTTATTTAAATAGTGGTCCAATTTTTCTTGAAATCCTTCCTTACCTTTTGGATTCATTCTTGATTATTCCTTCACATTAAATATTCTTGAGTTTTTGAGATCTCCTGATATCCTGTTTGTCCCTACGGGAACACAATTTTCTTCCTGAAATTGAGTGTGAAAGAAGCTCTGGACTCCGGGAATGCATTTCCATGTGTTACTTTCATTCAGTCTTCATAAACTCATAATTTAGCTCACACTCTCTTGTCCAAACCCTTCTTGTGCAGTGCCAGCTTCAAAGTCAGGTCAGGCTGATCAGCCAAGTTTTGAATGTTTCCATGACTGGAGTTCCCATAACCTCTCCGACCCTTGTCACACCACTAAACCCACTCCACGGTGAAGCTGATATATTTTTATTTCAGTTGGAATTTCCCTTCCTGCAGTTTGTTACCTCTTGTCCTTTTGCTATACACCTCCAAAAAAAATTGGCTCGGTCTTCTCTATAACTCCCTATTAGGTAGTTGTAGACAGAGTCAAAGAATCACAGAACAGTTTGGGTTGGAGGGACCTTCCCAGCTCCCCCAGTGCCACCCCTACCATGAGCAGGGACATCTTCACCAGCTCAGGTTGCTCAGAGCCCCATCCAGCCTGGCCTGGGATGTCTCCAGGGATAGAAACAGAATTAAAATTCCCCTTCACCTTTTCCCCGAGCTGAACAAACCGATTTCTCTCAGCCTTTCCTTGCATGTCCTGTCCTCCACCATTTTATGACCTTGGTGGCCTCCGTTGAACTCGTTCCAGTATGTCAATGTCTTTCTTGTCCTGGGGGCCCCAAAAGTGGATTGAACCTCACACAGCTTTTGCCTGCCTGTCAAGGTCCTTCCCTTTGCGTTCTGCGTGGTCAGTGCCAGCTGCAGCCCTGCTGGGAGAGCACTGCTGGCTCCCGCATGGAGACACCCCCTGCCCCGGTACCAGCCCCTGCGGAGCACTGGAGCTCCAGTGAGACCTCGGAGCCTGCTGGGCCAGCCAGTTCTCCACCCACCTTCCAGTCTGCCATGGCCCATGACCCTTGATATGATGCTAACTGGGAAAAAAAAAAAAAAGATAAAGGAATAAACAACCCCCTTTTCCTGGTTAGGGCCATGTGAGTTTCCTTAGCTTGTGGGCAGATGGAGAACTGGTGGATGTAGCTCGGTGCATGTTGCCTTTTTCAAATTCCTTTTAATCCCAGACAAGCAATCAAACACCGCCTGCACAATAGCTGTGTGTGTGAAGGGCATTGGGAGATTGTTGTTTTACCGACTGTTCTGTAGTTATACAAGCGGCCAATGACAACTGTTAAAGGCACAAAGCACGTAGAAATTGCAGCTGTGGAGGGGTCAGCCCCTGGACTTGCTGCCGCTGTGCTGTGATACTGCTGGCTCTGCACAGGTCCTTAAAATGGCTCCATTTGCAGCCTGTCCAGTGGCTCTGTTGTTATCTCACTATTATATACATACTGTTATATACATAATATATTATATATTAATACTGCACCTACCAACCTTAGAAGCCCAGCTTGATTTCCTTTGTCAAAACTGCCTGACAGCTCTTATGACAAGGAGTCCTGTGCTAATTACCTCATTACAAAACACTCCAAGAACTTGTATCTTAATTGCTGCAGCTAATGAATTTGGACATTGTACGCATGTGAGTGTTGCACAGAACAAGGAAGACGGCCCCAAATCAAGTCAGCAATAATTCCTTTCAACAGGTACAGGTCCTTACTGCTCTCATGTTTTCCCTTCTGCACCCAAGACCCGTTGCCAGCTGGCTCCAGCTGGTCAGGCTGATGTCTGCGTTGCTTGGAGCGAGGGTTCAGCTGAAGGTGACTCCAGGTGTTCACTACAAATGATGGCAAAATACCAGAGAGATTTGTCAGGTATTGGTGAAACCAAAGGGAAAAGAGCAACCTATACACCCAGGGGTAGGAGGCTCGGCAGGCAGCAGTGGATTGACTTTGTCAAGCACTGTTCATGTTTGTCCTGACTGATTGGAATGATCGTCTCTGGGGGTCTGAGTATCTTCAGTGGGATTCCCTTTTGCCTGGCGAGTCGCGTCCTCTCCCCCAGCAGAGAAAAATGGGCATTTCTGTCTGTAGTGCATCAGCTCTTCCTCATGGACAAACACGGGGAAGAGCTCAGAGGAACTGTGTTTCTGAAGCACCTCATTCACTGGAGGTGAAAGGAGTCCAAGGTGACTGTCCTCTTGTCAGACATCAGCACTTTGCAGATCTAAGGTGGGATTAGGCTCCAGTTCAAGGTGCTCAGATTCAGGTAGGTGAGGATATCCAGGTTCATCCGAGGCTGTGGAGGCCAGAAGGGTGTCCAGCGCCCCATCAGGGACACAGGTGTGGTTTCACTCTGTTGCCCAAGTGTGGGTCTCTAATGCTTTTTGAAACATGTCAGGATATCCAGCCTGGGTTCCAGCGGCTGTTCAAGGACACAGGTGTCTTCTTCTGTTGTGTGGGTTCCTGTCTGAACTGCTTGAGCCGTGTTGTTTTCCAGGCTGCCCTGGCTGTACAATAGGTTTCTCCTGAGATGAACCATCTAGTTGTGTTGACTTGGGAAGGCTGTGGGAAATTCCACGTATCCCTACAGAACAATGATTTTCATCCACTGTTCTCATTTGATTTTTGTCTCTGGACATCACCTTCAGCTGGAAAACACTAAATGCCTCAGCATTACAGAATCCCACATAATCCCAGCCTGGTTGAGTTGGAGGGACCTCTGCAGATCCCCCAGTCCAAGCCCTGCTCACGCAGGGTCACAGAGCAGATCACACAGGTGGGTCCAGGCGGGTTTCAATGTCTCACAGAAGGAGACTCCACACCCGCTCTGGGCAGCCTGGGCCAGGCTCTGGCACCTCCCAGCAAACAAGTTTCTGCTCATGTTCAGATGGAGCCTCCTGTGTTTCAGTCTGTGCCCGCTGCCCCTCACCCTGGCGTTGGGCACCACTGAACAGAGTCTGGTCCATCCTCTGACACCCACCCTGAGATATTGATCCATTGATCAGATCCCTCTCAGCTTCTCTTCTCCAGCTCAACAGCCCCAACTCTCACTGAGTCTTTCCTCATCAGAAAGATGCTCCAGACCCCTACCAAACCATCTAGTTGTGTTGACTTGGGAAGGCTGTGAGAAATTCCATGTATCCTTGCAGAACAATGATTTTCATCCACTGTTCTAATTTGATTTTGTCTCTGGACTTCACCTTCAGCTGGACAGCATTAAATGCCTCAGCATTGTACTCAGTGCTGCTGCTTGTCTGGCGTCAGCTGGCCAAGGGTGAAACTTTGGTTCAGGCCCTCAAGTAGAGATAAGCTGGTCTGTCCTATGTGACACCAGCGTAATGTGTGTGTTGTGGGGGGTTTGGCTCCCAACGGGGAACATGAGTCTCCAGGGAGGTGGCGACTGGCAGAAGGGCTGTGGGTGAAGAAGGGGGATGAAGAGGGGAAGCCAGCACTGGGCATGGTTCCTCTGCTGAGTACACAAACACATTCGGGTCACTGCTGACCTGGGAACACACCAGGGTCTGGGCTGAAGGATGCTGCTTCCTGATTTTTAAAAAGAATAACAAGGAACCTCAAAATCTATGACCATCTTCAGCCCCCTGGGCTCGTGGCTGGTTTTAAATGACTACAGAAGGCTCAGCAAGTACCGTAATAATTTGTAATAATCTAACTTTAATTTGCTGTCACGTTTCACTGGAAATATGAGGAGGGGCTGGAAACCACAGTCAGGGATGACAGGCAAGAAGGGGCTGGAGCAGGGTTAGGCAAGGTCTGCAGGAACGGCAGCCTGGCTCCTGGTTGTTGTGAGTATATAATTTACTGTTACTGATGTTACTGCTGCAGGGGCAAGGTCACCCTTCAGTCCTTTGTAATCCTTTGGGCTCATCAGAAGGTATTATCTGTTACTTTCGCTCTGTAGTGGGTCCCGTCTGTGGTTCAAGTCCGACACTACTTTGTCTTGCACTTGTACAGCACCTTTTCGTGCCTCTGGGTCCCACCATGCACTGCAGAGTTAAATTGATTGGTACGCTCCAAGCAATTTACCCTTGATTAAAGCAGACAGGTCTCTGCAGTGACAGAGTTGTGGATTATGCTTTTTAAAAATACATTCCCCGCTGGCTCCCACCAGAGAAAGCCCTGCTGCTGTCTTTCTTTCCATCTGAAAGGGTTACCATGGTATTATGCTCTAAATTATATCTGTCATCTCTGTAAAATAATAATCATAGACCCAGCAGGGTTGTATTTTGCTTTTTATTCCTATTTCTAACAAGATTTTGAAGCAGCATGTCACATTAAGATCTGTGGCAGCTGGGGAAGAGCAGGCTCTCTCCTCCTGACAGCCAGACAGCAGCGGGGGCTCCGGCGTGTCCTGCTGCTCCACGTCGGCTCCGCTGCCAGTGAACTCCTCGCTCCTTTGCATGGGGAGGGATTTTCATGTTCACCCTTGGTTGAGCTCACTAAAGAGCCCTGCAAACTTCAGGCTTGAAGCACCGAAATGCACCTTGTGTGTTACGTGCTGACATTGTGGCTGAGTTGGGAATGACGGCGGCGAGATGGGCGCAGGGTCAGCAAGAGTTTGTTTTGTGCCTTGGTCTGGCACGGTTGTTTGGCACAGCTTTACCTTGGGTTTGGCTGGCGTGTGGTTACCTGAGCCAGTCTGGTTTCACAGCTTCCCCCTCCTTCTCTCTTCCCATCTCTGCTATTTTTCTTCCTAACAGAGATCCAGGTGCCAGCAGCTGCTCTATCGCACATGGCAACCACGGTGCTATGGAACAGGCTGCCCAGGGCAGTGGTGGAGTCATCATCCCCGGAGGGGTTTGAAAGGTGTTTAAACAAGGTGCTTAGGGACATGGTTTCATGCTAGAATTAGGGTATGGTTGGACTCGATGCTCGTGAGGGTCTCTTCCAGCTGAAATGATTCTGTGATTCTATGCAGTGCCAAGGGGGTGACTGGAGCCTCTCGTCAACCCTCCCTGATATCAGAGCAGATTTAAAAATTGGCACTTTAAATAGGACTCTTGAGTTTGTGGCCCACACGCTGTTGTTGTGTTTGTCATTGTTTTCGTGTCACCGCTGCTGAGGCAGCTCCAGGCTCCCCAAGAAGAACGTCAGGAGAAAGGAGAGCAGGTGCTTCATCCAGCAGTGCAGGACAGCTAGAAAGGGGTCGCTATGCTGCACTAGTTAGTATAATTTTAAATGTTATTTAGACTGCAAAGAAAAAGTTATTTATTTTTCTTGCCTGGTCTCCAGGGATGGTTCATCCACCACCTCTCTGGCCAACCTGGGCCAGGCTCTCACCACCCTCAGGGGCAGCAATTTCTTCCATATCTAGAGCGTCCCCGTCGCTCTCTGGGGACGCAGCTGGTTGCCGTGGCAGAGCCTGGTAGCTCTGCTGAGAGGAGTCGGGAGAGTCGGGTCTGTGAAGTGAAGGAAGGGGAGATGTTCAGGTGTTAAGTTAATAAACTGCTTACAGATTTGTGAAACGTGGATTTTCTTCCCTCTGAGCCTTACATTTGCTTGCATCAAGAACACAACTTTTGTGGCTTGGAGTGTCTTTAGAGTGACTTTTTTTTAGGACCTGATGGGTTTCACCTTATTCTCTTTGAGTCATCAGCTCTTCTCACTATCTTTTCTCTGAAATAAATAAAATAACAGCTTGACAGCTGTAATGACAAATGTGAAACCCAAATGATTTGAGCCATGATCCATCGAGCTGAGATGGCCTGCTTTACATTGCTTTTAATACATTTTATGTTTTGTGTGTAAATAATTAGATGTTAGGAATAAAAACTGTCTGTTTAATACATGCCATTGAAAACCCTGGGTGCTGTTAATAGGCTTAGTAATAGGTGACACCTCTTTGAAATATAATTCTTTTATGCATTTTAATAGAGTTCATGGTAAACATGCTGTGATAAGCAGACAGAAACTAATATTTCCTGCAGCCAGAATGCACCTAATTAAAATTAATTGATTTTAGAAAAAAATGATCACCGCTAAGATGTCCAAACTATCTTCTTCTTGACAAAGCAGCCGTGCTGTGGTGTTGGGATGCAGAAACCCGCCCGTCGGGCTGGTGTCTGACCCTACGCACTCTTGGAGATCAGGCTGCGCTGGGGATGCACTTTGGCTATTAAAATTGGTGTAATATATACAATTGCTTTGGGAAATTGGAGGTAACGAAGGGCACGTTCTCCAGGGGCTTCTTCAGAAGTTTATTTGCAGGTTGTTACAGTAACTCTGCATTTTGAGTGATTCAGCCCCATTCAGCCTGGATGCTGGGGAGACATCAGGCCCTTCAGGTCAAGGTGGGGTTTACTGCTGGTCTCTGCACCCCACAGGGCCTTCTGTTCTCTACCCCGGAATGTCTGCAGCACCCCCAAGACCTGGTGAAACTCTACCTGCACGAGTCAAACCGAGTCTACCGGGATAAGATGGTTGAAGAAAAGGATTATGGTACCTTTGATAAAATCCAGCTGGAGACGGTGAAGAAATTATATGACGTAAGTGTTGAGGTTCATAACTCTGATAATAACGTACGTGCTTACAGGAAAAAGGTTCCTTGGGCAAGAGAAGTTTGACCCAAGGTCTGCCAGTCTCTCACTTGCAGGGAGTGTGATGCTCTTGGTGGGACACCAGGAGCAAAATCTCTGTCAACTGCTTCCTGGGCTGCCAATGTTGGTATTTGGGTGAACGATGCTCTCCCTAAGGGCACCGGGGAGAGGAGATTTCGGCTCTGTGAATTAATTAAATTATTTTATTTAAATGTCTTGAGTCTTGTGGCAAAAGCAAAAGAGTCAGATCCCCAGTCTTGGTGGGAGTAAAGTGAGATGCAGGCACAAATCCCTAGTGCTTTCCTTTTTTTCCAAAATATCTTCCTAATGGAAGCTCTAGACCTGCTTTGCTTCAGTCCTGTCATCACCCGGCAGTGTTGCCATTGGAGTCCTGCAAATATCACAGTAACGCAGACAGTGCTTTTTCCTCTGGCTGTTAATCATTGTCCATGCAACAGTGTCATGCTGTAGCTGTTGCTGTGGGGCTTTTCTTGTGCTCACATTTTCTTAAGGTGATGAGTTCTTGTGATTTACAAAAGGTCCAGAGCAAGTATTGGGGCTTTATCCTTTCCCTTTCCTTCCCTTTTGTCGCTCTTTCCCCTTTTTCAACACACAGGTGCAGCTATATGGACATTTTTTGGAACACTGTGCTTCACTTGGAAAGATGACATAGAGCTGCAGTGTTTTCTCCTTTACTTCTTATATACCTTTTTTAAAAATTATTTTTAAATTTGACAGGACATTGAGGAAACTTTAGAGCAGACCAAGCGAATGAACATTTATTGCCATTTCGCTAAAGGCGTTGGAGAACCCAGCTACAGGCCAGTTCCGACCTGGGAGGAGCTGAACAAGATCCTTGTGGAAGCCTTGGACAGCTACAACGAAGTCAGCGCTGCCATGAGCCTGGTGCTGTTTGAGGACGCCATGTGCCACGTGTAAGGGAGTTTTCTGTCTTTATGCTCTCATTGTAGCTTTTATCCATGCAGATTGTTTCCATGGAGGTTTCTGGAGGATGTCGGTATCCATTATTAGAGCAGAAGGAGCTGGAGGTGTGCAGAAGCTTCATCTGCCCACGTGGTGTGTCCTGCACAAATACTGCCCTGCTTCTCCAGCTGCTGCTGGGGGGATCTTTTGACACTGTGAGGATGCGGGGCTGTCGGATGGAGGGTCAGCATGCTGCTGGTCGTTTGAAGTCTGGTTGCTGTTACATCTTTGGCCCTTGATGCTCTGCATACGGCACAGACGTTTATTGTACATGACATTGATCAAGTGCTTTTTGTCTTCACTTGACAGCCAGCCACAGAACTAGTTACACCAGGATGTCCCTAAATGCTTTCACAACTGGGTTAGAGGCACGTTTACACAATTCTCAGTGGGATTTTCAAATGTATATAATGTGAGATTACGTGAATTCAGGCTACTAGTTTGAATGGACTGAGGCACTTAAATTGCCTGGATCCTTTGGAAAGCCTGCTTGCATTCCGATGCCTGGAGGTCCAGCTGGATTCCCTGTGGAAACTGGACACGTGGGACTATATGAAAATAGCGAGCCTCCGTTGATCATTATGAAGCTATTTAAATGCCTGTGGTATGGATCGTGACACGTACCTCCAGCTCTTATACATGATTTAAATGCTTGTTGGGAATTCCACAGGATCCCAGAATCCCAGAATGTCAGGGGTTGAAGGGCCCTGGAAAGCTCATCCAGTGCAATCCCCCCATGGAGCAGGAACACCCAGCTGAGGTTCCACAGGAAGGGGTCCAGGCGGGTTTGAATGTCTGCAGAGAAGGAGACTCCACAACCTCCCTGGGCAGCCTGGGCCAGGCTCTGACACCCTCACCATGAAGAAGTTTCTTCTCCAATTTAAGTGGAACCTCCTGTGTTCCAGTTTGTACCCATTGCCTCTTGTCCTGTCATTGGTTGTCACCGAGAAGAGCCTGGCTCCATCCTCCTGACACTCCCCCTTTATATATCTGTAAACATGAATGAGTCCCCCCTCTGTCTCCTCTTGTCCAGCTCCAGAGCCCCAGCTCCCTCAGCCTTTCCTCACACGGGAGATGCTCCACTCCCTTCAGCATCTTGGTGGCTGCGCTGGGCTCTCTGCAGCAGTTCCCTGTCCTTCTGGAACGGAGGGGCCACAACTGGACACAATATTCCAGGTGTGGTCTGATTTTTGGGGGCTGAAATGCAGACCTGGCCTCAGATAATTTCTGAAGATGAACCTCCCCTGTAAATCATAGTTTTAACTGATTTTGCCTGGAAACATTGTATCATGAAGAGCAGGTTTGTGACTAAGCTAGAAGGAAGCCGCTGTCCTGCTGCACGCTTGTGTGGGTGATTTCAGGTTTGCTGGACCTGGTAACCTAATGCAGTTACTCTCATGCAAATTAAAAAAATACATATATATATATAAATTTCTACTCCTTTTAACTAGCTGTTTAACCAGTTCTGTTCTAAGAGCTCAGCAATCTGTTCCTTTTGCGGTGCAGCGTGCGGGCTGTGCTGGGGCATGGCTTCCCTTATAGTTTGGGCATTTACTTCTTTGTATTAATGAGTCATATGCAACCTGATGTCCATTGGTGTTTCTGCTTGCAGAAAGGTGACAGTAATTTTAATCTTGTGCTTCTTTTGCACTTTACATAAATTGGGATTTTCAACAAAACCTGTCAGTATCCCTCCAGTTAATATTGTGAGTAATCGGGAAGGCGAGGTTTGAGTATTCAGCATGATTTTCACTGGAGCTGAGTGATTTCGATTCAGCGCATTTGGAAATTGCGTTTTGCTGAAACACACAAATTATTCCATCTCCAACAGCTTATGGATGACATCTTGAATTTGTTGTGAAGTTTCTGTTGGGAAAAAAAAGTAAGGGAGTTAATGTATGTGGGGAGGTGGGGGATATGGGTCAGTCACCTCCTGACCCGGGGCTCATGGTGCCCATTCCCAACGCACACCCCGTGCCCTTGCTTTTGGGGACAGCCAGCTAGAGAATGAAAAGCAGGAACATTCCAGCTCTCCACACAAGCTGGATTGCTATTCTGGGTTTAATTTCACAATCTGTGGGAGTCTGCACATAGATCATAAGACGCTTGAGTTGTAATAAAGCAGTACAGTATTTCTTGCAGTCTTATTTGAAAAATTAATTAGATTAGTCTAGGAAAATACTCAGTTAAGTGAGTTGAATAAAGGCAGTGATGTCAAGAGGGGAATGGTGCTTGCATTTCAGACACCTGACAGTGAGGTTTTCACAGGTAGGATCCTCTAAACCTCCCTCACTTGGGATTTTAACGTGGGGATGTCAGCAATTGCTTAAAGAGAATAGACTGGGGGCAGAGCTCACTGTGCAACTCTCAAGGACAAGTGAACAGACCTGAAAAACAATAGCAAGTTCATTTTAAGTGTGACAAAATCTCACTCTTAATGGTGGCTTGGATAAATAATGTTGGACTGTATTTTCCAGACAGGTATTATGCTATTCCAGATGTATATGAATATGCTTTAATGCATAGCAGGACCCTTCACCTGAACATGAACCCAAAATGCTTTGTGAAGAGGAACCTTCACTGGAGAGGTGCACCAGAGCCATGAATTCTGTTCTCACTATTTGCATGTCCATGTAATGTGTTTTTTCCCTTGTCCTCCCTGCAAAGACATCCAGGCCTTCACCTTAAAATATTTCTATCCAGCAGGACTTGGCAGGTGGAAAAATATTGGACACAGTTTGAATCGCCACCAAACTATTTTTTTAATCAGCTACGTCCTTTGTTTGGGCCTCAGCAGAGATGGGGATTGATTGCTGACATGTCTCTTAGATTGACATTTTTCATCCCATTCAGACTACGGTTTCCTAGTGATTAAAATATATATTGAAAAGCAGTGGGCAGAGAATAAGAAAAATACTCTTATTAATGACAGATTTTATATGCTTCAATTGAGTTGCCGCATCAACCGGATCCTGGAGTCCCCCCGAGGGAACGCTCTCCTGGTCGGCGTGGGTGGAAGCGGGAAGCAGAGCCTGACCAGGCTGGCGGCCTTCGTCAGCTCCCTGGAGCTTTTCCAGATCACGCTGAGGAAAGGGTACGGGATCCCTGACCTGAAGGTGGGTGACTCCTGGGGCTGAGGTGGAGCGGAAGGGAATAAAAAGCAGAACTTGCCCTGAAAACTTTGGGATCCCCAATTTAAGAAGGACAAGGAATTACCAGAGGGAGACAAAGATGCTGAGGGGTCTGGAGCATCTTTCTGATGAGGAAAGACTCAGTGAGAGTTGGGGCTGTTGAGCTGGAGAAGCTGAGAGGGATCTGATCAATGGATCAATATCTCAGGGTGGGTGTCAGAGGATGGACCAGACTCTGTTCAGTGGTGCCCAACGCCAGGGTGAGGGGCAACGGGCACAGACTGAAACACAGGAGGCTCCATCTGAACATGAGGAGAAACTTGTTTGCTGGGAGGTGCCAGAGCCTGGCCCAGGCTGCCCAGAGCGGGTGTGGAGTCTCCTTCTGTGAGACATTGAAACCCGCCTGGACCCACCTGTGTGATCTGCTCTGTGACCCTGCGTGAGCAGGGCTTGGACTGGGGGATCTGCAGAGGTCCCTTCAGCCCCCACCAGGCTGGGATCCTGTGATTCTGTCTTGTTGCGTGTTGAATGACGCCATTGTGAAGACAGTAAAAAGCTCCAGAGACTATATGGGACTGCAGAGAGGAGCAGTGCTTCCCAACACATCTGTGGGGTGCAGACAGGCCTGATGTCCCCTGCCAGCCCTCTGAGCTGGCCAGACCCAACAACATCCCAGCCCAAGGCTCAGAGTCAGCGCTGGGCTCCGATGATAAACCCCTGGTGTGGACATTCAGTTAATGCTTGTTCAAGAAACCGTATTTGACTATTATTTCTAATTAAACCAAGATGTGGTAATTAGCTCACCTGTGAGGTGCCTGTTGTGGAGTGATTTGGAGGTGGAAAAGGAGCAGGAGAGAGCAGGAGGAGAGTTCCAAAGTCGTATCCAGTCCTTCCACCAGGATTTTGTATGAGGGAGGGACTGAGGGGATGGTGGATGGTTCACTATAGAGAACAGGTGCCTGTGCTTATATCTATGCGCAGGCTAGTGAGCACAGAAGTTACAAATCAACATTGTAAAATATCGTTGAAATGATTTTCAAGTATTTTAGCTGCTGGCAAAAGGATTCTCATCAGAAATGTTGTAAAAATCACAACCTCAGTAACTTCACGCCATTCTGCTCGGGAGATGCGATGGCCAATGAACCCTTGCCTTCCTTCCCCATCAGAGGCAGGGCCTGATGACCTGTAGTTGTGTACAGGTTGTTTTTGTCATGTTTTTGTCACGTCACACAAGCCTGATCCTCCATCCATTGGGTATTTTCAACTTTCCTCTGTGTTCTTCAGCCCCACTCGTACAATTTTCTAGCTCCTACCTGCCTATTCATTGAGAAAACCTGTGCTCCCATCTAGGAATATAGCTTGAAACCAGCATTAATAAACTTGTTTTCAAAGCATGTCTTTACTTCTGTCTGTGGAGGTGGAAGATAATTTGATGTTCCCTTCACTCTCTATTCATTTTCAAAGAGTTTATGAAATATGGAGTCATCTTTTTTTCTTAGATATGGAAGAGCAGGATGGTGACAGATTACCCTGTCTGGCATTGGCCCCTCGTGCTGTTATAATTGATCTAATTCAAATTTCCAGTGATGGAAGTAACAAATGATTCTTTTTGAGGGAGCGTGTGTATTTGCTGAATTTCTAAGAAAGTTTCTGGAACACAGGCCAGTAAATTCCTTCAGTGTCTCCCGCATGCCTTGTATCCTGCTTGGAGGGGCAGGAAGGAAATGATGGAGTTTGAGCGGGATGATGGCGTTTTTCCCATCTCATGAACAACTTGGATTTCAAGAAGTTGGTGTCCTTCATCAGGAGGACACTGTGTCCTTCATCAGGACACTGTCCCCTTTGAGGTGAAACAGCTTTTCCATATGAGCAGTTTCTCTGTCAGCATCACTGCACTGAGTGGGACACTGAAGGGCGAGTCCCTGCTCAGACTCTGGAAAGGAATAAAACTGAAAACATCCCTGTTTGCACAAGGTGTCCTTCTCCTTTCTTCACAAGCAGAAAGAAATGTGTTGCAGCACCTCAGAAAAAAAAAAGAAAATTCAGGTATAGTTGTGAAATCAGAGAAATCTACAGCATGGGGACACCAAGGTCCAACATTTTCAGTGGCTGCTGTCCCTCCCAGTCCCTGTGGTGCTTTAATGTCCCCGTATAGTGACTTATTGTGCCCACAGTAAGCCTTTCTGAACTCCCAGGGCAGCCTCCACAACCAGGGACTGCACTGATGTCTTTAGCCACATCCATTGACCTCCAGGTGTTCCAGCTACAAGCATTTCCCTGTGTGTAGCGGTGCTGGCCAGGGCTTCTTTCTCTTTTTTTTTGTGTTACACAGACCTGGCCGTAACGTCAAGTCTTACTGGGTAAAGTCTTACAATGATGACAGCGATAGACTCCCCCATATAACCTGGCAGACTCAGCCATGAAGATGGAGAGTGGCCAAAGTGCAGTTTCACGCTAATTAATTGCCATTGCTTTATTCTTGGTTAATGGGAAGATTCTGAAATATCCTGCTTGTAGATGTGGTACCTACCTGAGTTTTGCAGAATGGAGGTGCACCCCCTAAGTCCTCTTGCTTTTCAACGTCCAGGCAGACCTGGCAAACCTGTACCTGAAAGCCGGTGTGAAGAACATAGGCATCGTGTTCCTGATGACCGACGCTCAAGTGGCAGATGAGCAGTTCTTGGTGCTGGTGAGTGACTTCTTAGCATCAGGTACCTCTGTCATTGCTTGATTTCCCCTTTCCCCCTTCTCAGTGTGGTTGTGCTCATGGTAGCATCTGTGGTTTTAGAATATACAGAAGGGCAATATATGAAGTGAGCTAGAAGATATGTGGGTTAAGTTCTGGACTAAAAGCCATGATAAGGTCTCCTTTGTGAGGATGTACTCCATCATCTGATAGTTTTTCTTTCTCTGATGTTGTGTACCTAGTTTTTCCATACTTCATGGTATACTCTCTACAGTTAAGAGACGTGTCTGTTGTGACATTGCAGCTGAGGACAGAGCCCAAGGAATGTATCAACAGATGAAGAGTTTGACCTGTGGATCTCATGCATCCACACTCTAGTTACCTAATAAGGTTTTTCCTGGCTGGAATATTTGACTGCAAGTTGGTGGATGGTACAAAGCCACCAAATGACCGTGTCTGTGTGCGTCACCTAGCTGCTTGTCCCATTGCAGTCCTTTTCCTCTTTGTTTTTCCATTAAAGTTTTTGAGTTGTTGCTTGCCCAAACAATTGCAGAATAGCCAGCCTACACACAGATGCTCTGTTTCGCTGCAGAACATGGCATGAGTATGTGTGGTGGAGCACTCCCCATGCAGGGCGCACTGCAGCTACAGCGCACATGGGAGCGTGCGGCTGTGTCACCGTGACCGCAGGGGGTAACCCAGCCTGGGCATATTCCCCAGAGTCCCTGGAAAATCACTGCTACCAACTGCATGATGCTTTTTTCCTTATTTATGAGTCAGGAGTGGGAAGACTCCAGCTGGTTCGGGTGACCTCTGTGCATGGTGAGGACTGGAGAGTTGAAAGCACAGGGAAGTGATAGTTTGTGCGAAACTCCAGAGTTGACATATGTGGCTGTAAATTGGCCAGATGGTTTGAGCAGCAAACAATCTCTGCCTGTGATAAATTTGTAATCAGGAGTAAAGACAGGGGTTGTTGTGGAGGCTGGTGAGTAGCTCCTGTCACCTGTGTAGATGGCACAAATATCTCATGACATGAAGGGAAGCTCTGCAGTGTCCTGCAGCGAGGGGCAGGCCAAGCAGCCTGGTTTGGGATGTCCAGGTCATTTTGCGGTGGTTCAGAAAGGTGTCACATTTTCCTGTAGCTGCTATGTGGGGAAGAGGGGACAGATCAGAAGTCCTCACTCAGGGTCTGGGGAGGCAGCTCAGAATTGTGGCTGGACTGAGGACTGAGGAAGGGACCATGGGAGGGACCATGACAAGTGTAACAAGGGCAAGTGCCAGATTTTGCACCTGGGACACAGCAACCCTGGCTGTACAGACAGACTGGGGGACGAGATGCTGGAGAGCAGCTCCATGGAGAGCTCTGGGGGTTCTGGTCAGTGGCAAGTTGAACATGAACCAACAGTGTCCCTGGAGCCAAGAGGGCCCCGTGTCCTGGTGCATCCAGCACGGCACGGCCAGCCGAGCAGGGAGGGGATTGTCCCGCTCTGCTCTGTGCTGGGGCGGCCTCACCTGCAGCATTCACTGTGTGCAGGGCTGGGGACACAGGAGAAAAGGAGATAAAGCTACTGGAGAGTGTCCAGAGGGACATGAAGCTGGTGAAGGTTTGGAGGGGAAACCGTATGAGGAGTGGCTGAAGTCCCTGGGTTTGCTCAGCTGGAGCAGAGCAGACTGAGGGCAGAGCTCATGGGGCTGCAGGTTCCTCAGCAGGAGCAGGAGGGGCAGGGCTGAGCTCTGCTCTGTGACAGTGACAGAGCCCAGGGAATGGCAGAAGATGTGCCAGGGAGGGTCAGTGGGACATGAGGAAAAGGTTCTTCACCCAGAGGTGCTGGACACTGAACAGGCTCCCAGGGCGATGTCACGGCCCCAGCCTGACAGTGTTCAAGGAGAGACTGGACAACGTCCTCAGACACACGGTGTGAACTGTGGGGTTGTCATTGCAGGGACAGGAGTTGGACTCCATGATCCTTGGGGGTCCTGTCCATGTCAGGACGTTCTGTGGTTCTATGACCTCCCAAAACGTGACCTAGTGCCACCCAGCGGGTGCTGCCTGAGGGCTCTGGCTGCTTCCCGCTCTCTGCAGGCTTGTTTTTCTTACTTGTTTCACTTCTTTCCATCACCTAAGGAGCTAGAACAGAATATATATTTTAGACTCTCTTATAAACAAGCAGATATCTGATTAGTGTATTTTCCTAAGTAATTAGTGCTCATATTGACAGTATCTCACTCAATAATAATGATTTCAATCAAATCAGAAGCCAGAAGGGAAGTGAATAGGTGATAAATTAAGTAACCAGAAAAAAAAGAAAAATTGGCTGGTTATGTTTTTGGCAATCAGTTGCATAACTATTAACTTTAAAAAGTTTTTAAAAGATTTCTGACTTTTAAAATGTTTTGGTGATGTGGGAGTTATTTTACCAGCACTGGCAATGGCATTGAACAGCTGCAGGAACGGTACAGGTAACTAATGGATTTGCAAAACTGAAATTATTTCATTATTGTGTATAGCATATTAGGTATTTGCGATTTTTTTTTGTAATCTAATCAGCACTGTCGATCTGACAAAAATGGACTTTCTGTACTTTGGCTTTATTCTGTGTTTGTTTAGCTCATACTTTTATGAGAAATGTTGCTCTCACAAGGGCTTATTTTTTAGCAGAATGATGTTCTGTGCCACTTTGCTGCTGCTGGGGCCTATGGGCGCCTGGCACAACGATTTTTCTCAAGGAAGGGTTTTCCCCAAGGCCCTGAAGAGGGAGGCACCTGCTTCACTTTGCTCTGCGACTGCAACAAAATCCAGACCAGTAAACCCAAACCTGCCTTCTTCTCAGGTGAAATCCCTGATCTCTTCCCCGATGATGAAGTAGAAAACACAATCAACAGCGTGAGGAATGAAGTCAAAGGCCGAGGGCTGGTGGACTCCAGGGAGACTTGCTGGAAGTTTTTTATAGAGCGTGTTCGACGGCAGCTGAAGGTGAGACAGGCTGGGGGAGTTCAGGTCTTCGCCATCTGCCTTGGTGCAGGAGCATGGGGTGAAGATGCTTTGGGCTGCCTGGTAGGAAGGTCAGACCGCAGCCTGAAAGGCTTTTCTGCCTGTTCATGATGAGAACTGTGATGCACTCAGCAAGTAGCACTGAAGTGCAGGAAATGCTCTCTGTTGCCATCACTTCTTGGGTGTTAGAAAGCACTATGGAAGTTGAGAACGTTCTCTTTCAAGAGCTGAGCAGGACCAGCCGCTCCCTTTTCAAAGCCGGGCACAGGGGTGCATCAGGACGAGGTCTTGCTGCTTGAAAGAGCTGCTGAAGGGATCAGTGTTCATGTTGTTGGGGTTCCATTGCCAGAAGAAATGAAGTATTATGTTAAAAACAGAGTGCTGGAAACTGAGTGGCATGCAATGTGCCTACAGGATTTCTTCCAGCACAGCCCATAATCCAGCATAGAAAGGCCTTATGAATATGTCCAAAAGATCCCAGAACAGTTTCAGGACTGTTTCCCATGTGTGCTCAGCTCACGGGGAAAGCACAGTGAGGCGCACAGGAGAGTGAGACTGTTCCAGAAGGTGTTTACCCCTCTGCAGCGCTGTTCACTGCTGCCGGCACAGGGCCAGGAGCTGGGGAGGGCAAAGAGAGAAGCCTTGATCTTTGCTCAATGAAAGCATGTCCTCCTCCTTACTGCTCCGTTTGTGTTGGTGGGACACGGTCACTGAGATAGGGTGGCCCGTTGCTTTTTTGATGTGGGAAGGTACATGTTTAGGATGGGGAACAACTGGAAAATTAATTTTTGAGGGAAAATTTGAGGACCATGCCACAGTGTAGGTGCCCAAGGAGAGGGAATGCAGTCCTGCTCTTTCCCTCTCTGGGTGTAGAGGGGATTTTCTGATGAGTCCTGGTGCTGTTTTGTGACTTTTCAGCATCTTGGTTGTCTTCTGCCTCCCGTCCCCTCATGGATCTATTCCTGTTATTGTGGTGCACTGGAAGGGCAGTGTGAATATGATTTACTTGAGGCTGATCCCTTCTCTTTTTTCTACCCTTCTCCTTAACCGTGTGTTACAGCAGATGGATGGGGTCAGCTAGGAAGTATTATTTATGCTTATAAATATCTCCAGGGTGGGTGTCAGAGGATGGACAGTGGTGCCCAGCGCCAGGGTGAGGGGCAACGGGCACAGACTGAAACACAGGAGGCTCCATCTGAACATGAGCAGAAACTTGTTTGCTGGGAGGTGCCAGAGCCTGGCCCAGGCTGCCCAGAGCGGGTGTGGAGTCTCCTTCTGTGAGACATTGAAACCCGCCTGGACCCACCTGTGTGATCTGCTCTGTGACCCTGCGTGAGCAGGGCTTGGACTGGGGGATCTGCAGAGGTCCCTTCAGCCCAATCGTCTGGGATCCTGTGAAGAGGCTTTTGTACATGGACAGCTTCCTGAAACTTGCCTGGCCCTGACAGAAAAACGTAGAGGTGCCCAAGGCATATGCTTGAAGGTGCAGGAAGGATTTCTGTGTGTCTGTCCCCATGCGCAGTGGCCATGGCAGAGGAGCAGGAGCTCTAAGTTCAGCTACCTCTTCTGAAATGGAAACTAAAGTGGGTTTGTTACAGGCAGTTCTTTTGTGGCTTCTAAAAAACAGATCATGATGGAGGTGTTGATCCACTATAGCGACATCTGAGCTAACAGCAGCCTGTCCTATGACACTTGCTAAGGTACCAGCCAGGGCTAACAAGTGGGAGAGGGATGATGCACTGAGTGAGATACACTGCTTCCCAAGCTGGTCCTTGCTCACATGTTGCTACTTCATTGCATGGTGGCATCTTGTCCATGTCCTTCTTTGTGGCCAATTAACAAAGCTTATATGGATTTATGAGCCACAGCGGGCTCACAGGAAAAGGGCTGTGATGAACAGTAGTGGTAGGTTTTGGTTCTTGGGTCTTATCTTGCTGTTAAAGCTGGTTGTGAGGCAACAAAGAGGAAAGGTACTTTGCCTGGTCCTGACTTTCCGTCCTTCCAGAAGGAGTTTCCTGCTGGCAAAGGCAGAGCTTGTGCTGCCAAGAGGAGCTGTAGGCCAAGCGGCTGTGGGGCAGGAGGCTCCCAGCCTGCAGGAAAGGCAGGGGATGAGGGAAGGGATAAGGCTGGAGGAAGGAGAAATGGTGCAGGGCAGAGGGGATGCTGGGCAAGGGAGTAACAGCCCCTTGACCAGGCCCCAGAATAATGCAAAGAGAGACCCCCAGGGGCCCACATACACTGCACAATTTGCTGCAACTCAGAAACTTTTAGCAGCTGGACTGAAATAAAAGCCTGAAAAGCAAAGGACCTGCTGCACAAAAATGCAATGAGTAGGGAAAATATATTCATAAATGCTTTTATTTCTGTTCTGCTTTGTTTTGAGGTTTCTCTATTCAAAAAATGTCTCACCCTGATAAAAGCAGATTTTGAGTTTGAGCCACCTCGACTCTTTTCAATGCTGCTTTCGGGGAAACAGCCCAGGTGGGCCTGTGGTCCTGCCAGGAGAATTTAGATCCATTCACTTTAATTCCTGGTTGCACCACTTGAATACAGATGCCAGTTCCCTGCTGGGCAAAGCTTTGTTTCACTGCTGAAGCAGGGAAGGGTGGTTTTATTAAAACCCAGCTTCAAGCTTGAAAGTGTGCCAGGCTTCTGCTTTTGACCATGGCAATGTTTAACACCACTGCTTGTCTTTATTGCAGAGAAAAAATGTGTTCACTGCCACATTACGTTTTTTTCCATGCCAGGCTTGCTGGCCTGAAGTGCAAGGGCTCAAGGACTGAGGTTGCTGTAACCTCAGCTGGTGCTGTGAGATCTTCCACTCATGGAATCCCAGCCTGGTGGGGGCTGAAGGGCCCTCTGCAGATCCCCAGTCCAAGCCCTGCTCACGCAGGGTCCCAGAGCAGATCACACAGGTGGGTCCAGGCGGGTTTCAATGTCTCAGAGAAGGAGACTCCACACCCGCTCTGGGCAGCCTGGGCCAGGCTCTGGCACCTCCCAGCAAACAAGTTTCTGCTCATGTTCAGATGGAGCCTCCTGTGTTTCAGTCTGTGCCTGTTGGAAGTGGATGGAAGAGCCTGAGCTGGGCTGTGCAGCTGGAACCCCATGCCTGCTCCTGGCTGTGTCTTCTCACGTTCTCCTTCCCTGGGCTCTGCAGGTTGTGCTGTGTTTTTCGCCCGTGGGCAGCAAGCTCCGTGTCCGCAGCAGGAGGTTCCCTGCCATCATCAGCTGCACGGCCATAGACTGGTTCCAGGAGTGGCCGCAGGAGGCCCTCGAGTCTGTCAGCCTCCGCTTTCTGCAAGAAACAGAGACCGTGGAGGTGAGCACCTCACCCACTGGCATCTGGGGCTGCCATGGCCGTGCCTGGGTTTGGGTTCCTCTGCGGGGGGTGCTGGTGGCAGCCAGGTGTGACATGTCCCTCTGCTTGGTGCGAGCAGTGCCTCTCGCGATGGGGACAGCACTGCAGGGACAGCACTCACCCAGGACATCTGGGTGACCGTTCAGAGAGGAATTGCTGGTAACTCTCTACTGCTTTAGGATGAGAGAAAATGGCCTCAAGTTGTGCCAGGGAAGGTTCAGATTGGATATTAACTAAGGTTTCTTCCCCAAAGGGCTGTCGGGCATTGGAACAGGCTGCCCAGGGCAGTGATGGAGTCACCATCCTTGTGGAGGGGTTAGACAGAGATTAAGTTCTTAGGGCCATGATTTAATACCAGAGTTAAGTTATCGTTACACTTGATGTTCTCAAGTGTCTCTTCCAACCAAAATGTTTCTATGATGCTAATTAACTTAAGCAAAGCAGGTTTTTCAGAGAGGGGCACAGCCCTCAGCTGAAGCATGGCCGTGGGCACCATGTTGTGTTTGTGCACTGATAGCACTGCCAGACACACCACTGCTTTGCAAGCAAGAGCGGCAGCTTACAAATCGGTGCAGGAAATAACCTAATGCTTATGGTTATTGCAGGGAACATGGGCTTTGCTCTCCACAGGCGTCTGAGCGCCTGTAATTCTCAAGGGCAAAATTATGTCAAGTTCTCATTGATGACAACCTGCTGCTGGACTAAAAGAGATTCAGTTATGTTTATTTAGCTTTTCTGGGCAGGATTTTTGTAGAATAAAGTCTACAATGTTTCTTTTTATGTGTGTGCTTTCCCTGTTTGTAGAGGAGAAAAGCCCAAATTTATGCTTGAAAGGCTGTTATTTTATAGAGCTTAATGCTAGAAAAATTGCTTGGAATAAGATAAAATATGAGATAAAAAGATATAAAAAGAGGTATACAGTACGTGAACAGACAAAGTTATTTTAGAGATAACAAATGAAAAGGGATCAACTTAGATGTTGCAGCCTGGATTTTGCTGCAGCAGAATAAAATGTTAATAAATTCCTTTGTATATGGCACAGATCTGCACTACATATAGTTGTTCAGTTTGAAATATTTTCTCCTTGTCTTCTCATCTTACTTTTAGGATTCAGTGAAAGATTCAATAAGCAAATTCATGGCCTATGTCCACACAAGTGTCAACGAGATTTCGCGATTGTATCTGAGCAATGAGCGACGATATAACTACACCACTCCAAAGTCCTTCCTTGAGCAAATCAAACTCTATCAGAATTTGCTACTGAAGAAGGGCAAGGATTTAAAAGCAAAAATGGAGTGGCTGGAGAATGGCCTGGAGAAGCTCAAGAGCACATCTGCACAGGTAAGCAAACCCTTGGGGTTAAAAGCTGATGGGTTTTCGTGTTTCTCTGTTAGAGGCATCTCCTCATCCTGGTTTGAAGGAGAACTTTACCGGCTGGAACTGTGCAGAGTGTAAAATTTGCACTAGATCCTGGCTCTAGTCTGGTGTGAACTGGTTCTTTGAGGAGCAGGAGTTGTGTCTGTGCTGGAAAGGAGAAGGGGAGGGATGTATATTCAGTCCCTGCTGCTGGGGTGGTGCCAGTCCCTGGTGACAGATCACAGGAACTGAAATGAGATAGGGATCCAACTGGCTATGTACATCTTTTAATTATTATCTTTCAGTTGTGACAAAATACCTTATAAAATAGAGGGAGATCAGTGATTTTTGGAGTAGCATCCAGGGGATCTACAATGACTTCAGCAAGAATCCTTTTAAAATATAGCTGATGGTCATTTTTCCTTGCATTATGCTGTCCATCTTTGAGGGAAACTACTGCGTGTCTGAAATGTAGACCAGCCATCCCCAAATCGCCCTGCTAAGGACCAGCACTGGCACTCTTGTGCAGTAAAGACTGGATGTTGTTCTGAGTATTTCACAAACCCCTCTGTAGTGACTCAAACTGCCTTTCAGAGCTTTGCTGTCTACACCAGTTGCTAGCTCCCGTTTTTCTCTCCATTTCATATTCTATTAACTGTTTCAAATGTTCTCTTACAAGCTTCTGCTGTGGCAAATGGACCTCTCCTGAAGCTGCTCTGAGGAAATGCAGGGGGTTGGTGGGAATGAAGGACTAGCGGGTTCACTCCCTTCTGCCTATGTGCTCTGGGTAATGCTGCTGACATAAACAACGTCTGTCGTGCTCGGAAGGGTATGTGCCTCGCTGGAGGGTGATGTATGGGCTTTATTAGTGCCTCTTGGCTCTGAGAGCCTGCGTCTCACTTGAGCACTTGCTTTCTTCATGGTGCAGGACAGGTCTTTGAGGACACAGAATGGGAGGGGGCATGTTTCATGTCCCCTTTGCAGGTTCTGTCATCTCCTGCGGAAGGATGGGGCTGCGGTTGAACAGCCAGTAGCAGAGAACACCAGTTAGAACCAGTGATGTCAACCAGAGCGACCTCACACCCACCCTACCTATGGGGGGAAATCATTTTGCTGACCTGTGCATTGCTGCTGGTTTTGGTGGTGTCCCAGTGATGGAAAATTTGTGTTAGGTCTATTTTTTATTGCAAGCAACTAATATGAAACCAACCTTTTGAGGGGAAACAAGTCCCTGTAGTGTTGGTCAAACATGGGAACCTTTTGTGTTCTTCAGTTGTATCTGCATATAGGTGTTTTGTTGGCAAGGGTTCTCTGACCAGCCACAGAAGAGGTGCTGAGGAGTGGTGGAGGGCTGGGGAGGAGATGGGGAGCCACAGCACCTTGGGGTCTTGTCTATTTTACTGTTGCGAGAAGGATAAAAGGAAGCGATGTTCATATCTGGTTGGAGTAAGGCTGGGTGAGAAACGCCTGTTTGTGAGGTTCCTGAAGATGCAGAGCAGTGAGGAGAAATGTGTCAAATTTGAATCTGAGATTAGCACTGGGGGCCTAAAATTAAACACCTGAAATATCAGATGTGTGCAATAGTCAAAACTGCTGCCGAGTTGAAACAAGGGTGTGGATATTTAGCAGTAGTGAAAATCATACCAGAACGTTCAATCTTGTCTGAACTTTACACTCACCCATGGTTGGTCCTGGTGCTGAGGAGCTGACGAGTCTTATGTCTCAGGTGTGTCATCTCCAAGCTGTGTCGTGGTGCTTGAAAGTGATATGTTGTGGGTTGTTTTGGTTTTGTTTTTTTCTTTAAATTTCAAAGCAAAGGTGGAGGATTTGGATACCTGGGTGTGGCCTTACGTCTGAGGACTAGTGCTCCTGTCACCAGGATTCTCCAGTTTCCTGCTGCTTGGATGCCACGACAAGTTAATTATGAGTTTTATGCATTTCTATAGACCTTCCAGTGTGGCCTCAGCATGAGGGAGCTGTTGTGCAAATAGTTGCGGGGTACATTTTGACTTAACCATTCCAACTTCAAAATAACCTCTTCCCCCTCCTTTGACTTGTTTCCCCTCTCCACCCCTCGTCCCTGCTCTGGACAACTTGATACTGTTGACCAACTTTTCTTCTAAAGAAATGTTTTCCATTTCCTATGTTTCCTCACCATCTTTCCCTGAAGACAGCGACTGTCCTCAGTACCCTGAAAAGCAGGAGCCGGCTTCCAGTTATTAGGACATAGAAGACTTAGGAAGATGCATGGGATGAGTAATTTGTTTTTCCAAGTGATGTTCACCATGAAGAGGTCAGCGCTCTGTTCAGAGCTCATTGCTGAGTCATTTTTTGGATGACCTTGGTTAATATTGCATCACTGGATTCCAGATCCAAGTCTTGCTTGCTCTATCAATTAGTCGCTGACCTTTGTGATGTATTTTGTGTTCTTGAAACAAAGCAGGGAAAATGAGGTAAAATGAGTCTTCTGGGAACCTGCCCTGCAGGTTTTCTGTTCTTTAATAATTCTTCTTGCTCGTTCCTGGTTGAGTGTTCATGGGTAAGAAGACCAACAAGGCCAATATCCTGGTGGGGGTTTGTTACAGCCCACCCAACCAGGATGAAGAGGCAGGTGCAATATTCTGTGGGCAGCTGGGAGAGGTCTCCTGATCGCCAGCCCTTGTTCTTGTGGGGGACTTCAACCCACCAATGTCTGCTGGAAATACCACACACAGAGAGATTAATAGTGTTCTCTCCTCACTCTGGGGTGATGGTCTGCTGTCATTTTTCCTGCCACCTCGGTCTCTCTTTGTACAATTATTCTTGAAGTGTTACCCAAAAGTTTCCGAAGAAGCAGCAAATAGCTCTGTGTGCAAGCTGCCACCCTTTTTGGTGTGAGAGAGGGGAAATCTGAGTACCTGGTTACCGTGACGTTTGTAGGAAGAGGAGAATTTTTCATGCCTTTATTCCTGGCATTGCTGTGCCAGGGACGGCTCCGCAGGCCACCCATGGGAGCGCATTAGATATTCCAGCTGTGCCTTCCCGAGGCGGCGGTGTGAGCCCGCCCCGCTCAGCGCTGTCTCATCAGGCGTTTTCATGGCTGGGCATCAGGCTGTGTGGGAAGGGAGGAGAAATGGATGTGACAGACTGGTTTTGCTGCGGAAACGAGCCTGACATTAAAGGAAACTTGTTTGATGTGTTGAGGGGGTGAAACTGGAGGAGTGAAGTTCATAAATCTGCATTCCTGGTGCTGCCCCCAGGATACCACTAAAGAGAGTGGATTTAGTTGTTTAGGCGTAGCTCCTGTTTCTCTCTTTCCACTGCACAAACACTATTAAATTGTCCCTGTTCAACTGTGTTTGAGCTGTAGCCTCACTGGGGAAGTGTGATTTGTTTCCTTACACAGGTGAGGGAGGCTGGAGGTCAGCAAACGTCCCCCAGATGTGGCGAGGTCTGTTAGCAGAGGGTCCTCAGCTCCCACTTGGATCATTTCCACTGGGAATTTAACGTGTTGCCCAAGCCAAACTGGGCAGTAACACACACCTTCACAGTAACACACACCTCTGGCCTTCCAAATGTTTCATTCGGGCAAAGCCCCAACTGAATTTCTTGCTTTTAAAATCCTGACAGTGTTATAGCAAGTCATTTACCCTTCCGCTATTACATGTGCTTGGCTGAAAGAAGGTTTTGTCAGAACATTTTCTGTTCTCAGGGGCTGTGCTGAGGGCTGAATTTACATCAGCTGTTGAGTGCTGGTGGGTTTTAATCCCTCACTTGTTTTGTTGTGGCCACGTAAACCCCTAAAGCTCCCATTCATGTCTATATCCAGCACATCATTTTTGGGCAGAAGCTCACAAGCCATATCTGCTATCAGTGAAGCCTCCCACTTCAGTTTCCTGCAATCCCCAAAGACGTGGAGCTGAACAAGAAGCTGCTGCTGAGTTTGCTGAATGAAGGGATTACATGCTCCTGAAGGCTGGAGTCATCTGGATTTACAGTTGCGTCTTTGCCCAGGTGAAAACAGCATTGTAGTGCTGGGCAGCAGGAGGTGACAATGACTGAAGCGCACAAAGAGACTTCTAAGAAACCGCCCTCCACTTGAAGCCGATGCCGAATGTCAATAGCTTCAGTTTATATGATTGCAAATCTTGCTCTCTCTTCTGGTATAAAAATGGAATTATCAACAAAAGCAAGTGTCTGACTTCCCTTCTAGTAAGTACTTTTATGTAGGTAAAGATGTATTGAAGGAGCATTAAGTAATCCTTTATGCGCCTGACCTCAGGACAGGGAAAAACTCCATGGTCTGCACAGAGCCTGTGGAAATTAATCGATACGGTGCTTTTAGAAAGAGACTTTCTGTCTTGGAGTGAGAGCCAGTGTGAGCTGCCCCACCATGTGAGCGCTCCAGCCTGTTGCTGAAAGTGCTCCTACCTTACGCGTCTGAGTAGCTGCTTGGTGGAGCTGCTACCACTGCTGTGCCTCGAGGCTGCCAGCTGAATGGGGGATCCCTTCTCAAGCTCATTTGACATCACGAATTGGAACAGAAGTGTGATGGGAGCGGCTGAGGGACCTGGGGGGTTCAGCTGGAGAGCAGGAGCTGAGGGGAGACCTTCTGATCTCTGAACTGCCTGAAAGGAGCTCGGAGCCAGGGGGGGTCGGGCTCTGCTCCCCAGGAACAAGCGCCAGGAGCAGAGGAAACGGCCTCAAGTTGCGCCAGGGGAGGTTGAGGTTGGATGTGGGGAACAATTTCTTCCCCAAAGGGCTGTGGGGCATTGGAACAGGCTGCCCAGGGCAGTGCTGGAGTCACCAGCCCTGGAGGGCTGGACAGACGTGGAGATGAGGTTCTTACGGATGTGAGTTAGTGCCAGTGTAGGTTAAACAGTTGAACTTGGTGATCTTAAAGGTCTTTTCCAACCAAAATGATTCTATGATTCCACAATGTAAAGTCCCTCAAGCCTTGGGCGTCTGACAAGGGCTGCATGTGTCAGCAGATCACAATCATGATGTTTGTGGTGTGAAAAATGCCCTTAGTGCCACAAGTCTGTAGGACCTGATGGTTGTAAGGGAACTGATGGGCATCTTCTTCTGCCGTGTGTGTGCGGGGTGCGGGGGGGAGGAGGTGTGTTGCAGGGTGTGCCTGGCAAGCAGGGGGTTCCTGGTGCACAGGACCTCCTCAAAACCTGCACGTGGCAAAATAACACCTGCTCTGTTCTGTAGGTGTCAAGGCTGAGAAGAGAAAGAAAGCGTAGCTGAATTGTAGTGCGTCATCGCCACTGCCAAACACATATGTACAGTGCATGCGTGCCTCTGTTAGAGGGGACGTGATGTGACACCAGATCTCGTGTTCAAAGAGAGGTGACAGCTGGGTGTATTTGGTTTTCTGATGAGAACAGCTTGCTGCAAGTGCCTGGCCTATGGTGAGGCTCCTGATTGCACAAAGGCAATCCCAGGAACAGCTGAAATGAAAGTTTCCACCTGCTTCCCATCAGATCATACTCAAAGCAGCATTTGCATTGCCCTGGCACCTCAGTCCTCTTTCCAGGCAGGGAGCAGGGCTGGGACAACCTCAGCAGCTCCATCTGCTGATGGGGTTTCTCCCCTGCTGGGTTCCTCACCGCTCGCAGGCTGCTCCGCTGTGTGCACCACACACACCGACCCTGACCCAAGCAACCATGGGCAAAGGAGAGCAGCAAATCTTGCTAACAGCTAGAATACCACTTTTCTGTGCTACCGTGGCATTGCTTGCTTTGCCCACAGGCCCTCTGTGCTTTTGAGTGCTGCTCAGCCCCTCCGGAGTGTGACCCTGTGCTGCTGTGCAGGGCAGGAACAGGTTGGTGCATGTCTGTGCTCCCACATGTGTTTCTTCCCTCCAGGTGGATGAGCTGAAGGCCAGGCTGGCAGCCCAAGAAGTGGAGCTGAAGCAGAAGAATGAGGATGCTGACAAGCTGATCCGGGTGTTGGGAGTGGAGACGGAGAAAGTGAGCAGGGAAAAGGCGATTGCTGATGAGGAGGAGCAGAAAGTGGCACTGATCACCCAGGAGGTCGAGCAGAAACAGAAGGACTGCGAGGAGGACCTGGCCAAAGCGGAGCCTGCCCTGGAGGCTGCCCAGGCTGCTCTGAACACCCTTAACAAGGTAGGGTAAAGATTCCCCTGGGAATCCAGTATCTGCCGACTGCATTGGAGCAGGGGGAAATATCATCTGATGGCCCAAATTTTTGGGCGATGTATTCACCCTCCTCCAGCTTCCTCCCAGCTGGTGCATACTGGGTTCTTGGTGTAACTTAGAGTAGCAGCAAGGCTGCACCAAGTTGCCTTTTACTCATGTTTATGGAGAGCAGGAGGAACTGGAGGTGGGTGTTTCGTTTGCACCTCTTCTCCACTGTCGGCTGGCTCCACTGCTCGTTGGTTCTGCCCCACAAGAAGGGAAGGTCACCTTAGAATCATAGATCCATAGAATCACAGGATGGTTTAGGTCGGAGGGACCTTCAAAGCTCCCCCAGTGCCACCCCTGCCATGAGCAGGGACACCTTCAACAGCTCAGGTTGCTCAGGTCATTCCCCAACTTATACTGGAACCTGGACGGACCTACAATTTATCTTGACTTGAAGTTCACACGGCATCCTGGAGCAGAAAACTCCTGCTGCACCCAGGGCAGAGGAGTGGCCAAGCACCTGGTGCAGCTGGAAAATCAGAATGAATCCCATGATTGCAGCAAGGCAAGGCTCTGTCATGCCTCAAACCATGGCTCAGTCATAGCCCTGTTGGGGGAGAGGAAAACAACTCTCCGTCATCAGGAATGGGTTTGCTGTTTAATTAGCTTTCAGAAAACATGGCTTTGCTGCAGAGATGTGTTGCTTTGGCTCTTGTTCCTGGAAGGGAAAGGACTGTACAAAGGGAAAATGTTTGTCTCCTTATTAGTTTTGGTTTCGTGCTGGAGCTGTAGAATATTTCATTAGGCAAAGATTAGGGAGATGCTGGGATTTTTCTCTAGGGACCTGTGAAGCTGCAGTAGCAGAGCACTGGAAGGCATGGTCTCCTTTACCTGCTGATCGGAGATGCGCCGGAGAGCTTGACCTGCTTACTAATGTGAATAATCTGCAATATTTGTGTGTGTATATACAGTTTCTCCCCAATTATCTGTCTTCTTTGGGCAGCACTGCTATATGCAACATTAATATGGAAAATAGTGAGAAAAACTGTCAAGTAGAATGCAGCAGTAAATATACATAGTTAGCTACCAAGAAGCTCAGTAAGTATGTGGATACATGGACATTTCTGTGCCAGTGTCACCTGCTAGTTTAAAAGAAGAACAACCATGTCTATTCAGACTTGTATAGTATATGCATAAAATAATTAAGGTAATAAGTATATGGACCATGATGGATGCCCAGCAGGTTATGACAGACCCAGCACAGAGCACCTGCAAAATCAAAAAAATGCAAAGCCAGATGTGACAGTGAGTTTGAAAACTTAGGAAATCAGGTTTTAGAGACAAAAATGCCCTTTATCTCTTGCAGTGCAATTTGTCTGCGGGCTGTTCCTCAGCACCTGCATCCCCTAAGGAGTGCAGGACGTGGAACTCGGGGGATCTGATGTTTCGACATCCTCATCTCATTTTGGGAGGAGGGAAGGAGGAGATGAAGGCACAGCGACTCCGGGACTGCCTTCCCCTGCCCGTGGGTCTCTGCTTGGCACAAAGCACTTGCAAGAGGAGGCAGAGTTGTCTCTCTGGGCAGCCTGTGCCCGTGTGAGGAGGAGGATGGTGCTTGGCCAGTGCTGCTCAGTCTCCGCACAGGTTACAGAGAGCAGAAAACAGTGACAGTATCAAAAGCAACAAACTTGCCATGCAATTGCCTGCAAGGAATATCCCCCTGGAGATGGTCCAGAGACATCTGAGGATGCCATAGTGGTTCCTGAGGCAGGTGGCACTCGGTGTCAGTGTCCTGTCTGGTTTCCATCCTGGGGATACTCCAGTGTGCAGAAGAAGAATTTAGAGTGATATAAGGTTGTAGCATGGAGGGTGTTGATCTCTTCTCCTGAATAGCAAGCGATAGGATGAGAGGGAATGGCTTCAAGTTGCACGAGGGGAGGTTTAGATTGGATATCAGGAAAAATTTCTGAATGGAAAGGGTTGTCAAGCATTGGAACAGGCTGCCCAGGGCAGTGGTGGAGCCACCATCCCTGGAGGGGTGGAACAGATGCGGAGATGAGGTTCATAGGAACATGGATTAGTGCCAGAGTCAGGTCATGGGTTGAACTTGATGATCTTGAGGGTCTCTTCCAACCAAAATGATTCCATGATTCTGTGATTAAAATGCAACAGATTGATGCCATCAGGGAAAAGGGCAGAGCTCCTTTTACATGGTACTCAAGTTCATCAGCGTGGCGCTCACCATGGGCTTGACTTGTCCTCTTCCCGTGGCGCCAGAAACTCTCACAATAGGGAAGGAAACCAGGCACCCCATGCTGCCCAGGGCTTCCTCCATCTCCTGACCAGGACAGCATCATCCTCCCCTCCACCCAGGGCAGTGGCGTCCCCGTTCCTGTCACGCCGTGAAGTGTTCACTTCCTAGGGAAAGAACAACAGCACCCACTCAGCATCCCATTGCCAGCAAGATGCAGGCTGTGAAAGACAGGCTGCTTTGCCAGAGCCCCCCAAGCAGCACCCCCAGCACACGGGGGCTCCGGAGAGGCCACATCGTCCGTGCTGCTCCCGGCTGAGCTGAGCTGGGTGCTGGGGACACAGGAGGGAATGTCGGGCTGCTCGCCTGTGCTCACGGTTGGCTCCGTGTCATCGAGCATGTGAATTAGAGACGTTTCACACTGGAAATGCACACAGCTCCCAAGGGCCTGTTTCTGCCAGCTCGATGATTCAGAAAAGCTCAAAGCAAACGAAGACACATTTAGGAATAGATTCATGGCAGATACCTTTATCTAAAAAATGAATGCTCAGAAGTACCAGAAGTACTCTCGCACCTTGCTGCCACAGATAGAAACTGATAGAAGCAGAACATCAGAGAAAATAGATTAAAAACTATTCAGAACTGATAGAAACAGGAGCTGACTGAAACTCATAGATTTTCCTTAAACCCATGTTGAAACAGCCCTTATCCTTGTTTTGACAACAGCGTGTCATCTGAGCACAGCTGAGTTACCCGCGCTGGTTTTTCCTATGCTAAAGCTAAATCGCGTGTGCGTGGAGACAAGATTTAAGATGTCAGCAGATCAAATCCTCAGCACTGCTTTATTGTCACAGTTGCAAGGGTGTTAGGAAATAGGTGCTTTCTCCGCAATTCACCTTTTTTTAACTTAGGTTAAGATTCATCCCACTTTCTATTAGGGACTCACTGAAGCTGCCTGTGTTGACAGTGGAGGAGGTGGATTAGCTGATTTTCTTGTGAGGGGACTGTCTGTTCACCCCAATGACTGCCATCCTGCTAAAGGTGCTTTGTTTAAGTGCCTAAATTTGGGCTGGATGATGGCCCCAGGGGTGCACACAGATAGTTCAACAAGACCTCAGTGCAAGGGTGTCTGGCACAGGGAGTAGTTGAGCACAAAGAGAAGAGCTTCAAGGCAGTTTTAGAGGGGCTGGGGGCAATTTGAAGAGGTTATTATTTGGAAAGTTTTCCTTTTTCCTTATCCTGATCTTCTGAGACGGCAAAAAACCTCCTGCAGCAGGGAAAGGGTGGGAGTGTGGGGAGGAACATGGGGCTGGGCTGGTCCGGGTGCAGGGAACTGAGCACATGTGCTGCAGACATGCACAGCGGTGATTTAGAGGCAAGAATGTTTGGGCTGGAAGAAACCCAATTTATCAGATTGATAGCTTGGGAGCCTGACTCTATTAGTTGCAAAGTAGAAAGCAAACCCATTAATTTTTGTCTAACAACCTTGTTTTCCCGTTTTCAGAAGAATCTGACGGAGCTGAGGTCCTTTGGCTCACCACCTTCAGCTGTCAGCAATGTCACCGCAGCCGTGATGGTGCTGACGGCCCCAGGAGGAAAGATTCCCAAGGACAGGAGCTGGAAAGCAGCCAAAGCCGCCATGGCCAGGGTGGATGGCTTCCTGGACTCCTTGATCAAGTTCGACAAGGAGAACATCCATGAGAACTGCCTCAAAGCCCTTCAGCCCTATTTACAGGATCCCAAGTTTAAACCCGAATTTGTGACCACCAAGTCCTTGGCGGCGGCCGGGCTCTGCTCCTGGGTGGTGAACATGGTGCGGTTCCACGCTGTGTTCTGCGAGGTGCAGCCCAAGCGGCAGGCTCTGAGCAGGGCCAACGCCGAGCTGGCGGCTGCCCAGGACAAGCTGGCCAGTATCAAGGCCAAGATTGCTGTAAGTGCTTGCCCTTCGGTGGGAGCAGTGTAAGGGAAAGGGAGCTGGGGGTCCTGGGGACAGCAGGGTGACCATGAGCCAGCACTGGGCCCTTGTGGCCAGGAAGGCCAATGGGACCTGGGGTGGGTTAGAAGGGGGTGGTCAGTAGGTCAGAGAGGTTCTCCTGCCCCTCTGCTCTGCCCTGGGGAGACCACACCTGGAATATTGTGTCCAGTTGTGGCCCCTCCGTTCCAGAAGGACAGGGAACTGCTGGAGAGAGTCCAGCGCAGCCACCAAGATGCTGGAGGGAGTGGAGCATCTCCCGTGTGAGGAAAGGCTGAGGGAGCTGGGGCTCTGGAGCTGGAGAAGAGGAGACTGAGGGGGGACTCATTCATGGGGATCAATATGGAAAGGGGAAGTGTCAGGAGGATGGAGCCAGGCTCTTCTGGGTGACAACCAATGACAGGACAAGGGGCAATGGGTGCAAACTGGAACACAGGAGGTTCCACTTAAATACGAGAAGAAACTTCTTCCTGGTGAGGGTGGCAGAGCCTGGCCCAGGCTGCCCAGGGAGGTTGTGGAGTCTCCTTCTCTGCAGACATTCAAACCCGCCTGGACACCTTCCTGTGGAACCTCAGCTGGGTGTTCCTGCTCCATGGGGGGATTGCACTGGATGAGCTTTCCAGGTCCCTTCAACCCCTGACATTCTGGGATTCTGTGACTTGTCACACTGGTCACTGCCTGGGGAGAAATCCTCCACTTTGGAGCAAACTGCTTCTCTGTGCTCACGTGTGGAGTGGGAATCCAAAGATTTTTTTTTACTGCTGCTCTCTACATTTCATCTGTTCTTCGCCAGCCTTGCTTACACCTTGAAAGAAAGGCTAATTAATAATTCTTATTATTCCCACCTAGTTTTTCAAAACGTAATTTACCTCTACACCTGGGTCCTCAGGACACTCATTGTCTCAAACCAGTGTGTTCCTGGGGGGGAAGAGGAACCGGAGGCTCATTCAGAGCACTCATAGCATGTGCTGGGCTGGCTCCCTGCGCTCAGTCCCCGATGATGGGCGTTTTTTGCAGGATGACGACTGCTGAAGTACGAGGCTAAAAGTTTGTCCCTGCACAGCTCCCTGATGGCAAATCTTGTGCATCATCCTTATTTAGTTTTTTGCTAATTAAAAAAAAAAAAAGAAAAAAGGCAGCGCAGCAGGGACATCTTTACCCAGCCTGGCCTGGGATGTCTCCAGGGATGGTTCATCCACCACCTCTCTGGCCAAGCTGGGCCAGGCTCTCACCACCCTCAGGGCAACAATTTCTTCCTCATGTCCAGCCTGAATCTCCCTCCTTTAGTTTAAACCATCACCCCTTGTCCTATCGCAACAGGCCCTGCTCAAAAGTCTGTCCCCATCTTTCTTATCAACCCCATTGACGTATGAAAAGGCCACACTAAGGTCTCCCCGGAGCTTCTCTTCTCCAGCTGAACCCCCCAGCTCTCTCAGCCTGTCCTCCCAGCAGAGCTGTTCCAGCCTCGGATCATTCCTGGGGCTCCTCTGGCCCCGCTCCAGCAGGTCCATGTGTGTCCTGTGCTGAGGACCCAGAGCTGGACCAGCACTGCAGACAGCAAAAAAACCCCACAAAAAACCCAGACAAATAAGTCAATAAAATCAAAATACGTAAAAAATATTGACAAGTAAGTAAAAATATTGACTTATTTTGGAGCATGTGCCCCGAAACCTGCCTTTTCTTAACATGCTGTGGATCTGGCATCCTCCTTCATGAGTGAAGGATCCTGTGTGTCTGTGCCTTCGTACTGACACCACAGTGTGTGCAAAATCCCCTTTAAAAACCAACATGTGTTGTCAGCTGGGCTGACAGTTCTGTGTTGAAATATGCGGCTTTGAGATGTGCACTTAGAGAGGGGCAGCGCTGTTCCTGCAGCCCAGCTCGTGCGAGGACTCATCTGTTCCATCTTCGTTTTAGAAAATATATAGCTCTTTTGATGCCTCCTAGGCTTCTTAAAATGCTTACTACACTTTTTAACTAAAAATATTAAAGAAAAGGCTGCAGATTCCTCCAGTAGCCCCTTCCTGCTGCAGAGGTGGGCACAGCACCTGGAGCAGGGCTGGATTTAGAGCTATTTAGCCTCTAATTCTCCCATCTCAGATGTGAAATACAGCACTGGGAAACATTTTTTTATCCCTTTATGGTTCTTGTTTCTGAAGCTTTTAATGTCTGAGCTTTTTCTCTTCTTTCTTTTTTTGAAGAAGTGGGATTTGGTTAAGGAAGTGGCAATCCCCCCAATCTTTGGGGGGATTACTGGTACCTCACCAGCATGCGCTTGCAAAACTGATTGGTTTAGGTGAGTTTTCCCCTCTGCAGATGGGTAATGACACACTGCTCGGCGCAGGGCTGGATCTGTAGGGATATCCCTGCTTATCAAACTGTGATATCTTGGATACCTTCATTGACGTGAGGCTGATTCATACCTGCTCACAACAGGGCCCTGAGCTGCCGCATATCTATTTTTAGGAATAAATGAGACTATTTGGATTTTCAAAAATACTTATCACTTTGCCTGGGAAGTAAGGTCACTACAAATCTGGGGAGGGTAGATATAGAAGTGAGAGCTGTCTTCCCAGCTGCACACAGATGTGTTTGTGTGTTACTGCAGAGTGGGTCTGGTGGGCATTGCAGCTCTGACCTGTTCTCACAGCTCACGCTCATGTATCAGATTGTGCTTGTGTAATGGGGTTTTATATATAGGAGTGTACGTATGCACACACATTCATGTACCTGCAGGGACAGAAACTTTTTGTGTTATTAATTCCAAGACAGGTCAAGGAGGGAGCGCTTTGTGTTTTCCAGTATCCTGGAGAGCTGCAGATAATGGAATGGAATGGAATGGAATGGAATGGAATGGAATGGAATGGAATGGAATGGAATGGAATGGAATGGAATGGAATGGAATGGAATGGAATGGAATGGAATGGAATAGAATGGAATGGAATGGAATAGAATAGAATAGAATAGAATAGAATAGAATAGAATAGAATAGAATAGAATAGAATAGAATAGAATAGAATAGAATAGAATAGAATAGAATCGAATCCTTTTTTATTTTCAGGTTTGTTTCTAGCGTAGCTCAAACAGCGTTAGAGTGATTTACGAGCAGTTTATCCTTAAGCAGTTTGCACTGGGTGGAGATAAAATCTATTATTACTTCTGCCTCTCTTATCAGAAGTGAGATGCTCCAAGTGCTTGTGGGAGCCCTTGATTTGTTTTAGACCTGAGTGTGAGCAGCTCTGGCCAAGCAAAGGGACAGTGTGGGGGGCTCCAGGTGCTTTGGGAGCTTCTGCCCCTTCCCAGCCCTCAAACACTTTGCAGCCGGCCTGCACGTGAGATGGTCCCACCTGGAGCTGCTTGCGCTCCTCTGTCACAGTGTCCAAGGCAGCTCAGGCAGCTTTAGGAGCAGGATCGCTTTATTGACTTCTATGTCATAGTCCTTTCTAGAAAGAGGGCACAGGAGGTGTGTTCTGGCGATGGTTCAAGCCCCAGGAGCCCCTTGGGGTTCTGCGCGCAACTCAGCAGAGCCTCAAGGACTGGACCGAGACCAGAGGGGCTGCAGCATCAGAGAACAAAAGACTTGGTTTTCTTAGCTGCCCTGTTCATAGCTATAGCACCACTCATAGGTGCTTGGCCATAAGGACCCCTTTTCCCAGTTTAAATTCACACCAAATACATTAGTTTTGCAGGTTCTTCGCCTGTGCCCTGCGCTGAGGGTGTGAGTTCCAAGCACACAATGTAACCCAGGACCCGGCTGCTCCGCGCTGCTCCTGCTGCTGCAGGGGGAGTATCTCTCCAGAAGGGTTTGCCTTAAAACTGTGCTGTGATTTTCTCCTTTTATTTTCTTTTCTCATGTACAGCGCCTCAACGAGAACCTGAGGAAGCTCACAGCCAAGTTTGAGAAGGCCACTTCCGACAAACTCAAGTGTCAGCAAGAAGCCGAAGCGACAGCGTGTACCATTGCTCTTGCGAATCGACTGGTGAGTGTCAGCAGATGCAGCTCTGGTGGCATGAATGGGAGGTACCAGGTGCTGCTGAGATGCGAACCACGTGCGCACAGCACGTTACATCCTCTCATTTTTTTGGAATATGTTTCCTGCACTGCAGCAAGTTTCAGTAATGAAAATGATTTTGCATTGGCTGTTTTCATACATCAGGGTAGGCACTGCTCGTATTGCTATACCCTCTTCACAGGTCTCATCTCCTTTTTGTTACTTAAAAGCTTGATCAAGTACTGATGAGCCAAAACTATATTACTCAAAAATCGTATCATTAAAAAAAAAAAAGACAGGAATATGCCAGTAGCTTTGCAGGTTTAGAAATTATGAAAAGTTAATAGTGAAAAGCTCTAAAAAAGCAGCGCATGTCTCCATTATCAGTCCATCGCTATGCATTGCAATCTATTGTATCTTCAAAATACGCAGCCTCCTAGTCCTCTGCAGGGGCAATGCCCTTGTCACTACTTCACAGATAAGACACTGAGAGATGATGGCTTCTGTTCACACTAGCTGGAGCCCCAGCTCACATCCAGTGCCTTAATTGCCCTTAATGCTTTGCATTTTGGCTTCCGCACTGGCTGTCAGCTCCGAGCGAGCCAGTTCTTCCTCTGAGCAATGGAACAGGGCTGCAGGAGACTGACTGGTGCTTGAGCTCTGCCCTGCCAGGCGGTGGTGTTGGAGCTGGTTCTAGCAGCTGATTCTGCTGACTCAAGCTCCCCCTCTTGCACACAAAGGCACCATTATCATAGAATCACAGAATCATTTGGTTGGAAGAGCCCCTCAAGATCATCAAGTCGAACAGTTAACCCACCCTGGCACTGCCCCATGTCCCTGAGAGTGTCATCTCCATCTATTCAACCCCTCCAGGGCTGGTGACTCCAGCACTGCCCTGGGCAGCCTGTTCCAATGCCCCACAGCCCTTTGGGGAAGAAATTGTTCCCCAGATCCAACCTCAGCCTCCCCTGGCGCAACTTGAGGCCGTTTCCTCTCATCCCATCGCTTGTTCCTGGGGAGCAGAGCCCGAACCCCAGGCTCCAAGCTCCCTTCAGGCAGTGCAGAGATCAGAAGGTCTCCCCTCAGCTCCTGTTCTCCAGCTGAACCCCCAGGTCCCTCAGCCGCTCCCATCACACTTGTGCTCCAGCCCCTCACCAGCTCCGCTCCCTTCTCTCAACTCTCTCCAGCACCTCAAGGCCTTTCTTGGTGTGAGGGGCCAAAAACTGAACACATTGATATAATCTCAGTGGAAAGCCCCAATTTTTCCATGTTTTTAAAATATCCGACATGCTAGACCTGCAGGGAAGATGCAGGTGGAGGTCTGGACTTAGGCAGTTGCGTTCACACATTGCAGCTCTTCATGTGCAGAGCTCCTCCCGTGCCCTGTTTTGGGTGAGGGATATGTGCACAGCTGCCGAGCCTGTCCTGTGACCTGGCAAAACTCACTGAAACGTGTGGCCCCTGCTTTGTGACCTGCAGCCTGGGCCTGCAGCAGCCCTGAAAGGCAAGCGGCCGTGCTGCTCTTCCTCCCAGCGGCAGGGGAGATGCTGTGTTTGAACCGCTCTCTTTCCCAAGAGACTCGGCCTGTATCTCCAGGAGACCATCCTGCCTGCTCTGCCCATCTTCAGGGATGCAGGTTGGTCTCTGTGTTGTTGAAGCTGCTACTGCTGGTGGAGCTGGTGGCAGCTGCATCCCAGTACAAAGGTATGTCTAGAAGTGATGCAGGATTCTCTGATTGGCTGTAATCTGTATATAAAGTAAAATATCTGTTTGCATCTATCCCAATGTAGCATGCAGTGATAAATATAGAAGTCAAATGGTTAAGCTTTTTGCTTTGGACATGCAGAGTTGTGCTCTGTTCCACATTTCGTACTCTCAGACCTTCTTAAGTGACCTTCAGCAAATTGCTTTAGCCTGGATTTTCAGAACTGTTTAGATTTCGGGTGAGTTTTCACAGACACATGAAAAAGGGCAGGAAAGTGTTCCCCAAAAGTGCGGAGTTCACCTGCTGCGTGCTTGGGTACTGGGAAACTTGGGAAAAAAGACCCTTCATCTTGAATATCTGTGTGCCTGCGTTGGAAGAGCCGCGTGCAGCCCGGCTGCGGCACAGGCGGCTGCTTTGCCGACAAATGCGTTTGGGACTCTGAGATGCTCAGATATCCGGGGTCAAAGACAAACAGCAGAAAAGTCCCTTCCTGTGCCGATTTAGATCTGTTTTATGCAACCGCTGAAGGAGTTTTATGCTTTCATGTTCTTCAGGTTAAATCTCGCTGAATGCTTCTGAAGCATTTAATTAAAACAGGAAAGTAGCTTTTTCTTTTGAAAGAGCCATTGATGTTTCCGGGGAGATTTTGAAGGATGAGTATTGCCCTGTGTCTTTCTGCAGACTAACAAAATCACATTGAACGTGTGACATGGAGGTAGATTGTGGCTCACATAGAAGAACCACAAAATAGAAGAAAATATTTCATTAAAAAGAAACATAGAAATGATGGTTGCAATTCTTTTCATATAAATATGTGTGTGTGTGCTTTACACTGAATACGGCTTAATTTCACCTTGATTAGTACCACTGTAGTGACAGATTGTCACCTGTGATGTATCTTCCTACATGATTTTTTTTAAGTTTGATAATTTCCTTTAAAAGCAACTATTTCAATTCTGAAATCAAGATAAGACATAGGAATCAAGTTTTAGAAAATCTTTCTTTGGTTGCAACTGCATTTTTAGCACTGATCTCTGCACTAGTCTGTGGTCTGACAGCACGGAGTTTGTGTCATGGGCGGTATAACCTCAGTGAAGCAATAGGAATATATTGGCTCTGAAACGTGTTCTTTCCCTTGCTCATGACCTGGGGACGCTCACAGGTTTCTTTCATCTTGAAATGCTTTGGGTGCATTTGGATGCCTTCCAAATAATGAGCGTGCTAGCTGTGATAAAGAAAGGTTTCTAACTGCAGGAAGGAAATGAACTCGTTTTCAGCCAGAGCAGCACAGCCACTGCAGACAAGGACACACAGGGCTCCACAGCTCTGCTTGTGTGGAAAGATGTGGAAGATGTTCCCCGGGGTGCTGCAGCACTGCTCTGTCCCCTGTGAGTGTATCTCCTCCCAGTGCTGCTGGGTGACCCAGCTCCATCTGCCCTTGCCTTCCTTTCCTTCTGTGTGTGTGTGTATTGGTGGGGGAAACATCACTAGGAAGACGATCAGCTGCGAGTCCAGGCTCTGAAGAAAGCCGTGAGAGAAAGAGAGGAGAAAACACAAAAGGAGATGGAGCTTTTGAGGGCTAAGAAGAAACTCGAAGCCCTGAAAAAGGAACACCAGAAGCTCAGCAGCCAAGTGCAGAAGCACTCCATCTTCAAAAACTACCTGGAGGCTGTGGTGAAGATCTCCCCACAGGTGAGTTTGGACATGAGAGACAGATCATGGCCTCAGGGAGGGCTGTATGTGGATGTTAAACCTGGAGGAGATAAGGCAAGTCCAGGGAAATCATGACACTTGGTCAAACCCAGAGACCTCAGGTGGGATGGGAGGAGGTTCCCTGCAAGCCAGGTGAGCCAAGGGGACCAGAGTGAGGGGAGGAAAAGCAGAAAAGGAGACAAAAGCTTGAGAAAACCAAAGAAAAAGTGTTAGAAGGGGGAACAGCACAGAGCTGAGGGGCATGGGGACCCCTTTGTGTCACTGTTTCACGTGACATGGATGGTTTGGGAGGAGGGCCAAGCTGCCCAAGAATGGGAGCCCAGGCAGCTGTCGGGAAAGCTGAGCCCTTCTCAAGGGTGTGCGGGCGTCCCTCCCTGCATCGCTCGCACTCCTGCGGCCCGGCTGCCCCACTCCCATGGCTGGGTGACTTGGCCCTGGCAGCTGCACTTGCGCTTTGTTTCCTACCAGAGCACTGGGGGGCGGTACGACATCTCCCCTTGCTGCTGGCAGTGGCAGCTCTGGGACCGGCACAATGGGGCCATCAAACAGGGAATGTGTGACGCTCACAAACCAACTGGGGCAGCAGGCTCGCCAAGAGGGGAAATCTTTCAGCTGGGGGAGGTGTTGTCCCTGGTCAGGACAGGGTGCCAAACAGCACGAGACTTGCAGTCATGAGGGGAGGGCAGGGGCGTTACTAAACCCAGGATCCTTGTGCTGCAGTTTGAGGACATCCAGGACGTCATTTCCCGCTACAAGCTGCTGGTGAGGACGCGCAAGGACCTGCAGCAGTCCCAAGAGAAGGACAGGGAAATGATGGAGCAAGCCAAGGTGCTCCTGGATCAGTACGAGGCAGAGAAAGCAGCTGAGATCCTGCAGTGCCAAAATGAGCTGGAGCAGCTCCAACGACGTTTTGCGCAGGCTCAAAGTGATGTCCGCTTCTGGGTGAGGAACTGCGGGATGGGCAGGGGAAGATCTCCAAGGCCTGGCTGGGTGAAGCCACAGGGTCATGGCAAGGCACAGTGGCAGACTTTGTAATTGGAGGAGATGCCTCATTTCATCCCTGCAGCAGGGGGCTGCAGAATGACAAATGACAGACCAGGTCTGGAGCAGGTTATGTCAGGGCTTAAAACAAGTCCAACAGTGACCCAACTGGTGGTCATCTGGGCTGTACCAAGGCACGTGAATGTGTAGAAACGCGCGCAGCTCTGCTGGCCTCTGTTCCCTTTGCATCACTTTGAGGGGGCCTTGCCAAATTCCCTTCCTGGATACTCCAGGCTGCAGGAGTTGAGTCCCACCAGGCAAAGCTGGAAAGCGCGTGGTCTGGGCGGGTGGTGGTGGGATGCGCTGCCCCCAGGGTGTCAACTATCGGGGTATCTGGAGGACCCACTGGAATGAGGGGTGCAGGAGCTGGCAGAGAGATGGGGCTGCTCAAGGAGCAGCTGTGGTAGTTCCTGGATCTGCTTCCACCACACCAAGCTGAACCAGCTCCAGCATAGCCCTGGGTGAGGACAGGTTCTTCCTAGCAAAACAAAGGAGTGCGGAAGCCAGGCTCTCCAGCACTGAAGCTAGGGACTAACTGGGGGGACGGGGTGAGGGGGTAACCAGGCGGCTGTGCAAGAAGCCGGGCTGACTGTCGGCAGCCGGAGGAGGGGAGCGCTTTGCTCTGGGTCGGGGGAGCCAGAACTGGGGGGACGCAGCAGCTCCACGCCCCGCCCCGGGGGGCCCACAGCCCCGTGTCGCAGCACTTTGCAGCCGCAGGAAAGCGCCCGGCACTTCCGGTGGATGGGCGCTCTGGTCACGCCCACAGCCCTCGGCTGACAGACGTTTAGTGAAACGCCTGGGAGCGGCGAAGCTTCTGGAGCACTGACCGTATACGGGCCCAGCTCGGATTCCCTTGGGCTTGACAAGGAGGCTGTGGGACCTTCCGGCGGTTTCGGTGCGGGGCTGCGGGCGGAGCGTTGTCCTCAGACTGCGGACCCTGCGGGAGCTCCCCGGGCAGAGCCCCCCCCGCCCCGCCGGCCGGTGGTTGTGTCTGCTGGGGACCCTGCGGAGCCGCCAGCTTTCGTGAGTGGGGATGTGCCTTTGGAATTGTCATTCAAAGGGTAGATGAGCACAGCTCGGCTTCAGCCGGGACGCCTCTGTGCCTTTAGTTTTTGTTTTTCCCTCACCTTCCCTTTCGTGCGGAGCGGCCCGGCCCGGGACGGGGGGGTGTGGGTGTGTGTGCTGAGGGAACACCTCGTACCCAGCAGCCTGCTCCGTGCCGCTGCTCCTTGTCTCTGCATTTATATACGATACACAAATGTAAAGCAAACGGGGGGGGTGCGTGGGAGCAGGAGCGGCTGGGGGCTCCCGGGCCGGGCCTGACGCCTGCAGCGCCTCACGCTTTCCCGCTCCCGTCGCGCCGCCATCTTCGGCGCGGGCAGTGAAGCCGCCGCACTGAGGCCGTGCCCCGTGCCGCCGGGGAGGAGGGGAGCTGGTCGCTCTGGGAGCCGCTCTTGGGAGGCGGGCGGCGCACCCCGCCGAGGAGGGGGAGTTAACGTCCTTCGAGTCCTCCTCCTCGGGTACCGGCGCCGTTCGGGCGGTGGCTGATGAGGTGTCTGTGGCGGGGCGGGGAGAGCGCGGCCGCTGTGCCCTCACTAGAGATGGCGGCGGGGCGGTCTCTGGCGCGGACAGGACGGCGGCCGCGGGGAGCGGCGCTCCAGCCCTATCTGTGATAATAAGAATTAAAAGTGTATGGGGAAGGAATATATTAGTGGAAGATTCCCCAGCTTATTTATTAGAGACAAACGTTTTACAGGCTCTGGGTGTGGAAGCACAGTTACTGCCTGGGGGGGTGATAAGGAGAAAATGTGAGAGCTATTCTATTACCTGGAAGTTTGTGTTGGTTTTGGCCAGGGTGGAGTTAATGCTCTTTGTGGTACCTAGTATGGGACTATGTTTTTTGATTGGTGCTAAAACCAGTGTTGATAATACAGAGATGTTTTTGGTACTGTTGAGCAATGCTTGCACAGGGTGGCCTGTTCTGCCTCCCACACTGCTCCACCAGCAAGTGGGCTGGGGGGAAGCGACAGCCAGTGGCACACTTATCTAAGCTCTTAGAGCCAGTGTCTTGAGTGTGTGCAAACTGCAGCAGTCACCGCTCTTCTGGTGAAAGAAAGCAGGAAATTAAACCCTGCTGCTTTCCTGCGGAGAGATGACAATGGGCTGCACCTCCTCATAGATGGGACTTCGGGGATAATTCAGGGGAAAAGACACAATGGGTGTGCCATCGTTGAAGGTGTGAGTGGTGAAATAAGAAACGGGCAGGTTACCTAATAACTGGTCAGCTCAAACATGCCAGCTATACGCTGTCAATCAGGCACTGCAAATGTTAGATGGAAAAGAAGGTACCGTCTGTAATGGTTCTAGATATGCATTTGGAGTAGTGCACACCTTTGGGAAAATCTGGGAAGAATGGGGTCTAATGAATAGCAAAGGGAAAGAATTGGTTTGTGAAGAACCAGTTGGACAAGTGTTACATAATCTGATGTCACCAATAGAAGTGGCTGTAGTGCATGATGTCCATTGGGACATCAGAGGGGAAACTCCTTTTGTGTCAGGGGAGATTGGTTATCAGATGAAATGGCCTGAGAAGCAGCCTTAAAACCTGAAGTGATAACTGTAAGTTATCTCACGCTTGAGGTCCTGGCCTCACAGGAAATTCCAGTTTTTGATGAAAAATAAGAAGAAGTCCTCCAAGAATTAGGAGCCAGGGAACAGAGTGGGAAATGGGTACTCCCAGATGGTAGAGAAATGTTAAATAAGCAAATCATGAGGGAGGTATTAGCGATTCTACATCAGGAGAGTTATTGGGGAACTCAAGCAATGTGTGACGTAATACGGGAATTTATACTATAGCCAAGCAAATTTGTGAAAGATGGGTGGTTTGTAAAAGAAGAAATAAAAAGGCACTTAAAAAGCAGCCTGCAGGAGGGCAGGGTCCAAGTTTACAACTCTCTCAAAATATTCAAGGTGATTTGCCTGTAGCTGGTCGAATTAAATACATACTAGTGTTGGTTGATCACCTTGGCAGATGGGGAGAAGCTTTCCTCCTGAGCACTGCCGCAGCAGCAGTGGTAGCAAAAGTTTAATAACAGGTGGACCTCCACAGTTTGAAACTAAGGATTTATTTCTCAAAAACTGTATACTCGGGTTGTCTTGCCTATCTTCTCTCAGGCACAAGGCCTTCTGGCACAAACTCTGCCTTTAGAGTTTGCAGCTCACAAGTTTCAGCCTGAAAACTGGGTCCTGGTCAAATCCTGGAAAGAAACGGAAGCTTCAGCCAGATTGGGAAGGAGCATTTCAAGTTCTGCTGCTCACCGAGACAGTGGTACGACCAGCTGAGAAAGGGTGGACTCATTAGACACGGATTAAAGAGCCAATGGAACCTCCAAAGGACAATGACGAGTGGCAAGTATTGACAACTGATGACCCCCTTCGACTAAAGATACAGAGATGAAAATGAAATGAAACCTTTGGGGATTGTTAATCCTGTGTATGTAGAATTTACAAATGGGTTACTTAACAAACGTCACTGAAACTGAAGGTTCCCTAACAATTTGAGTAGATGATTGCCACATCCTTAACTGTGGGGATGTACAGAGCTAAAGAGAATGGAGTTATGAAAAGAAACGCGTCCAAGGGGCCTGAGTCTAAGGATGATTTAAAGAAGTGCACAGTTTTTGTTACTGTCTCTCATTGCCCCTCCTGGTACAGTGTTATTTGGAGCACAGAGTTTAGGGGATGGACAGTGAGCAATGAACGGTTATAGAGTTGCAAAGAAAAATGACCCTATCTAAAGGACAGTCTCTCCCAGGATGTGAGTCTCTGCAGTGCAACCCTTTGCTAATTGCAAGACAGAGAGCAGATGATTCAGTAAGTGGGGTTTATGGATCACAAATAGACATTAGTAGAAAAGATGCCCTGGGAAGGTTCAACATATATGGAGGTACAAATGCCTGGGTAGAATGGATCAAATATATGGTGCAAAGCCTAAACGAGCAATTGCTATGCCTGTGCAGCAGGAAGGCCTGTGGCCCAAGTGGTACCCTTCCCTCTGGGGTGGAGCGAAGATTGACAGGGGATGGAGTGCGTCTTAGCCTTATGCCAAGACTCTACGGCATGGAGAAATAAGTCGTGTCATACTCTCTCCCTACTGTTTCCAGCTTTGCAGGGAAAAATATCAAAATCCCCCTGGCATTTTCAGGAATAATTGGAAATCATACTGCCTGTCTCTCACGACGCGGCAGGAATGATACCAAGTTCCTAGGAACATGAGTAGGTGTGCAGAGACACGGGAAGTTGGTCCTCATATGTCCTCAAATGCTTCTTGAGTGGATCTTTGGTGGTACTGTGGGAAGATGACACTTCATTCCATTTTATCCCCCACTGGGAAGGTACCTGTGACGTCGTACAATTGGAAATTCCTTTTACCCTGGCATTTGAACACTGTGATCCATCAGGGCAACAGAAAAAGGAGTTGAGGGCTTTCCTCTGATGACAGGGTTTATTTCAATTAGATTGGGGTCCCCAGAGGAGTCCCCAAGGAACACAAAGCAAGAAGTCAAGTTAGCTGCGGGTTCTGAGTCCTTTTTGTTTTGGTAGGTAACTACAAACAAGAATGTAGACGGGATAAATAACATTTATTTATAAGTTATACTAGACAAGCAGTTAAATGAATCACCAAACAATTAGATGCTACTAGTAGAATGGCATGGGAAAATAACATGGTCCCAGATACGATGTTGGCAGAAAAAGGTGATATATGTCTAACCACAGCTTCAGCAGAAGAATTGGCTGAGAATTCAGGTGTAGATAGTCCACTCATGGGATTGTTAGAATCTTGGTTTGGAACATTGAGAGAAATTACTTCTTTAATCGAAGTAACAGAAGCACTGATTTCTATAGCATGCTACATCATTGCGTGTCTGCGAGGACTTGTTCAACACCTTATTGGACAGCTCTATCAAAGCAAGTGCCTTTAGGGCCACTGCCATGCTCAGATAAAATGATCCTGCTAAAAGAACAAGAAGAAAGAAAGAACAGCAAATGCATAACTCCAGAAGAAAAACGTGAAATCGTGTTGTCTAGGCTTGAAGCCACCTATACAACTGTATCATAAGAAAATGCAAAACCTCCTCCATTTCAGTCCTGCAGCTCAGCACTGGTTTTTCCTCTTCCCTCCCTTTGTCCTGCTCCCTTTGCTTTCTCCCTTTGTTCCATATCCTTCTGCACAAAACCACCGTGACTCAGCCTAAGTAGATCTGCCGCTTATTCTTTTGTACTGCCAGCAGATTGTGGAAGTAGAGTATAAAACCCATCCTTATGGAGAGATCTTTGCATTTTAGGCTTAGTCTAAGTGTCTCAAGTAGCCGGGGTTTTTGTTTGGGCCTAATCCATCAGGTCTGATGGCTTCCCTGCTCGTCTCCAGATGAATGTGGTAGAAAATATAAAGCAAGGAAACGTCCTTTGGCCCAGCCTTGCCTTATTTCCTTCTCATCCTGTTCTCTGTCCCAGCCTCTCTCACTAAGCCCTCGTCTGGCTGCATGGGGTGCTCGGCTGCCACACCCAGCTCTCCTTTTCTCACTCTGCGGGTGACAGGGACACAGCAGGACTTGGTGTCAGCTCAGCAATTTCTCAGTTCCCCAAAGAAGCTGAATTCTGCAAATTGCTGCTGTTGCTCTTGAAATGACGTCATCAGGTGGGTGTTTTGGTGTAATACACTGAAAACCAGAGCAGAAATGCTGAAATATTCCCATGGTATGCATGGTCTTAGGAGCAAAGCACCGTGACTCAGCCTAAGGAGATCTGCCGCTTATTCTTTTGTACTGCCAGCAGATTGTGGAAGTAGAGTATAAAACCCATCCTTATGGACAGATCTTTGCATTTTAGGCTTAGTCTAAGTGTCTCAAGTAGCCGGGGTTTTTGATTGGGCCTAATCCATCAGGTCAGATGGCTTCCGTGCTCGTCTCCAGATGAATCTGGTACAAAATATGTAACCAAGGAAATGTCCTTTGGCCTAGCCTTGCCTTGCCTTGCCTTATTTCCTTCTCATCCTTTTCTCTGTCCCAGCCTGTCGAGGGTTAGGATTGCGGGGTGACAATCAAACCCTGGCAGATGTGTTGTCAACCTCCTCTCCCCCCCACTTCCCCCTTTTGCCCCTCCCTCTCCCCCCTTCCCACTCAGGACAGGCGATCAAGAGGGAAAGAAGGACAGAGAGAAGAGAGTTGGAAAAGTTAAAGATGTTTTACTAATGCTAGTAATAAGAATAGAGAAAATAATACAAAATATACAAAACCAATCTTCTAAGTCTCAGCAACTGCAGAGCCAGCACCCAAAGTCCTGGATTAGACTCTGTAGCCAACCGGAGCTGGATTCAGTCTCTCACTGGCCTCAGTTCGCAGGGACGACCAGCAAGGTCCTCTCCTAATGTCGGCCATGAGGAAAAAAAGGGAAAAGGGGTGAGATCCTCGTGATCTCCCACTTTTATATGAAGTATTCACGTGAACGGAATGTTATTCACCGTTGGTCAGTCTCTCAGTCATCAGTTTTCTCATTGCCCCCCTCGCGAGATGTCCATCCGTGCTTATCAATAAGTTTGCATTCCCTTGCTGGGTTTAACCAAAACATGTGTTGGGTTCTCCAGGAAAATGCAGCTGACATGAAGGCTTTAGCTGACAGGCAAATTCACTAAAAGAGAAACTTGTTTTTAACAAGACCAGGACATTCCACCCCTTATCATATGACATTCACTGAATACTTAAACCTTATCAATACAATCTATCAATACAATCTAATTAATCACTACTACTATATATATATATATATACATATGTACATATATACACAGGAGTAATTAATCAGTGGACCATCCTTTGAAAAGGTCATTAAGTTCATTTTGTCACCACAGTCTCCCAGGGCAGGGAAAATGGTCCAAGTGCATCTCATGACCCCTGTTGGTGGGTTAAGGACACCAACTTCCAAGAAGGTGTCGGGCGCCACTCGAAGAAGCCAGCGCTGGTTTCATCACCATTGTCTTGATCTGAAAGACACTTATTAAACATTGTTAGTGCGGCAATTCACATCATACAGTTCAGCATTGCACATTTTCACCTAAAATCAAATCCCCTTGAGGTGCACACCGAACTTCTCCATCCTTAAGCATCACCCACCAGGTGCTGCCAGGTCCCTGGGCAAAAACAATCCCACGAATAGGTTTGCCTGTGCCTGAGGCAGGAGGAACCCAGACTGCCTTTCCTAAGATATTTTCCATGTGTACTACAGGGACTTTATCTCCTTCTACAGTCCATAGAATTTCTGATTGGGCAGGCCCGGCTCCATTGGTTGATCCCCTGGTGTTGACCAACCAAGTGGCTTTTGCTAAATGTGAATCCCAGTTTTTAAAGGCTCCACCACCCAGTGCCTTTAGTGTAGTTTTTAACAAACCATTGTACCTTTCAGTTTTCCCAGAGGCTGGTGCATGATATGGAATATGATACACCCACTCAATACCATGTTCTTTGGCCCAATTGTCTATAATACTGTTTTTGAAATGAGTACCATTGTCTGATTCAGTTCTTTCTGGCGTACCCGGCCACCAAAGGACTTGCTTCTCAAGGCCCAAGATGGTATTTCGGGCTGTAGCATGAGGTACGGCAGATGTTTCCAACCATCCAGTGGTTGCTTCCACCATTGTAAGTACATAACGCTTACCTTGACGTGTTTGTGGAAGTGTAATATAATCAATCTGCCAAGCTTCTCCATACTTATACTTTAACCATCACCCCCCACATAAGGACCCCCCATCTAAGGACCCCCCAGTTGTGCCCAGGGCTCATTGTAACATATCAGGACGCCCCATTGTCCCCAGGGCCCATTGTGACGTCCCAGGACCCCCCGTCATCCCCAGGGCCCATTGTGACATCCTGGGGACCTCCCTTTGTCCCCAGGGCCCATTTTGACACCGTGGGTATCCCCCTTGTCCCCAGGGCCCATTGTGACATCCTGGGGACCCCCAGTTGTCCCCAGGACCCATTGTGACAACCTGGGGACCAACCTTTGTCCCTAGGGCCCATTGTGACATTCCAGGACCCCCCATTGTCCCCAGAGCCCATTGTGACATCCTGGGCACCATCCTTGATCCCCAGGGCCCATTGTGACATCCCAGGACCCCACTTTATACTGAAGGCCCATTGTGACATCCTGGGGACCCCCATTGTCCCCAGGGCCCATTGTGACATTCAGGGGACAGCCTTTTTCCCAAGGGCCCATTGTGACATCCCAGGACCCCCCTTTTTCCACAGGGCCCATTGTGGCATCTTGGGGACCCCCTTTATCCCCAGGGCCCATTGTGACATCCTGGGGACTCCCCTTGTCACTGGGGACCCATTGTGGCACCGTGGGGACCCCCCAGTGTCCCCAGGGCCCACTGCGACATCTCAGGACCCCCCAGTTGTCCCGAGGGCCCATTGTGGCATCCGAGGACCCCCCTTTGTCCCCATGGCCCATTGTGACACCATGGGGACCCCCTTTGTCACTGGGGCCCATTGTGACATCCCAGGACCCCCTTTGTCCCCAGCTCCCATTGTGACAGTCAGGGGACCCCACTTTGTCCCCAGGGCCCACTGTGACATCCTAGGACCTCCCTTTGTCCCCAGGGCCCATTGTGACATCCGGTGGACCCCGTTGTCCGCAGGGCCCATCGTGGAACCATGGAGACCCTCCTTGTCACTTGGGCCCATTGTGACACCATGGGGACCACCCCTTTCTCCCCAGAGCCCATTGTGACATCCTGGGGACCCCCATTGTCCCCAGGGCCCATTGTGACATTCAGGGGACAGCCTTTGGCCCTAGGGCCCATTGTGACACCGTCGGAACCCTCGTTGTCCCCAGGGCCCATTGTGATATCCTGGGGACCCTCTTGTCCCCAGGGCCCATAGTGGCACCCTGGGGACCCCCTCTTTCTTCCCAGTGCCCATTGTGACATCCCAGGACCCCCATTGTCCTCAGGGCCCATTGTGACACCATGGGGACACCCCTTTGACTCCAGGGCCCATTGTCACATCCCAGGACCCCCCAATTGTCCCCAGGGCCCATTGTGACACCATGGGGACACCCCTTTGACTCCAGGGCCCATTGTCACATCCCAGGAGCCCCCTTTTCCCCCAGGGCCCATTGTGACCTCCTGGGGACCCGCCCTTGTACGCAGGGCCCATTGTGAAGTCCCAGGACCCCCTTTGTCCCCAGGGCCCATTGTGACATCCTGGGGACCCTCTTTGTCACTGGGGACCCATTGTATACACCATGGGGACCCCCACTGTCCCCAGGGCCCATTGTGACATCCTGGGGACCCCCCTTTGTCCCAAGGACCCATTGTGACATCTCAGGACCCCACTTGTCACTGGGGACCCATTGTGACACCATAGGGACCCCTGTTTGTCCCCAGGGCCCATCGTGACACCATGTGGACCCCCCTTGTCACTGGTAACCCATTGTGACAGCATGGGGACCCCCCCTTGTCCTCAGGGCCCATTGTGACATCCTGGGCACACCTCATTGTCCCCAGGGCCCATTGTGACATCATGGGGACCGCCTCGTCCCTCTGGCCCATTGTGGCACCGTGGGGACCCCCCTTATCACTCGGGACCCATTGTGACACCATGGGGACCCCCTCTTTCTCCCCAGGGCCCATTGTGACATCCTGGGGACCCCCTTTGTCCCCAGGGCCCATTGTGGCACCATGGGGCCCCCTTTTGTCACTGTGGCCCAGTGTGACACCCCAGGACCCCAGTTTGTACCCAAGGCCCATTGTGACACCGTGGGGACCCCCTTTGTCACTGGGTCCCACTGTGACACCATGGGGACCTCCTTTGTCCCTAGGGCCCATTGGGGCACCATGGGGACCCCTTTTGTCACTGTGGCCCAATGTGACATCCCAGGACCCCACTTTGTACCCAAGACCCATTGTGACACCGTGGGGACCCCCGTTGTCCCCAGGGCCCATTGTGAAATCCTGGGGACCCCCATTGTCCCCAGGGCCCATTGTGACATCCTGGGGAACCCTTTTTCCCCAGGACCCATTGTGGCACCATTGGGACCCCCTTTGTCACTGGGGCCCATTGTGACGTCCCAGGACCCCCCTTTGTCCCCAGGGCCCATTGTGACGTTCCCGGACCCCCCATGGTCCGCAGAGCCCATTGTGACATCCTGGGGAGCCCCATTGTCCCCAGGGCCCATTTTGACATTCAGGGGACAGCCTTTGGCCCAAGGGCCCATTGTGACACCGTCGGGACCCCCGTTGTCCCCAGGGCCCATTGTGAAATCCTGGGGACCCCCATTGTCCCCAGGGCCCATTGTGACATCCTGGGGAACCCTTTGTCCCCAGGGCCCATTGTGACGTCCCAGGACCCCCCATTGTCCCCAGGGTCCATTGTGACATCCTGGGGACCCCTCTTTGTCCCCACGGCCCATTGTGAGATCCTGGGGGCCCCCTTGTCCCCAGGGCCCATTGTGACATCCTGGGGACCCCCTTTGTCCCCAGGGCCCATTGCAACATCTCCGGACCCCCCAATTGTCCCCAGGGCCCATTGTGACATTCAGGGGACAGCCTTTGGCCCTAGGGCCCATTGTGACACCGTCGGAACCCTCGTTGTCCCCAGGGCCCATTGTGATATCCTGGGGACCCTCTTGTCCCCAGGGCCCATAGTGGCACCCTGGGGACCCCCTCTTTCTTCCCAGTGCCCATTGTGACATCCCAGGACCCCCATTGTCCTCAGGGCCCATTGTGACACCATGGGGACACCCCTTTGACTCCAGGGCCCATTGTCACATCCCAGGACCCCCCAATTGTCCCCAGGGCCCATTGTGACACCATGGGGACACCCCTTTGACTCCAGGGCCCATTGTCACATCCCAGGAGCCCCCTTTTCCCCCAGGGCCCATTGTGACCTCCTGGGGACCCGCCCTTGTACGCAGGGCCCATTGTGAAGTCCCAGGACCCCCTTTGTCCCCAGGGCCCATTGTGACATCCTGGGGACCCTCTTTGTCACTGGGGACCCATTGTATACACCATGGGGACCCCCACTGTCCCCAGGGCCCATTGTGACATCCTGGGGACCCCCCTTTGTCCCAAGGACCCATTGTGACATCTCAGGACCCCACTTGTCACTGGGGACCCATTGTGACACCATAGGGACCCCTGTTTGTCCCCAGGGCCCATCGTGACACCATGTGGACCCCCCTTGTCACTGGTAACCCATTGTGACAGCATGGGGACCCCCCCTTGTCCTCAGGGCCCATTGTGACATCCTGGGCACACCTCATTGTCCCCAGGGCCCATTGTGACATCATGGGGACCGCCTCGTCCCTCTGGCCCATTGTGGCACCGTGGGGACCCCCCTTATCACTCGGGACCCATTGTGACACCATGGGGACCCCCTCTTTCTCCCCAGGGCCCATTGTGACATCCTGGGGACCCCCTTTGTCCCCAGGGCCCATTGTGGCACCATGGGGCCCCCTTTTGTCACTGTGGCCCAGTGTGACACCCCAGGACCCCAGTTTGTACCCAAGGCCCATTGTGACACCGTGGGGACCCCCTTTGTCACTGGGTCCCACTGTGACACCATGGGGACCTCCTTTGTCCCTAGGGCCCATTGGGGCACCATGGGGACCCCTTTTGTCACTGTGGCCCAATGTGACATCCCAGGACCCCACTTTGTACCCAAGACCCATTGTGACACCGTGGGGACCCCCGTTGTCCCCAGGGCCCATTGTGAAATCCTGGGGACCCCCATTGTCCCCAGGGCCCATTGTGACATCCTGGGGAACCCTTTTTCCCCAGGACCCATTGTGGCACCATTGGGACCCCCTTTGTCACTGGGGCCCATTGTGACGTCCCAGGACCCCCCTTTGTCCCCAGGGCCCATTGTGACGTTCCCGGACCCCCCATGGTCCGCAGAGCCCATTGTGACATCCTGGGGAGCCCCATTGTCCCCAGGGCCCATTTTGACATTCAGGGGACAGCCTTTGGCCCAAGGGCCCATTGTGACACCGTCGGGACCCCCGTTGTCCCCAGGGCCCATTGTGAAATCCTGGGGACCCCCATTGTCCCCAGGGCCCATTGTGACATCCTGGGGAACCCTTTGTCCCCAGGGCCCATTGTGACGTCCCAGGACCCCCCATTGTCCCCAGGGTCCATTGTGACATCCTGGGGACCCCTCTTTGTCCCCACGGCCCATTGTGAGATCCTGGGGGCCCCCTTGTCCCCAGGGCCCATTGTGACATCCTGGGGACCCCCTTTGTCCCCAGGGCCCATTGCAACATCTCCGGACCCCCCAATTGTCCCCAGGGCCCATTGTGGCACCATGGGGACCCCCATTGTCCCCAGGGGCCATTGTGACATCTCAGAACCCCCCAATTGTCCCCAGGGCCCATCAAGACATCATGGTGAACCCCTTGTCACTAGGGAGCCATTGTGACACCATGGGGACCCCCCCTTGTCCTGAGGGTCCATTGTGACATTGCAGGATTCCACTTTTTCCCCAGGGCCCGTTCTGACACTGTGGGTACCCCCATTGTCCCCAGGGCCCATTGTGTCACCCTGGGGATCCCCCATTATCCCCAGGGGCCATTGTGACGTCCCAGGACACCCCGTTATCCCCAGGGCCCATTGTGACATCCTGGGGACCCCCTTAGTCCCCAGAACCTATTGTGACATTGCAGGTCCCCCCTTGTCCCCAGGGCCCATTTTGAGATCCTGGGGACCCTCCTTTGTCCCCAGGGGCCATTGTGACATTCAGGCAACCCCTCTTTGTCCCCAGGGCCCATTGTGACACCATGGGGACTGCCTTTGTCCCCAGGGCCTATTGTGACGTCCCAGGACCCCCTTTGTCCCCCGGGCCCATTGTGACATCCTGGGGACCCACTTTGTCCTGAGGGCCCATTTTGGCACCATGGGGACCCCCTTTGTCACTGGAGCCCATTGTGACATCCCAGGACCCCCTTTGTCCCCAGGTCCCATTCTGACATTCAGGGTACCCCACTTGGTCCCCAGGGCCCATTGTGACATTCAGGGGACCCCTCTTTGTCCCCAGGGCCCATTGTGACATCCTGGGGACCCACTTTGTCCTGAGGGCCCATTTTGGCACCATGGGGACCCCCTTTGTCACTGGAGCCCATTGTGACATCCCAGGACCCCCTTTGTCCCCAGGTCCCATTCTGACATTCAGGGTACCCCACTTTGTCCCCAGGGCCCATTGTGACATTCAGGGGACCCCTCTTTGTCCCCAGGGCCCATTGTGACACCATGGGGTCCCCTCTTGTCCCCAGGGCCCATTTTGACATTCAGGAGACCCCACTTTGTCCCCAGGGCCCATTGTTGCATCCTGGGGACCCTCCCTTTTCCCCAGGGCACATTGTTACGTCCCTGGACCCCACTTTGTCCCCAGGGCCCATTGTGACATCCCAGGACCCCCCATTGTCCTCAGGGTGCATTGTGACATTCAGGGGACCCCCATTTGTCCCCAGGGCCCATTGTGACACTGTGGGGACCCCCTCTGTCCCCAGAGCCCATTGTGACATCCTGGGGAGCCCCCTTTGTCCCCAGGGCCCATTGTGACATTTCTGAACTCCCCACTGTCTCCAGGGCCCATTGTGAACATCCTGGGGACCCCTCTTTGTCCCCAGGGCCCATTGTGACATCCTGGGGAGCCCCCTTTGTCCCCAGGGCCCATTGCGACACCATGGGGACCCCCCCTTTGTCCCCAGTGCCCATTGTGACATCCTGGGTACCCCTATGTCCCCAGGGCCCATTGTGACGTCCCAGGACCCCCCATTGTCTCCAGGGCGCATTGTGACATTCAGGGGACCCCTCTTTGTCCCCAGGGCCCATTGTGACATCCTGGGGACCCCTTTGTCCCCAGAGCCCATTGTGACATCCTGGGGAGCCCCCTTTGTCTCCAGGGCCCATTGTGACATCCCAGGACCCCCCTTTTTCCCTAGGGCCCATTGTGCCGTCCCAGAACCCCTCATTGTCCCCAGGGACCATTGTGACATCCCAGGACCCCCAATTGTCCCCAAGGCCCATTGTGACACCATGGGGAACCCCCTTGTCACTGGCGATGCATTGTGACACAATGGGGACCCCCCTTTGTCTCAGGTGCCCATTGTGACATCCTGGGGGCCCCCTTGTCCCCAGAGCCCATTGTGACATCCTGGGGACCCCTCTTTCCCCCAGGGCCTAGTGTGACATCCTGGGGACTCCTCTTTGTCCCCTGGGCCCATTATGACATCCTGGGCCCCCCGTTTGTCCCCAGGGCCCATTGTGGCACCATGGGGACCCTCTTCGTCTTTGGGGCCCATTGTGACATCCCAGGACACCACTTTGCCTTAGAAGGTCACTGATCGGACTACTGGTACATCCTGACTCTGCTTTCTCAATAAACATTGAAGAACACCTGGGGTTTGTTTGCTCCAAGGGAAAACTTCCCTGCCACGGTTCCTGGTTCCCGGTCCTGTTTCCCGGTCCGGTTTGGCTTCGCTATCAGAACAGCTGCTGCCTCCACAGCCGCGCTCAAAGTCCCCGTTGTGACACCGGGATGGCGGGAGAAGGGGGGTGGCGGGGGCGGCAGCGGCGGCGATTGGGGGGGGGCAGTCGGGGCTGGGCGGACAAGCGGCGGCTGCTGCGGCTCCTCAGGCAGCGACAGCAGCAGCGATCGGGGGGACGTGGGGGGCGGAAAAGCGGCGGCTGCTGCGGCTCCTCAGGCAGCGACAGCAGCAGCGATCGGGGGGACGTGGGGGGCGGACAAGCGGCGGCTGCTGCGGCTCCTCAGGCAGCGACAGCAGCAGCGATCGGGGGGACGTGGGGGGCGGACAAGCGGCGGCTGCTGCGGCTCCTCAGGCAGCGACAGCAGCAGCGATCGGGGGGACGTGGGGGGGCGGACAAGCGGCGGCTGCTGCGGCTCCTCAGGCAGCGACAGCAGCAGCGATCAGGGGGACGTGGGGGGCGGACAAGCGGCGGCTCCTCCGGCCGCGGCCAGGACGTGGCTTCGCCGGCACCGGGGCCCGAGACCGCGCGCTGTGGGGCTGCGGGGCGGGTGTGGGGCCGGGGGGCTCCGGGGGTCCCGCAGCGGCCGCTGTGGGGCGGGATGGGGCGGCTGTGGAATTACCTGTGGGGCACTCATGGGGCTGCTGTAGGGGCTCTTAAGAGGCATGTCTGGAGCACTTATGGGGCGACTATTGGGCAGGTGCTGGGCTGCTACAGCGGGACCTGTGGGGCAGCCATAGGGCTGCTATGGGGTTGCTTATGGGTCACAGATGGGAGGGGGCAGCTGGGTGTGGCCCCGGCTACATGGGGTGGGGTCAGTGCCGAGGGGCGGGTACTGAGAGGGCACGCCCACGGGGAGCCCCTCGGGGGGGCGGAGCCTCTGTGTCACGCCCCATGGGAGGTGGTCTGGGGGCGGGCATTCTCTGGGGCACGCCCCCATGGGAGGAGCCTCTTGGGGTAGGGAGAGGGTGCGGTCAACATGGCACGGCCCCAAGGGGGCGTGGCTTAGCTCGGGAAGAGGTGGAGCCGAGAAGGGGCTGCCCGACCCGGCTCTCCAGGCGGCTCTGAGACGGAGCGGAGCGGGCCGGGCGGGGCCGGGCCGGGCACTCCCCGGGGCCTCGCAGAAACAGCGGCGCAGCGAGTCCGCTCCGGGCTCCAACGGTGCGCGCACGTGGCCGCCGAGAGCGCCCCGTGCACCTCGCAGCGCCCACTTCTGCGCATGCGCATTGGGAAGCCCTCGAGACAACCCTTCCCCCGCGGCCCGCCCCTTCTCTTCCCTCTCCGCAATCTGATTGGCCAGCTAAGCACGTCAATTTCCATTCTCTCCGCCTATCATCACCCGTCCCCGTTTGCCCTGCGCTGCGCTCTGATCCAGTGTCTATTTACACTTAAATACATTTAAACTTCCATTTTAACACTCAGGTATCTTTTCAAATTTACAGATTTTGACATATTTACAATTATATATATTTAGACTGGGATATCGATTTACATTTATTAATAAATTAAAGGTATGTATACGGGTGTGAGTGGATATATATAGATGATATTTATTACCTATTTAGACTATGTAACACGTAGTAATTATACAGAGCTCTGCCTACTCACACTTTTTTCTATTTTAAGTTCCTATCTAGATATTTTTTTCTTTTTCAAGTCCTTCACTTTTTAATCTACAAATAGATAAGATGTTTGTATTCTTAAAACCATCAACAGAAATTTTTTACATTCTAAAATCCTTTATATAACAGAGTAGAAAAGGGGTTTTATTTTAAAATCATTTTATATCTACATGAATACCATTCTGCAATATATAAATACAAACGACAGACTTCTCTCTGTTTGAAATTCTCACGCTCATATTTACAGGGTTTAATAAGTTTTATCCTCCCCCAGGAATTTTCAGGCATTTTTGGACTGTGACCCCCTCTTTTCAGGGGGACTCCCTTTTGAGCCCCACATTGTGGGGGATTTGAGGGATTTTCTTGCAGTCAGTGAACATTGTATGGAACTGAACTGAACTGAACAGGCTCTGAGGCCTCTGTGTCCTGCAAGAGAGCAAGAGAGCAGGAGTGGAGCAGCCCCCGTGTCTACGTGACTGTACAGCCTTCTTCAGTGTTGGAACCGAGCTGCTTCGCCTTCTGTTTGTCCACGTGCACACACACCATTCCTCACTGGAAAACAGGCAGAAACCTTTCCACACGCACCCAGGTCTGTGCACCCAGGCCTTGTCTATTCCTGTCGGGTTTGCTGGGCTCTGTCAGGCTCCTCTGGCTCTGTCGTGCTGTGACAGCCTCTGTCAGGCCCTGCCAGACTCCACTGTTCGCTGTCAGGCGCTGTCGGGATTTGTCGGCCCCTGTTGAGTTCTATCAGGCTCTGTCAAGCCCTGTTGGGCTCTGTCGCGCTTTGTCAGGCTCTGCCTGGCTTTATCATGTTCCATAAGTGCTCCAAAAACTGGATGCTCTTGCGATGCTTGTATTCACACAATTATCGCATATTCATTACAATTTGGGGGAATTTTTAGCATCAAACGTATCTATAGTAAGAAAAAATGTCATAAACCTAGGGTTAGACTGAGGTTAATAATTTCATGGTCTTTGCTGCCATCTAGCGTCCCTTAAGAGAATGCACAGAACACACATTCGGAGGTGCCTGCAGGTATGTGCCTGTTCTTGGACGAACCTGTGCGCGAAAGCCTTAGTGCCTATAAACGTTGGTCTGTCCACATGTGAGTGCCTTGATGTCAGCTCCATTTATGCTAAAGCTGGAGCATCATCGTTCAGACGTGTGCGTGTGTGCAGTGTGCCAAACATCCACGCACGTGTTTACCCTCAAGCATGTCAGTACATTTCACGTACGTCTTTCTGTCAATAGATGGGACTGGGCACGCTTGTGGAAGTGTGCGTGTGTGTGGCCACGTGTTTGCTTACACATCAGTGTGTAGCTGCGTGTGCGTGCACGCGGTGCTGGGTGCACATACCTGGGTGCCCCACAGGTCCCGCTGTAGCAGCCCAGCACCTGCCCCATAGTCGCCCCATAAGTGCTCCAGACATGCCTCTTAAGACCCCTACAGCAGCCCCATGAGTGCCCCACAGGTAATTCCACAGCCGCCCCATCCCGCCCCACAGCGGCCGCTGCGGGACCCCCGGAGCCCCCCGGCCCCACACCCGCCCCGCAGCCCCACAGCGCGCGGTCTCGGGCCCCGGTGCCGGCGAAGCCACGTCCTGGCCGCGGCCGGAGGAGCCGCCGCTTGTCCGCCCCCCACGTCCCCCCGATCGCTGCTGCTGTCGCTGCCTGAGGAGCCGCAGGAGCCGCCGCTTGTCCGCCCCCCACGTCCCCCCGATCGCTGCTGCTGTCGCTGCCTGAGGAGCCGCAGCAGCCGCCGCTTGTCCGCCCCCCACGTCCCCCCGATCGCTGCTGCTGTCGCTGCCTGAGGAGCCGCAGCAGCCGCCGCTTGTCCGCCCCCCCACGTCCCCCCGATCGCTGCTGCTGTCGCTGCCTGAGGAGCCGCAGCAGCCGCCGCTTTTCCGCCCCCCCACGTCCCCCCGATCGCTGCTGCTGTCGCTGCCTGAGGAGCCGCAGGAGCCGCCGCTTGTCCGCCCCCCACGTCCCCCCGATCGGTGCTGCTGTCGCTGCCTGAGGAGCCGCAGCAGCCGCCGCTTGTCCGCCCCCCACGTCCCCCCGATCGCTGCTGCTGTCGCTGCCTGAGGAGCCGCAGGAGCCGCCGCTTTTCCGCCCCCCACGTCCCCCCGATCGCTGCTGCTGTCGCTGCCTGAGGAGCCGCAGCAGCCGCCGCTTGTCCGCCCCCCACGTCCCCCCAATCGCCGCCGCTGCCGCCCCCGCCACCCCCCTTCTCCCGCCATCCCGGTGTCACAACGGGGACTTTGAGCGCGGCTGTGGAGGCAGCAGCTGTTCTGATAGCGAAGCCAAACCGGACCGGGAAACAGGACCGGGAACCAGGAACCGTGGCAGGGAAGTTTTCCCTTGGAGCAAACAAACCCCAGGTGTTCTTCAATGTTTATTGAGAAAGCAGAGTCAGGATGTACCAGTAGTCCGATTAGTGACCTTCTAAGACAAAGTGGGGTCCTGAGATGTCACAATGGGCCCCAGTGACAAAGAGGGTCCCCATGGTGCCACAATGGGCCCTGGGGACAAAGGGAGTCACCAGGATGTCACAATGGGCCCTGGGGACAAGGGGGGTCCCACCCTGTAACAATGGGCCCTGGGGACAAAGTGGGGCCCTGGGATGTTACAATGGGCCCTGGGGACAAACGGGGTCCTGGGACGTCACAATGGGTCCTGGGGATAAAGGGGGTCCCCAGGATGTCACAATGGGCACTTGAGACAAAGGTGGGGTCCCCATTGTGTCACAATGCGTCCCCAGTGACAAGAGGGTTCCCCATGGTGTCACAATGGGCCCTGGGGACAATTGGGGGTCCTGGGATGTCACAATGGGCCCTGAGGACAACAGGGGGTGCCCACGGTGTCAAAATGGGCCCTGGTGACATACGGGGCAGCCCAGGATGTCACAATGGGCCCTGGGGACAAAGAGGGGTCCCCAGGATGTTCACAATGGGCCCTGGAGACAGTGGGGGGTCCAGAAATGTCACAATGGGCCCTGGGGACAAAGGGGGCTCCCCAGGATGTCACAATGGGCTCTGGGGACAAAGGGGGTCCCCACGGTGTCACAATGCACCCTGGGGACAATGGGGGGTCCTGGGACGTCACAATGGGCCCTGGGGACACAGGGGTCCCAAGGATGTGATAATGGGCTCTGGGGACAAGTGGGGTCCCCAGGATGTCACAATGGGCACTGGGGAGAAAGGGGTGGTCCCCATGGTGTCACAATGGGCCCTAGTGACAAAGAGGGTCCCCACGGTTCCACGATGGGCCCTGGGGACAAGGGGGTCCACCAGATGTCACAATGGGCCCTGGGGAAAACAGGGGGTCCCCACGGTGTCACAATGGGCCCTGGGGACAAAGAGGGCTCTCCTGAATGTCAAAATGGGCCCTGGGGACAAGGGGGGACCCCAGGATGCAACAACGGGCCCTGGGGACAAAGAGGGGTCCCCTGAATGTCACAAAGGGCCCTGGGGACAAGGGGGTGTCCTGGGATGTCACAATGGACCCTGGGGACAAATAGCAGTTCCCTGAATATCACAATGGGCCCTGGAGACAAGGGGTGTCCTGGGATGTCACAATGGGCCCCAGTGACAAAGGGCGTCCCTATGGTGCCATAATGGGCCCTGGGGACAAAGGGGGTCCCCAGGAAGTCACAATGGGCCCTGGGAACAAAGGGGGGTCCTGGGATGTCACAATGGGACCTGGGACAACGGGGGGTCCCCAGGATACCACAATGAGCCCTGGGGACAAGCAGGGTACCCACGGTGTCACAATGGGCCCTGGGGACAAAGGGGGGTCCCGAGGATGTCACAATGGGCCCTGGGGACAATTGGGGGATCCTGGGATGTCACAATGGGCCCTGGGGACAAAGAGGAGTCCCCTAAATGTCACAATGGGCCCTGGAGACAGAGGGGCTCCCCATGGTGCCACAACGGGCCCTGAGGAAAAAGCAGGGTCGCCAGGATGTCACAATGGGCTCTTGGAAAAATGGAGGGTCCTGGGACGTCACAATGGGCCCTGGGGACAAAGGAGGTCCCCAGGATGTCACAATGACCCCTTGGGACAACGGGGCCATTGTGGACATCACAATGGGTCCTGGGAACAAAGTGGGGTCCCCAGGATGTCACAATAGGCCCTGGGGACAAAGGGGGGTCCCCAGGATGTCACAATAAGCCCTGGAAACAATTGGGGGGTCCTGAGATGTCACAATGGGCCCTGGGGACAAAGGGGGTCCCCAGGATTTCACAATGGGCCTTGGGGACAAAGGGAGTCCCCACACTGTCACAATAGGCCCTGGGAACACAGGGGGTGCCCAGGATGTCACAATGGGTCCTGGGGACAAAGGGGGTCCTGTGATGTCACAATGGGCCCTGGGGACAAAGGGGGTCCCCATGGTGCCACAATGGACCCTGGGGACAAACGAGGTCCCCAGGATGTCACAATGGGCCCTAGGGACAAAGGGAGTCCCCACCCTGTCACAATAGGCCCTGGGGACAAAGGGGGTGCCCAGGATGTCACAATGGGTCCTGGGGACAAAGGGCATCCCCATGGTGCCACAATGGACCCTAGTGACAAACGGGGTCCCCAGGATGTCACAATTGGCCCTGGGGACAATGGGGGGTCCTGGGATGTCACAATGAGCCCTGGGCACAATTGGGGGGTCCTTAGATGTCACAACGGGCTCTGGGGACAAAGGGCATCTCCAGGATGTCACAATGGGCCCTGGGGACAAAGGGGGTTCCCAGGATGTCACAATGGGCTCTTGGGACAACGGGGATTCCAACGGTGTCACAATGGGCCCTTGGGACAAAGCCTGTCCCCTGAATGTCACAATGGGCCCTGGGGACAAAGGGGGTCCCCAGGATGTCACAATGGGCTCTGGGGACAATGGGAGGTCCAGGGACGTCACAATGGGCCCTGGGGACAAAGAGGGGTCCCCATGGTGTATACAATGGGTCCCCAGTGACAAGGGGGGTCCCCAGGATGTCACAATGGGCCCTGGGGACAAAGGGGGTCCTGGGACTTCACAATGGGCCCTGCGGACAAGGGCGGGTCCCCAGGATGTCACAATGGGCCCTGGGGACAATTGGGGGGTCCTGGGATGTGACAATGGGCCCTGGAGTCAAAGGGGTGTCCCCATGGTGTCACAATGGGCCCTGGGGACATAGGGGGTCCTGGGATGTCACAATGGGCACTGGGAATAAAGAGGGGGTCCCCAGGGTGCAACTATGGGCCCTGGGGACAAGAGGGTCCCCAGGATGTCACAATGGGCCCTGAGGACAAGGGCAGGTCCCCATGGTGTCACAATGGTTCCGCAGTGACGAGGAGGGTCCCCATGGTGTCACAATTGGCCCTGGGGACAACGGGGGTCCCGATGGTGTCACAATGGGCCCTTGGGAAAAAGGCTGTCCCCTGAATGTCACAATGGGCCCTGGGGACAATGGGGGTCCCAAGGATGTCACAATGGGCTCTGGGGACAATGGGGGGTCCGGGGATGTCACAATGGGCCCTGGGGACAAAGAGGGGTCCTGGGACGTCACAATGGGCCCTGGTGACAAAGGGGGTCCTGGGATGTCACAATGGGCCCTGGGGACAAAGGGGGCTCACCAGAATGTCACAATGGGCTCTGGGGACAAAGGGGTACCCAGGATGCCACAATGGGCCCTGGGGAAGATTGGGGGGTCCTGAGATGTCGCAATGTGCCCTGGGGACAAAACAATGTTCCCTGAATGTCACAATGGGCTCTGGGGAAAAGGGGGGTCCCCAGGACGCCACAATGGGCCCTGGAAACAATTGGGGTGTCCTGAGATGTCACAATGGGCCCTGGGGACAAAGGGGGATTCTGGGACGTCACAATGGCCCCTGGGGACAAAGGGAGTCCCCACCCTGTCACAATGGGCCCTGGGGACAAAGAGGGTCCCCAGGATGTCACAATGGACCCTGGGGACAAAGGGGGGTCCTGGGACGTCACAATGTGCCCTGGGGACAAAGGAGGTCCCCAGGATTTCACAATGGGCCATGGGGACAAGGGTCCTGGAATGTCACAATGGGCCCTGGGGACAAAGGGGGTCCCCAGGATTTCACAATAGGCACTGGGGACAAGGGGGTCCCCAGGATGTCACAATGGGCCCTGGGGATGACGGGGGTTCCTGGGACGTCACAATGGGCCCTGGGGACAACTGGGAGGTCCCTAAATGTCACAATGGGCCCTGGGGACAAAGGGGGTCCCCACGGTGTCACAATGGGCCCAGGGGACAGAGGGGGCTCCCCAGGATGTCACAACGGGCTCTGGGGACCAGGGGCGTCCCGAGGATGTCACAATGGGCCCTGGGGACAAAGGGGGTTTCCAGGATGTCACAATGGGCTCTGGGGACAACAGGGGTCCCGACGGTGTCTCAATGGGCCCTTGGGACAAAGGCTGTCCCCTGAATGTCACAATGGGCCCTGGGGACAATGGGGGGTCCGGGGACGTCACAATGGGCCCTGGGGCAAAGGGGGTCCCCAGGATGTCACAATGGGCCTTCAGTATAAAGTGGGGTCCTGGGATGTCACAATGGGCCCTGGGGACAAAGGGGGGTCCTGGGACGTCACAATGGGCCCTGCGGATCAAGGATGGTGCCCTGGATGTTACAATGGGCTCTGGGGACAATGGGGGGTCCTGGAATGTCACAATGGGCCCTAGGGACAAAGGGGGGTCCCTTGGATGTCACAATGGGGCTGGGGACAAAGGGGGTCCCCAGGTTGTCACAATGGGCCCTGGGGACAAAGGGGGTCCCCACGGTGTCACAATGGGCCCTGGGGACAAAGGGGGTCCTCAGGATGTCACAGTGGGCCCTGGGGACAAAGGGGATACCCACGGTTTCAAAATGGGCCCTGGGGACAAGGGGGTCCCCAGGATCTCACAGTGGGCCGTGGGGACAAAGAGGGGTCCCCAGGATTTCACAATGGACCCTGGGGACAAAGGGTTCCCCAGGATGTCACAATGGGCTCTGGGGACAAAGGAGGTCCCCAGGATGACACAATGGGCCCTGGGGACAAGGGGGGTCCTGGGACGTCACAATGGGCCCTGGGGACAATGGGGCGTCCTGATATTTTACAATGAACCCTGGGCACAATTGGGGGGTCCTTAGATGCCACAATGGGCCCTGGGGACAAAGGGGGTCCCCACGGTGTCACAATGGGCTCTGGGGACAAAGGGGAGTCCCCAGTATGTCACAATGGGCCCTGGGGACAATGTGGGGTCCCGACGGTGTCACAATGGGCCCTAGGGACAAAGGCTGTCCCCTGAATGTCACAATGGGCCCTGTGGACAATGGGGGTCCCCAGGATGTCACAATGGGCTCTGGGGACAATGGGGGATCCGGGGACGTCACAATGGGCCCTGGGGACAAAGGGGGTCCCCAGGACGTCACAATGGGCCCCAGTGACAAAGGGGGTCCCAATGGTGCCACAATGGGTCCTGGGGAAAAAGGGGGTCCCCAGGATGTCACAATGGGCTCTGGGGACAAGAGGAGGTCCCCATAGTGTTACAATGGGTCCCCAGTGACAAGGGGGGTCCCCAGGATGTCACAATGGGCCCTGGGGACAAAGGGGGTCCTGGGACTTCACTATGGGCCCTGGGGACAAGGGGGGGTCCCCAAGATGTCACAATGGGTCCTGGGGACAAGGGGGTCCCCAGGATGTCACAATGGGCCCTGGGGACAAAGGGGGTCCTGGGACTTCACTATGGGCCCTGGGGACAAGGGGGTCCCCAGGATGTCACAATGGGCCCTTAGGACAACGGGTGGTCACCATGGTGTCACAATGGGTCCCCAGTGACAAGTGGGGTCCCCAAGGTGTCACAATGGGCCCTGGGGACAATGGGGGGTCCTGGGACATCACAACAGGCCTGGGGACAAGGGGGATCTCCACCCTGTCACAATGGGCCCTGGGGACAAAGGGGGTCCCCATGGTGCCACAATGGGCCCTGGGGACAAAGGGGAGTCCCCAGGATGTCACAATGGGCCCTGAGGACAAGGGGAGGACCCCATGGTGTCACAATGGGTCCTCAGTGAGAAGGGGGTCCCCCATGGTGTCACAATGGGCCCTGGGGACAAGGGGGATCCCCAGGGTGTCACAATGGACCCTGGGGACAAGGGGTTAGGGGGTTGTGTTAGGGGGTTGGAGGATTAGGTGGTGCAGGATTTGGGGGTGCAAGGCTGGGGGAGCAGGATTTTGCGGGGCCTGATTTGGGGCTACAGGGTCTGGGGTTGCAGGTTCCAGGGGTGCAGGATTTGGGGGTTCAGGGTTTAGGGTAGTAGGATCTTTGGGTGCAGGAGTTTGGGGTGCCGGGTTTGGGGGCCAGGATTTGGGGGTTCAGGGTTTAGGGGTGCCGTGGTTTGGAGTGCAATGTTTTGGGGTGCAGGATTTGGGGAAGGAGGATATGGAGGTGCAGGGTTTAGGGTGCAGGATCTTGGGGTGCAGGGGTTTGGGGTGGAGGGCTTGGTAGGGCAGGGTTTGCGGGTGGAAAGTTTAGGGGGTAGGGCTGGGGGTGCAGGATTTGGGGGTGAAGGGGTTGTTGGGTGCAGGGTTCTGGGGTGCAGGGTTTGGGAGATCGGTACGTGGGGCTGGAGGATTTGGGGTGCAGGGTTTGGAGCAGCAGGATCTGGGGGTGCAGAGTTGGGGGGTGCAAGATTGGGGGTAGCAGGGTTTTGGGGAGCAGGGTTTCGGGGTCAGGCTTTACGGGGACAGGGTTTGGGGGGCAGGGTTGGGAGGGATGATTTTGGGGTGCAGGGTTTAGGGCAGCAGGATCTTGGGGTGAAGTGGTTTGGTGTGAAGGGTTGGGTAGGACAGGATTTGGGGGTGCAGGACTTCGGGCTTCGGGTTTGGGGGTGCAGGGTTCGCATGTTCAGGAACTGGGGGTGCAGGGTTTGGGGGTTTGGGACGTGGGGCTGGAGGATTTGGGGGTGCAGGATTTGGGGTGCAGTGTGTGGGGGTGCAAGATCTGGGGGTGTACGAGCGTTGGGTGTGGGATTTGAAGGACAATGATTTGGGGGTGCAGGGATTGGGGGTGTAGGGTATTGGGGTTGCTGCGTTTGGAGATTCGGGATGTGGAGGTCAAGGATTTGGGGGTACAATGTTTGGTTGCAGGATTTGGGGGTGCAGGGTTTGAAGTGCGGGTCTAAAGGGGGCAGGATTTGGAGGTGCAAGATTTGGTGGTCTGGGGTATTGGGGTGCAGGGTTTTGGGGTGAGGGATTTAGGGGGCAGGATTTGGAGGTGCAAGATTTGGTGGTCTGGGGTATTGGGGTGCAGGGTTTTGGGGTGAGGGATTTGGGGGTCAGGATGTGGGGTGGAGGATTTGAGCGTGCGTGCTGTTGGGGCACAGAGTTTCGGGGACAGATCTGGGGGTGCAGGGTTTGTGGGGCAGGATTCAGGGCTGTAGGCGTTGGGGGTGGAGTGTTTTGGGGAGGATTTGGGGTGCAGGGTTGAAGGGTTTAGATCTGGAGGTGCAGAGTTCTGGGGTGCAGGGTGTCGGGTGCAGGATCTGGGGCTCCAGGATTTATGGGTGCAGGCTTTTGGGGTTTAGGGTAGGAGGATCGTGGGGTGCGGGGCTGAAGGGTTTGGTAGGGCCGGATTTGGGGTGCAGGGCTTTAGGGTGAGGCTTTGGGGGTGCAGGTTCCATGTCTTTAGGAACTGGGGGGGCAGGATTTTGTGGTGCGGACTTTTGAGTGCAAGTTTGAGGGGCCTTGATTTTGGGGTGCATGGTTTGGGGGGCAGGATTCCGGGTGTAAGGTTTTGGGGTGCAGGACTTGGGGGCGCAGGTTTCACACGTTAAGGAACTGGGGCTGCAGAGGTTGGGGGTGCAGCGTTGTGGGCTGCAGGGTTGAAGGGTACAGGATTTAGGGGTACAGGTTTTGGGGGTGCAGGAGCTGGGGGTGCAGGCTGTAGGGATCAGAATATGGGGGTGCAGGGTTCTGGGGTGCAGGATCTGGGTGAGCAGGCTGTTGGGGTACAGAACCTTGTAGTTCAGCGTTTAGAGGCAGGATTTGGGGGTGCAGGGCTTTGGGGTGAGGGGTCTGGGGTGAGGGGTTCAGGTGTTCAGCACCTAGGGGTGCAGGACTTGGGGGTTGGAGGATTTGGGGGTGCAGGGATTTGGGGGTGCAGGGATATGGGGTGTAACTTGTGGGGTGCAGGGTTTTGGGTATAGGGTTTTGGGGTGCAGAGTTTTGGGGGGGAGGATTGGGGGAGCAGGGTTTTGGGGTGCAAGGTTCAGTGGTGCAGCGTTCTGGGGGTGCAGGGTTTAGCGCCAGAATTGGGGGTGCAGGGTTTGGGATTGCAGGGTGTTGGGGGAAGGATCTGGGGGTACAAGATTTGGGGTAGCAGGGTTTTGGGGTGCAACTTGTGGGGGCAGGATTTGGGGTACAGGAGGTTGGGGGTGCAGTGTTTGGGGTGTAGGATTTAGTGGAGCAGGGACTGGGGGTGAAGGTCTTGTGGAGGCAGAATTGGGGGTGCAGGTCTTGGGGAGGCAGAATTGGGGGTGCAGATTTTGGCTGTTCAGGACCTGGGGGTGCCAGATTTGAGGATGTAGGTTTTGGGGGGTAGATTTTGGGGTGCTGGGTTCGGCACATGGGTCTGGAGGTTTTGGGGTGCAGGGTTAAGGGGTTTAGGATTTTGGGGTGCACAGTTTAGGGTGCACGTTCTGGGCATGTATGATTTGAGAGTGCAGGGCTTTGGGGTACAGGATTTGGGGTGCAGGGTTTTGGGGTCAGGATCTGGGGGTGCAGGGTGTTGGGGAGAAGGATTTGGGGGTGCAGCATTTTGAAGTGCAGGGTTTGGAGGAGGGAGGTTTTGGGGGTGAAAGATTTGGTGGTTCAGGTTTTGGGGGTGCAGTGTTAAAAGGGTGGAGGATTAGGGGTGCAGGATTTGGGGGTGCACTGTTTGGGGGTGCAGGGTTTAGAAGTCAGGTCTAAGAGTGCAGCGTTTGGGGTGCAGGGGCTTGGGGGGAAATTTAAGGTTGCAGAGTGTGGGGTGCATAGGACTGGGGCTGCAGGATTTGGGGGTTCAGTGTTTAGGGCAGCACAACCTCGGGGTGCAGGGGTTTGCAGTGAAAGGTTTGGTAGGCAGGATTTGGGGTGCAGGATTCTGGGGTGCTGGGTTTGGGGTACAGGATTTGGTGTTGCAGGGATGGGGTTGAAGGGCTTGGGTTTCCGGGCCTTTGAGGTGCAGGATTTGGAGGTGCAAGGTTTGGGAGGGAATTCTTTGGGGTGCAGGGTTTGGGGTTCCAGGAGGTGGGGGAAGGACCTTGGGGTGTAGGGTTTGGGGGGGCAGGGTTTTGGGGGAAGGATGTAGGGGTGCAGGGTTTTGAAGTGCAGCGTTTCAGGGGGGCATGGTTTTGGGGGTGCACATGTGGGGGTCCAGGTTTGGGGGATGCAGAGTTTGTGAATGGAGGATTTTGGGGTGCTGGGTTTGGGGCTGCCTAATTTGGGGGTGCAGTGTTTGGGTGTTCAGGACCTGGGGTTGCTGCGTTTGGGAATGCAGGCTTTGGGGGTGCAGGGCTCAGGATTTGGGAGGGCAGGATCAGGGGGTGTAAGATTTCAGGGTTTAGGGGTGCAAAGTATGGTAGGGCTGAATTATAGGGGTGCAAAGTATCGTAGGGCTGAATTTAGGGGTGCAGGATTTGGTATTACAGGTTTTGGGGAATCATGGCTTGGGAGGAAGGATTTAGGGGTGCAGGGTTTCAAGATGCAGGATTTGGGGTGCAGTATTTGGGGTTGCAGGTTTGGGGGTGCAAGTTGTGGGGCGGCAGGATATCGGGTACAGGGTTCTGGGCTGCAGGGTTTGGGGGTGCAGGATTTCAACGTGCAGGGTTCTGGGGTGCAGGATCTGGGTGTCCAGGGTTTGGCAGTGCATTGGCTTTGGGGGTTGAAGGATTTGGGGGTGCAGGGTTTAGGGATGCCGGATTTGGGGGTGCAGGATTTGGAAGTGCAGAGTTAGGGGGCAGGATTTTCAGTGCAGGGCTTCAGGGCACAGAACTTGGTGGTGCAGGATCTGGGGGTGCAGGTTTTCGGTGGGGAATTTGGGGGTGCAGGGTGATGAGGAAGGATCTGGGGGTGCAATATTTGGGCTTTAAGGGTTTAGGGGGGCAGGATCTGGCAGTGCAGAGTGTGGGGACAGGACCTGGGGGTGCAGCGATTGGGGTTACAGGTTCTGGGGGTGCAGGGTCGAGGGAATTGTTTGAGGTGCAGGGTTATGAGAGTGCAGGATTTCTGGGTGCAGAGTTTGGGGTGCGGGGTATGGGGCAGCAGGATCTGGGGGTGTAGGTTTTGGGGGTTCATTCATTTGGGGGGAGGATCTGGGGGTGCAGGGTTTAAGGGTTCAGGATTTGGAGGTGTAGGGTTTTGGGGTAAAGGGTTCTGGGTTGAGGTTTTGGGGTGAAAGATTTGGGGATGCAGTGTTAAGAGGTGGAGGCTTAGAGGTGCAAGATTTGGGGGTGCAGAGTTTTCGTGTGTCTGATTTGGGGGTGCAGGGTCTGGGGGTGCAAGATCCTGGAATTCAGGATCTGAGGGTTCAGGATTTGGGGCTGCAGGGTATGGGAGGGAAGGATCTGGGGCTTCAGGATTTGGGGGTGCACTGTTTGGGGGTGCAGGGTTTAGAAGTCAGGTCTCAGAGTGCAGCGTTTGCGGTGCAGGGGCTTGGGGGGAAATTTAAGGTTGCAGAGTGTGGGGTGCACAGGACTGGGGCTCAGGATTTGGGGGTGCGGGGTTTCAGGGTTCAGGATTTGGAGGTGTGGAGTTTTGGGGTGCAGGGGTTGGGAGTGCAGGGTGGTGGGGGTGAGAGATTTGGGGTGCAGGATTTGGGGGTGCAGAGTTTTGGGAGGCAAGGATCCGGGTCTGCAGGATTTGGGGGTTCAGTGTTTAGGGCAGCACAATCTTGGGGTGCAGGGGTTTGCAGTGAAAGGTTTGGCAGGCAGGATTTGGGGTGCAGGATTCTGGGGTGCTGGGTTTGGGGTACAGGATTTGGTGTTGCAGGGATGGGGTTGAAGGGCTTGGGTTTCCAGGCCTTTGAGGTGCAGGATTTGGAGATGCAGGGTTTGGGAGGGAATTCTTTGGGGTGCAGGGTTTGGGGGCAGGTTTAGGGGTGGAGGGTATAGGACGGAAGGATTTGGGAATGCAGGGTTTGGGGTGCAGGTTTCGGGGTTCAGGAAGGTAGGGAGGGCAGGATTAGGGGGTGCAAGGTTTCAGTTGTAGGGTTTAGGGGTGCAGAGTTTGGTAGGGCCGAATTTGGGGGTGCAGGGTTGGGGTGCAGGGTTTGGGAAGACAGGATCGGGGTGGAGGATTTGGGGGTGCAGGATTGAGGGGCAGGGTTTTGGTGCAGGGCTTGGGGTCAGGATCTGGGGTGCAGGGTTTGGGAAGAGTATTTTGGGGTGTAGGATTTTGGGTGCCGTGTCTGCGGGGCAGGTCACAATGGGCCCTGGGGACAAAGGGGGGGTCCCCACGGTGTCACAATGGGCACTGGGGACAAGGAGGATCCCCATGGTGCCACGATGGGCCCTGGGGTCAAGGAGGGATCCCCAGGATGTCACAATGGGCCCTGGGGACAAAGAGGGGTCCCCTGAATGTCACAATGGGCCCTGGGGACAAGGGGGTGCCGAGGATGTCACAATGGGCCCTGGGGACAATGGGGGGTCCTGGGATGTCACAATGGGCCCTGGGGACAAGGGTGGGTCCCCAGGATGTCACAATGGGCCTTGGGAACAAGGGGTTCCCCCAGATAACACAATGGGCCCTGGGGACAATGTAAGGTCCTGGGCTGTCACAATGGACCCTGAAAACAAGGGGGGTCCCCAGGATGTCACAATGAAGTCCTGGGACAAAGGGGGTCCCCAGGATGTCACAATGGGGCCTGGGGACCAGGGGGGGTCCTGGGATGTCACAATGGGCCCCAGTGACAAAGGGGGTCCCTATGGTGCCACAATGGGCCCTGGGGACAAAGGGGGTCCCCAGGATGTCACAATGGGCCCTGGGGACAAAGAGCGTCCCCAGCATGTCACAATGGGCTCTGGGGACAAAGGGGGTCCCCTGAATGTCACAATGGGCCCTGGGGACAATGGGGGGTCCTGGGATGTCACAATGAGCCCTGCAGACAAGGGTGGTACCCACGGTGTCACTATGGGCCCTGGGCACAAGGGGGGGTCCCCATAGTGTCACAATGGACCCTGGGGACAAGTGGGGTCCCCACAATGTCACAATGGGCCCTGGGGACAATGGGGGGTACCCAGGATGTGAGAATGAGTCCTGAGGACAAGGAGTGGTCCCCATGGTGTCACAATAGGCCCTGGGGACAAAGTGGGGTCCTAGAATGTCACAATGGGCCCTGGGGACAAGGGGGTATCCCCATGGTGCCACAATGGGCCCTGGGAGCAAGGGGGTGCCCAGGATGTCACAATGGACCCTGAGGACAAGCAGGGGTCTCCATGGTGTCACAATGGGCCCCCAGTGACAAGGGGGAGTCCCCATGGTGCCACAACAAGCCGTGGGGAGAAACGGGTCCCCAGGATGTCACAATGGGCCCTAGGGACAAAGGGGGGTCCGCCGGATGTCACAATGGGCCCTGGGGACCAGGGGGGGTCCTGGGATGTCACAATGGGCCCCAGTGACAAAGTGGGTCCCTATGGTGCCACAATGGGCCCTGGGGACAAAGGGGGTCCCCTGGATGTCACAATGGGCTCTGGAGACACGGAGGATCCCCAGGATGTCACAATGGGCCCTGGGGACAAACTGGGTCCCCACGGTATCAGAATGGGCCCTGGCGACAAAGGGGGGTCCCCTGAATGTCACAATGGGCCCTGGGGACAATGGGGGGTCCTGGGATGTCACAATGAGCCCTGCGGACAAGGGTGGTACCCACAGTGCCACAATGGGCCCTGGGCACAAGTGGATGTCCCCATAGTGTCACAATGGGTCCTGGGGACAAGTGGGGTCCCCAGGATGTCACAATGGGCCCTGGGGACAATGTGGGGTCCTGGGATGTCACAATGGGCCCCAGAGACAAAGGGGGTCCCCCTGAATGTCACAATGGGTCCTGGGGACAATGGGGGGTCCTAGGACGTCAAAATGGGCCCTGGGGACAAGGAGCGATCCCCAGGATGTCACAATGGGCCCTGGGGACTATGGGGGGTCCTGGGATGTCACAATGGGCCCTGGGGATAAGGGGGGGTCCCCAGGATGTCACAGTGTGCCCTGGGTACAAAGAGGCGTCCCTGGAATGTCACAATGGGCCCTGGGGACAAGGGGGGGTCCTGGGACATCACAATGGGCCCGAGTGACAAGGGGGGGTCCCCAGGATGTCACAATGGGCCCTGGGGACAAAGAGGGGTCCCCTGAATGTCACAATGGGCCCTGGGGACAAGGGGGTGCCCTGAATGTCACAATGGGCCCTGGGGACAATGGGGGGTCCTGGGACGTCACAATGGGCCCGAGTGACAAGGGGGGGTCCCCAGGATGTCAGAATGGGCCCTGGGGACAATGGCGGGTCCCCTGAATGTCACAATGGGCCCTGGGGACAAGGGGGTGCAGTGGATGTCACAATGGGCCCTGGGGACAATGGGGGGTCCTGGAATGTCACAATGGGCCCTAGGGACAATGGGGGTCCCCAGGATGTCACAATGGGCCCTGGGGACAAAGGGGGATCCTGGGATGTCACAATGGGCCCCAGTGACAAAGGGGGTCCCCATGGTGCCACAATGGGCCCTGGGGACAAGGGGGTTCCCCTGGATGTCACAATGGGCTCTGGGGACAAGGAGGGTCCCCAGGATGTCACAATGGGCCCTGGAGACAAAGGCGGTCCCCACCATATCAGAATGGGCCCTGGGGACAATGGGGGGTCCCGTGAATGTCACAATGGGCCCTAGGGACAAGGGGGTGCCGAGGAGGTCACAATGGGCCCTGGGGACAATGGGGGGTCCTGAGACGTCACAATGGGCCCTGGGGACAAGAGGGGATCCCTAGGATGTCACAATGGGCCCTGGGGACTAATGAGGTCCCCACGGTCTCACAATATGTCCTGGAGACAAAGGGGGGTCCCCTGAATGTCACAATGGGCCCTGGTGACAAGGGGGGATCCCCAGAATGTCACAATGGGCCCTGGGGACAATGGGGGGTCCTGGGACGTCAAAATGGGCCCTGGGGACAAGAGGGGGTCCCCAGGATGTCACAATGGGCCCTGGGGACATAGAGGGGTCCCCTGAATGTCACAATGGGCCCTGGGGACAAGGGGGTGCCGAGGATGTCACAATGGGCCCTGGGGACAATGGGGGTCCTGGGACGTCACAATGGGCCTTGGGGACACAGAGGGGCCCTAGGACGTCACAATCAGCCCTGGGGACAAGGGGGGATCCCCTGAAAGTCACAATGAGCCCTGGGAACAGAGGGGGGTCCTGGGACGTCACAATGGGCCCTGGGGACAAAGAGGGGTCCCTAAAGTGTCACAATGGACCCTGGGGACACAGAGGGGCCCTGGGACGTCACAATCAGCCCTGGGGACAAAGTGGGGTCCTGGGATGTCACAATGGGCCCCAGTGACAAAGGGGGTCCCCATGGTGCCACAATGGGCCGTGGGGACAAAAGGGGTGCCCAGGATGTCACAATGGGCCCTGGGGACCAGGGTGGGTCCTGCGATGTCACAATGGGCCCTGGGGACAAAGGGGGTCCCCTGTATGTCACAATGGGCTCTGGGGACAAAGGGGGGTCCTGCGATGTCACAATGAGCCCTGCGGTCAAGGGTGGTACCCACGGTGTCACAATGGGCCCTGGGAACAAGGGGGGGTCCCCATAGGGTCACAATGGGTCCTGGGGAAAATGGGGTCCCCAGGATGTCACAATGGGCCCTGGGGACAATGGGCGGTCCTGGGATGTCACAATGGGCCCCAGTGACAAAGGGGTTCCCTGAATGTTACAATGGGTCCGGAGGACAATGGGGGGTCCTGGGACATCACAATATGCCCTGGGGACAAGGAGGGATCCCCAGGATGTCACAATGGGCCCTGGGGACAAGGGGGGGTCCCCAGGATGTCACAATGTGCCCTGGGTACAGAGAGGCGTCCCCTGAATGTCGCAATGGGCCCTGGGGACAATGGGGGGTCCTAAGATGTCACAATGGGCCCTGGGTACAAGGAGGGATCCCCAGGATGTCACAATGGGCCCTGGGGACAATGGGGGGTCCTGGGACGTCACAATGGGCCCCAGTGACAATGGGGGTCCCCAGGATGTCACAATGGACCCTGGGGACAAAGAGGGGTCCCCTGAATGTCACAATGGGCCCTGGGGACACGGGGGTGCAGTGGATGTCACAATGGGCCCTGGGGACAATGGGGGGTCCTGGAATGTCACAATGGGCCTTGGGGACAATGGGGTTGCCCAGGATGTCACAATGGGCCCTGGGGACAATGGGAGTCCCCAAGGTGTCAGAACGAGCCCTGGGGACAAAGCGAAATCCTGGAATGTCACAATGGCCCCCAGTGACAAAGGGGTTCCCCACGGCGTCACAATGGGCCCTGGGGACAAAAGGGGTCCCCAGGATTTCACAATAGCACTGGGGACAAAGGGGGGTCATGGGATGTCACAATGGGCTCTGGGGACAAGGAGGGTCCCCAGGATGTCACAATGGGCCCTGGGGACAAAGGGGGGTGTCGACGGTGTCACAATGGGCCCCAGTGACAAAGAGGGTCCTCATGGTGCCACAATGGGCCCTGGGGACAAAGGGGGTCCCCTGGATGTCACAATGGGCTCTGGGGACAAGGAGGGTCCCCAGGATGTCACAATGGGCCCTGTGGACAAAGAGCGTCCCCTGAATGTCACAATGGGCCCTGGGGACAAAGGGGGTCCCCACGGTATCAGAATGGGCCCTGGGGACAAAGGGGGTCCCCTGAATGTCACAATGGGCCCTGGGGACAGTGGGGGGTCCTGGGACGTCTCAATGGGCCCTGGGGACAAGGGGGGGTCCCCAGGATGTCACAATGGGCCCTGGGAACAAAGAGGGGTCCCCTGAATGTCACAATGGGCCCTGGGGACAAGGGGGTGCAGTGGATGTCACAATGGGCCCTGGGGACAATGGGGGGTGTCCAGGATGTGAGAATGAGTCCTGAGGACAAGGGGGGGTCCCCATGGTGTCACAATGGGTCCCCAGTGACAAGGAGGGGTCCCCATGGTGTCACAATAGGCCCTGGGGACAAAGTGGGGTCCAAGAATGTCACAATGGGCCCTGGGGACAAAAGGGGTTGCCATGGTGCCACAATGGGCCCTGGGGTCAAAGGGGGTCCCCATGGTGCTACAATGGCCCTGGGGTCAAAGGGGGGTCCTGGGATGTCACAATGGTGCCTGGGGACAAAGGGGGTGTCCCCATGGTGCCACAACGGGCCCTGGGAGCAAGGGGGTGGCCAGGATGTCACAATGGGTCCTGCGGAAAATGGGGGGTGCCCAGGATGTCACAATGGACCCTGAGGACAAGCGGGGGTCTCCATGGTGTCACAATGGGCCCCAGTGACAAAGGGGCTCCCCTGAATGTCACAATAGGTCCTGGGGACAATGGGGGGTCCTGGGACGTCACAATGGGCCCTGGGGACAACGAGGGATCCCCAGGATGTCACAATGGGCCCTGGGGACAAAGAGGGGTCCCTTGAATGTCACAATGGGCCCTGGGGACAATGGGGGGTCCCCTGAATGTCAAAATGGGCCCTGGGGACAAGGAGGGATTCCCAGGATGTCACAATGGGCCCTGGAGACAAGGGGGTGTCCCTAGGATGTCACAATGGGCCGTGCGGACAAGGGTGGTACCCACGGTGTCACAATGGTCACTGGGCACAAGGGGGGGTCCCTATAGTGTCACAATGGGTCCTGGGGACAAGTGGGGTCCTGGGATGTCACAATGGGCCCCAGTGACAAACGGGGGCCCCTGAATGTCACAATGGGCCCTGGGGACAATGGGGGTCCTGGAACGTCCCAATGGGCCCTGGGGACTAGGAGGGATCCCCAGGATGTCACAATGGGCCCTGGGGACAATAGCGGGTCCTGGGACGTCCCAATGGGCCCTGGGGACAAGCAGGGATCCCCAGGATGTCACAATGGGCCCTGGGGACAAGGGTGGGTCCCCAGGATGTCACAATGGGCCTTGGGAACAAGGGGTTCCCCCAGATAACACAATGGGCCCTGGGGACAATGTAAGGTCCTGGGCTGTCACAATGGACCCTGAGGACAAGGGGGGTCCCCAGGATGTCACAATGAAGTCCTGGGACAAAGGGGGTCCCCAGGATGTCACAATGGGGCCTGGGGACCAGGGGGGGTCCTGGGATGTCACAATGGGCCCCAGTGACAAAGGGGGTCCCTATGGTGCCACAATGGGCCCTGGGGACAAAGGGGGTCCCCAGGATGTCACAATGGGCCCTGGGGACAAAGAGCGTCCCCAGCATGTCACAATGGGCTCTGGGGACAAAGGGGGTCCCCTGAATGTCACAATGGGCCCTGGGGACAATGGGGGGTCCTGGGATGTCACAATGAGCCCTGCAGACAAGGGTGGTACCCACGGTGTCACTATGGGCCCTGGGCACAAGGGGGGGTCCCCATAGTGTCACAATGGACCCTGGGGACAAGTGGGGTCCCCACAATGTCACAATGGGCCCTGGGGACAATGGGGGGTACCCAGGATGTGAGAATGAGTCCTGAGGACAAGGAGTGGTCCCCATGGTGTCACAATAGGCCCTGGGGACAAAGTGGGGTCCTAGAATGTCACAATGGGCCCTGGGGACAAGGGGGTATCCCCATGGTGCCACAATGGGCCCTGGGAGCAAGGGGGTGCCCAGGATGTCACAATGGACCCTGAGGACAAGCAGGGGTCTCCATGGTGTCACAATGGGCCCCCAGTGACAAGGGGGAGTCCCCATGGTGCCACAATAAGCCGTGGGGAGAAACGGGTCCCCAGGATGTCACAATGGGCCCTAGGGACAAAGGGGGGTCCGCCGGATGTCACAATGGGCCCTGGGGACCAGGGGGGGTCCTGGGATGTCACAATGGGTCCCAGTGACAAAGTGGGTCCCTATGGTGCCACAATGGGCCCTGGGGACAAAGGGGGTCCCCTGGATGTCACAATGGGCTCTGGAGACACGGAGGATCCCCAGGATGTCACAATGGGCCCTGGGGACAAACTGGGTCCCCACGGTATCAGAATGGGCCCTGGCGACAAAGGGGGGTCCCCTGAATGTCACAATGGGCCCTGGGGACAATGGGGGGTCCTGGGATGTCACAATGAGCCCTGCGGACAAGGGTGGTACCCACAGTGCCACAATGGGCCCTGGGCACAAGTGGATGTCCCCATAGTGTCACAATGGGTCCTGGGGACAAGTGGGGTCCCCAGGATGTCACAATGGGCCCTGGGGACAATGTGGGGTCCTGAGATGTCACAATGGGCCCCAGAGACAAAGGGGGTCCCCCTGAATGTCACAATGGGTCCTGGGGACAATGGGGGGTCCTAGGACGTCAAAATGGGCCCTGGGGACAAGGAGCGATCCCCAGGATGTCACAATGGGCCCTGGGGACTATGGGGGGTCCTGGGATGTCACAATGGGCCCTGGGGATAAGGGGGGGTCCCCAGGATGTCACAGTGTGCCCTGGGTACAAAGAGGCGTCCCTGGAATGTCACAATGGGCCCTGGGGACAAGGGGGGGTCCTGGGACATCACAATGGGCCCGAGTGACAAGGGGGGGTCCCCAGGATGTCACAATGGGCCCTGGGGACAAAGAGGGGTCCCCTGAATGTCACAATGGGCCCTGGGGACAAGGGGGTGCCCTGAATGTCACAATGGGCCCTGGGGACAATGGGGGGTCCTGGGACGTCACAATGGGCCCGAGTGACAAGGGGGGGTCCCCAGGATGTCAGAATGGGCCCTGGGGACAATGGCGGGTCCCCTGAATGTCACAATGGGCCCTGGGGACAAGGGGGTGCAGTGGATGTCACAATGGGCCCTGGGGACAATGGGGGGTCCTGGAATGTCACAATGGGCCCTAGGGACAATGGGGCTCCCCAGGATGTCACAATGGGCCCTGGGGACAAAGGGGGATCCTGGGATGTCACAATGGGCCCCAGTGACAAAGGGGGTCCCCATGGTGCCACAATGGGCCCTGGGGACAAGGGGGTTCCCCTGGATGTCACAATGGGCTCTGGGGACAAGGAGGGTCCCCAGGATGTCACAATGGGCCCTGGAGACAAAGGCGGTCCCCACCATATCAGAATGGGCCCTGGGGACAATGGGGGGTCCCGTGAATGTCACAATGGGCCCTGGGGACAAGGGGGTGCCGAGGAGGTCACAATGGGCCCTGGGGACAATGGGGGGTCCTGGGTCGTCACAATGGGCCCTGGGGACAAGAGGGGATCCCTAGGATGTCACAATGGGCCCTGGGGACTAATGAGGTCCCCACGGTCTCACAATATGTCCTGGAGACAAAGGGGGGTCCCCTGAATGTCACAATGGGCCCTGGTGACAAGGGGGGATCCCCAGAATGTCACAATGGGCCCTGGGGACAATGGGGGGTCCTGGGACGTCAAAATGGCCCTGGGGACAAGAGGGGGTCCCCAGGATGTCACAATGGGCCCTGGGGACAAAGAGGGGTCCCCTGAATGTCACAATGGGCCCTGGGGACAAGGGGGTGCCGAGGATGTCACAATGGGCCCTGGGGACAATGGGGGTCCTGGGACGTCACAATGGGCCTTGGGGACACAGAGGGGCCCTAGGACGTCACAATCAGCCCTGGGGACAAGGGGGGATCCCCTGAAAGTCACAATGAGCCCTGGGAACAGAGGGGGGTCCTGGGACGTCACAATGGGCCCTGGGGACAAAGAGGGGTCCCTAAAGTGTCACAATGGACCCTGGGGACACAGAGGGGCCCTGGGACGTCACAATCAGCCCTGGGGACAAAGTGGGGTCCTGGGATGTCACAATGGGCCCCAGTGACAAAGGGGGTCCCCATGGTGCCACAATGGGCCGTGGGGACAAAAGGGGTGCCCAGGATGTCACAATGGGCCCTGGGGACCAGGGTGGGTCCTGCGATGTCACAATGGGCCCTGGGGACAAAGGGGGTCCCCTGTATGTCACAATGGGCTCTGGGGACAAAGGGGGGTCCTGCGATGTCACAATGAGCCCTGCGGTCAAGGGTGGTACCCACGGTGTCACAATGGGCCCTGGGAACAAGGGGGGGTCCCCATAGGGTCACAATGGGTCCTGGGGAAAATGGGGTCCCCAGGATGTCACAATGGGCCCTGGGGACAATGGGCGGTCCTGGGATGTCACAATGGGCCCCAGTGACAAAGGGGTTCCCTGAATGTTACAATGGGTCCGGAGGACAATGGGGGGTCCTGGGACATCACAATATGCCCTGGGGACAAGGAGGGATCCCCAGGATGTCACAATGGGCCCTGGGGACAAGGGGGGGTCCCCAGGATGTCACAATGTGCCCTGGGTACAAAGAGGCGTCCCCTGAATGTCGCAATGGGCCCTGGGGACAATGGGGGGTCCTAAGATGTCACAATGGGCCCTGGGGACAAGGAGGGATCCCCAGGATGTCACAATGGGCCCTGGGGACAATGGGGGGTCCTGGGACGTCACAATGGGCCCCAGTGACAATGGGGGTCCCCAGGATGTCACAATGGACCCTGGGGACAAAGAGGGGTCCCCTGAATGTCACAATGGGCCCTGGGGACACGGGGGTGCAGTGGATGTCACAATGGGCCCTGGGGACAATGGGGGGTCCTGGAATGTCACAATGGGCCTTGGGGACAATGGGGTTGCCCAGGATGTCACAATGGGCCCTGGGGACAATGGGAGTCCCCAAGGTGTCAGAACGAGCCCTGGGGACAAAGTGAAATCCTGGAATGTCACAATGGCCCCCAGTGACAAAGGGGTTCCCCACGGTGTCACAATGGGCCCTGGGGACAAAAGGGGTCCCCAGGATTTCACAATAGCACTGGGGACAAAGGGGGGTCATGGGATGTCACAATGGGCTCTGGGGACAAGGAGGGTCCCCAGGATGTCACAATGGGCCCTGGGGACAAAGGGGGGTGTCGACGGTGTCACAATGGGCCCCAGTGACAAAGAGGGTCCTCATGGTGCCACAATGGGCCCTGGGGACAAAGGGGGTCCCCTGGATGTCACAATGGGCTCTGGGGACAAGGAGGGTCCCCAGGATGTCACAATGGGCCCTGTGGACAAAGAGCATCCCCTGAATGTCACAATGGGCCCTGGGGACAAAGGGGGTCCCCACGGTATCAGAATGGGCCCTGGGGACAAAGGGGGTCCCCTGAATGTCACAATGGGCCCTGGGGACAGTGGGGGGTCCTGGGACGTCTCAATGGGCCCTGGGGACAAGGGGGGGTCCCCAGGATGTCACAATGGGCCCTGGGAACAAAGAGGGGTCCCCTGAATGTCACAATGGGCCCTGGGGACAAGGGGGTGCAGTGGATGTCACAATGGGCCCTGGGGACAATGGGGGGTGTCCAGGATGTGAGAATGAGTCCTGAGGACAAGGGGGGGTCCCCATGGTGTCATAATGGGTCCCCAGTGACAAGGAGGGGTCCCCATGGTGTCACAATAGGCCCTGGGGACAAAGTGGGGTCCAAGAATGTCACAATGGGCCCTGGGGACAAAAGGGGTTGCCATGGTGCCACAATGGGCCCTGGGGTCAAAGGGGGTCCCCATGGTGCTACAATGGCCCTGGGGTCAAAGGGGGGTCCTGGGATGTCACAATGGTGCCTGGGGACAAAGGGGGTGTCCCCATGGTGCCACAACGGGCCCTGGGAGCAAGGGGGTGGCCAGGATGTCACAATGGGTCCTGCGGAAAATGGGGGGTGCCCAGGATGTCACAATGGAGCCTGAGGACAAGCGGGGGTCTCCATGGTGTCACAATGGGCCCCAGTGACAAAGGGGCTCCCCTGAATGTCACAATAGGTCCTGGGGACAATGGGGGGTCCTGGGACGTCACAATGGGCCCTGGGGACAACGAGGGATCCCCAGGATGTCACAATGGGCCCTGGGGACAAAGAGGGGTCCCTTGAATGTCACAATGGGCCCTGGGGACAATGGGGGGTCCCCTGAATGTCAAAATGGGCCCTGGGGACAAGGAGGGATTCCCAGGATGTCACAATGGGCCCTGGAGACAAGGGGGTGTCCCTAGGATGTCACAATGGGCCGTGCGGACAAGGGTGGTACCCACGGTGTCACAATGGTCACTGGGCACAAGGGGGGGTCCCTATAGTGTCACAATGGGTCCTGGGGACAAGTGGGGTCCTGGGATGTCACAATGGGCCCCAGTGACAAACGGGGGCCCCTGAATGTCACAATGGGCCCTGGGGACAATGGGGGTCCTGGAACGTCCCAATGGGCCCTGGGGACTAGGAGGGATCCCCAGGATGTCACAATGGGCCCTGGGGACAATAGCGGGTCCTGGGACGTCCCAATGGGCCCTGGGGACAAGCAGGGATCCCCAGGATGTCACAATGGGCCCTGGGGACAATGGCGGGTTCTGGGACGTCACAATGGGCCCTGGGGACAAGGGGGGTCCCCAGGATGTCACAATGGGCCCTGGGGAAAAAGAGGGGTCCCCTGAATGTCACAATGGGCCCTGGGGACAAGGGGGTGCTGAGGATGTCACAATGGGCCCTGGGGACAATGGGGGGTCCTGGGACGTCACAATGGGCCCTGAGGACAATGGTGGGTCCCCTGAATGTCACAATGGGCCCTGGGGACAACGGGGGGTCCGCAGGATGTCACAATGGGCCCTGGGGACAATGGCGGGTTCTGGGACGTCACA